>NC_090265.1:803347049-803947049 GCF_040414725.1 Anabrus simplex
TGGTGAGGATGAACCACAAACCAGCCACAAATACAGCGCATTGGTACGTTATCACGTTCAATATTATTACACATTATGAAACTCCAGTACTCTTATGGCAAACTAAGTTGCCCAAATTTTTAGCTAATAATTATTAAAATATAGCTTTATTTTGCGATATGTTTCAGGAGCTGATGTTGAGATAATATCTGTAAGCAGCCCAACCGAGGCAAGTGGCAATGGATATACTATTGGTACTTCTGGAGATGCTGAACTTTCTGTTGAAGATATTTTCCTGACACAGAGGCCTGATATTCTGCTCCCATAACAATGTGCAAACCAAATAACACTTTAATTACTTTCCTCAGGTTTGATTGGCTTGTATGTCACGTCTTTCTGAAGTGCATAAGTACCGGTATTTGTTTTCTCTGAGTGATGGAGTACAGCCAAATGCTAGAAATGCTCGGTTGGCACAGAAGGAGATAATGGATTTGTTAGATTTCAGGCTTAGGGTAGCTGAAGCTTTTGTGAAGGTTGATAACCAATTCAAGGGTATCAAAAGAGGAAGGCTATCTACAAGCCCTGTAAGATCACCTTCAACTAATAAAAAACAAACAACTGAGACGAGACCACAGAGGGAAGTGCGGACGGATAGTGTTGATCACTTACCAGAGCATGATGGCAATAAAGAACCTACTCGATGCAAGAAGATTAATTGCACCCAGTGATCACACATTATGGAGTACATCTTTGTATAAATATGAACAGGAACTGCTTTGCAGCATTTCATAAGCAATGAAATGAATGTGAATTGTTATGAAGCATTTCTTTGTCGGTAACATGTGAACAAAATATAAATATTTGTAAATAATTACCTGTAAACAATGAAAATATCTCAAAAATAGATAATTTCAGTTCTATAGGAATGTATGGCTTGCCATTTAGTACAGTAGAAACATTGTATACCTCCAAATCCTGTCCTAAGAAGGTTGCCATCCCAAGGTAAAAGTTTAGGATTCAGCAACACTTGATACCAAATGTACAGTATGCTGTACATGATATATTTTTGTAACGGGAGGTCTCTCATCAACCAAATTTTGTAAGTACACCCCCAGTATGACCTAAAATCAAAATCCATTCAGAAATAATTTTTCTTTCTAAACAGAAAAAATCAGGACTGAAGGGGTTAAGAGTACCAGTACTGTACTAATAACAGGACGAAATTTAGATACATTGGTGGATTATGCCTACAAAAGTAATATAAGCATTCATAATAGAAAACTAATTATCAAAAAATTGGGGCACATACAGTGTATGAATAGAAGATATCCTAGTTTAATTATGTACACAGACTTAAATGACAGACACACAATAAACTGAATTAAAGAAAAAACTATGATGTTAACAATGCCTCACTAGAAGGGGAGATACGGTATGTAACAGATTTAAACCAACTTAAATTCTGCTTGTATAATCTGCAGAGATAACTGTAAATATATATGAGCATGCTGAGAATATAGGTTAGGCCTACATGAGATTTTTTTAAAGAGTAAGCAACATTACATCTAATATTTTATGTTCAAATTAAGATTAAATTATATAAAACTAATTACCAGAACACTGGAGTACTTGACTTAAGTTGATATGATTCATTGTATGAATAGAAGCTATCCTTGTTAAATGATCAACATGGATTTAACAGGTAGACACAATAAACTGAATTAACATAAAAACAATATTCACATAGCCTCACTAGAGTGAAATTTAAGTAACTTAAATTGTAAGTCGATCTGGGGAGATATTTACAAAATTTACAAGCATGCTAAGGATGTACATAATTTAAGAGCAAGCTTACATTACCTTACACCAATATTGCAGCTAATATTTTATGTACAAATTAAAATTAAATAATAGAAAACTAATTATCAGAAAACTCTATGTATGAACAGAAGATATCCTTGTTAAATGATCTACAAGATTTATATGACAGACATAATAAACTGAATTAATGTAAAAACAATATTGATAGCCTCACTAGAGTGGAACATAAGTAACTTAAATTGTAAGTTGATAATCTGAGGAGATATTACAAATATACACAAGCATGCCAATAATGTACATGAACTTACAGCAACATTACATGTAATATTTTATATACAAATTAAAATCAAGTAATTGCACTGTATTTCACTGTCTTCAGTATCTTACATACTCCAGTTACACTGCCTTTAATACTGTAACATGATACCCAGAAGCTATGATGCAGTCCACTGGCTATAATTGGCATTGAGGAACAATAACTGCCGCACGTGTTGTGGACTTTTATTAGTCTAAAGCGTTTCTCATTGACAAACGCTCCAGCCTTCGAGAATATACGTTTGCAAGGAACTGATGATGCAACCATGCCAAATCTCTCTCGCACAACTTTTGACAGCAGTGGATAATTATGACTGTGTTTTTGCCACCCCAACAAAGGATCCGCAGTCCTGGGATAGTATGCATCCTGCAGGAACCGTTGTACTTCTACTATAGCCCCAGATGTGCCTGTTCCTGGAATAAAAATATTTAAAATATTTAAAATAATATAATTTAAAGTGTACCATCACATTAGTTTATTGAACTTTTTCCTTACCTTGTGGTTGAGTGTTGGCAATCATTCTGTCAAACTCCTCCCATACTGACGAGTCACAGTTCGAAGTTGCTGTGTTGTCTGAATACTTTTGTAGCCAGTTCTAGTGCATGTTTCTTTGCTGCTTCTGCAGCAGTTGTATCTACAAATCCAGGCTTCCTGTATCTGGGATCCAAGAATGTACACAGAGCTAGAGTTCCAGAATGCTCAATATTATGGTATCTTGTGGCAATTTCCTGGTTTAAAATTTCCAGTACCGACTTCACAGGGGCACAGATTCTTTGTCTCAGCATAGACTTGCAAACTAATGATAAAACACGTGTCAGTGGAATAGCATCGCTACCTGTGATATACTTTTCTCCACTAAGCTGCTTTGTGATTTCTTCAAATGGTTTCAGCACTGTGCAGAGATCTTTACAAATTTCCCATTCTTCTTCAGAGAGTACAGGTAAGGTGTTGCTGGTCAATGCTGTTGTTACCTTTATTGCATCTTTGAGCTCTACAAAGCGACTCAGCATATAAAATGTTGAGTTCCACCTAGTTGGTACACTCTGAATTAATTTTTTAGGGATAACATCACTGTGAGCTTTCTGGTAGTCCAATAGCTTTCTTGTTGCAGTTGCACTTCTTTTGAAGAAGGCAACAATAGATTTGACCTTTTCTTGTAGTGGTTGTACTTTATCTAAAGCTTCCTGAACAACCAGGTTCAGGGTATGTGGATAACAATCAAAATGCTTCCACCCTAGGTCATTCTTCACAGCATTTTTTATGTTACTTGCATTATCTGTGACAACCAATTGAACTTTCTCAGATAAATTAAATTTATCTGTTATGTTTCTTACATGTGTAGCCAAATTACTGCTAGTATGTGGCCCATCTACTGGTGTACAGTCCAGTAATGTTGTAATAAACTTGAAGTTTTCATCCAAGTAGTAGGCAGTGACAGCTATGTAAGAATCATTATTTTTAGAAGTCCAACAATCTGTAGTAAGGCAGACACTTTCAGTAGATAACAGCTGTTGTGAGACAGCATTGAAACATTGCTCATATGCTGCTGGTAGGTAACTAGAAGATAGGAGTTTCCTGTTGGGGAGTTCATATGAAGAATTTAATGCCTTCACAAATTCCCTAAACCCATGGTCTTCCACTATAGAGAAAGGTTGAAAATCCAGCACAAACAGCTTCATTAAGTGGTGATTGAGCCTTTTCTGAACAGAATGACTGATTTTCTTTGTCAAAAAACTTGATATATATGACTGGTGGGATGAACTGCTGGTGTTTGTTGCTGTAGTATTAAGCTCTGAAGAAGAGTTGACACTTGAAGTGGGTACCGGTACTGAAGTTGAAGGAATGTGAAGATCTTGATTATGGGATAGGAAAGAAGACACAGGAGGTTGCTGAGGATTGCTTTGATTTTCTGAATTGTCAGGTAAGTGGGAAGGTGGCCCTGAAGCAGTACTTTTTCTTGAAATGTGAGCAGAAACTTGAGGATTATCCACATTGACTATTTCATTGTAAAAATTTTCACCTGATTTCGATAATATCACTGTAGGGTGTTTTCTCCTTAGATGTGTTTTTAAGTTTGTTATTGATGATTTATACGACAGCTTCTGGCTACAGATATCACATGGTGCCACATGGTCACTGTCTCTTACCTCTGTAAAAAATGACCATAATAGGCTGGTTTTATTCCTCTTGGCCCCCACATTCATTTTCAAATACTATAATTTATTAGTGCTAAACAAAATGCGTTCACGAATAAGTTAATGAACCAAAATGAAACACACTTAAAATTTACACTGCACTCACAAGTCAGATATATCCTGATTTTCACTCTGTATAACTCAAAATTACAGAAGCGTACACCTGCGCGTGTTGCATACAGAATTTGCGGGAAGTGAATATCACGAATTTGCAATTTCAGCAAATTTTGAACTATATGGCGATATCCCACATGATCAGGTAACAGAATACTATTTCTCTCTATTATTGCATTTCAATACAGAATTCGTTAATACTAGAACAAAGGTAACGATTAAGCGTATATAATTGCCAGTGGATTGTTTCCTTTTTGTTCTTTACTACACTCAAGCGTCAATTAAATCGTATTAACTTCGATTATTTAAAATTCGCGGTTTGAGGATTGTGAGCCTTTTAAATCGCTCTCGGCGCCGGGCTTGTGCATCTGTTTCATTGGTGTTCTGCCAGATGGCACTGACGATCTCGGTGGGCACGCAGACCGACCAATAGTTACAGCCATTAGCGAAGTAGCAACAGAGAACAGAACAGTTTCAGATTCAGTGGTTGTAACAGAGTGTTTTGTGAAACAGCTACATTTCGAAACGGTTTCGATACCAGGTCACGCAAAGCGACCGACGAATTGGACGAATACAGTAGTTCGATTAGCGAGGTAGCAACAGAGCAGTTTCAGAAGCAGTGGTTGTAACAGGGTGTTCTGTGAAACAGCTACATTTCGAAACGGTTTCAATACCGAAACAGTTTCAAAATAGCTGTTGCGTTTAATCTGTCCCATCTCTAGACTGGGCCTCACTACCTAAATGATACGGATAGTCCATATTCGCTGGGGCAGTAAAGCAGTCTCTCCTCCAAGCAAATGCTAGGAAAGACTATCCGCATATCAATGCACTGTCTATGGTGTGAATTACTTTCACGGTAACTCCAGCTCCTTCCTGGCGTATATTCCCACGAGGGAGCATGTGCCATTCCCTATCAAACTGTGCTAATGTGGTACGCAACTACCGTTATGCTAAACAACTGCAGAGTAAGTGTCTACCCGTATTCACGCACGTTGTCTGTACCAGTAGCGTAGTCACCATCGACCGATGGGGGAGATTTTATAGTTACAAAATGATGGTAGAATACAATGAAGGTGCATGCAGGACTTGTGATTGCAAGGGCACTGCTATAAGTGAATTACAGATCTATTGGTTCTACAAATATCTCTTTGGATGTTTATTTAGTTTCTGTTTATTTTCCTTTTGTAAACATTCCATCGGGGGCTACAACCCCCCCCCCCCAGTAACACCCCCGGCTACGCCGTTGGTCTGTACTGTTAATGCACCTGGCACCTGCCAGTAAATTATAATTAGACTTGATATCACTAAATAATAATAACACTGCCCGATACTAAGTGTTTATTATCGCTCCGAATATTTTAATACTGATTACTTGGGCACGGCGCAAATAACGGTCCGTCGACGAGCGTGGGTTTAGGCCTACACCGCGATTGATCGTTCAGAAGTAATCTCTTGTTGGGTCCTGTTCTATAGTGTTTTCGCAGTACTTACAGGTTCAACTGTGGTTGCGTTAAAAATGGAAAGAATGGTCTTCTCGTATTGGTATTCGCAGACCAAGCTGGACCTATAAACTTTGTCCACTAGTTTGAGTGGTTATTTTGACCTTCACGACGTAATTTGATCCGTATTCGAACGTTGGATCATAAGTTATGTTCAAATTTGCATCCTCCCGCATTCACGGGCATTTTAATTTCAGCATTGGCGCCCTGCGTACCTGGCCAATCAGGAGATAGCTAGGATTGATTATAGGAAATTGATGCATTAAATTATTAAAGTTATTACGGTTATGACCTTCGAAAATTTCCACGCTTATGGTTCCATAATCGGCATAATTGTTACGCTTTGCTACCATGGTAACGTACTGTTATCATTAGTATCATTTCGTGTTGGTGGCTTAATTGAATATCCACATATGTTGCACTGTGATCATTGACACGTGATAGTGACATGAAAATGTTCAGATATCGTTTGATACGGTTACTGTAGGTAGTAGTTAACTGTACGTAATGCCATGTCAAGGCCCATGTTACAAGCGAAAATGAAGATTGGTGGAGATCTAAATGGGCATGTCGAATCGACAAGAGAGGGATACCGACAATGTCATGATGGACAGGGATTTGGAGTGCGTAACAATAAAGGAGAACGAATTTTGGATTGTGCTGTAACACATGACCTCATCAATGCAAACACGTATTTTAAGGAGAGACCATCGCACCTCATTACATACAGCAGTGGTGAGCGAAACACTCAGGTCGACTGTTGGTTACTCCATCGGTGCGAGCTAAGAGAGTGTCCGATGCCAAAGTCATCCTATCAGACAGTATCACACCTCAGCACAGACTTCTATTTTTGGATCTTCGCCTTAACCTTATGCGGAAAGCACGACAGAAAACAGGACCATTTCCTATCAAATGGTGGAAACTACCTAACCATATGAAAGATCTAGCGGATGCCCTTCTCAACGCACCATATTCAGATACACGTCAGCCAGCTAATATGGTTTGGGAAGACCTCGTCGAACATATACGTGGTGCCGCATCAAATATCCTGGGAACAACACAACCAGGTACACTATAGGCCTACATAGATAAAATAATATATGGTGGTGAAATGACGAGGTGCAGGCTGCGATAAAAGAGAAGAAGCGTGTCTACAGGATTTGGCGGGACAGTGACGTTGATGGCGACCTCAAAAGTATAGGAGACGTAAGATTGAGGCCAAAAAGGCTGTAGCTATTGCTAAGGCTGCTCATTTTAAGGATCTGTATGAGCGTTTGGATACGTTGGAAGAAAAAAAAGGAATTTACAACTGGCTCGATCACGCCATGCCCTAAGCCAAGATACTGGACGCGTAATGCATATCAAGGGTGAAGCAAACAACGTACTCCGGCAACCGCATGCAATCCTGGAACAGGCACTTTCCCAAGATCTGCAACGAAGAATTCCCGCATCCACAATACACAGTTCAATACCAATATCATGACCTGTCCCACTTATAACTTCTTCGGAAGTTCAGAAGGTCATGCAGAGGATGAAACCTGGAAAGGCCACTGGACCTGACGATATTCCAGCTGAAGCATGGGAAATGCTTGGACAACAAGGTGCTGAGCTGATTGCAACATTGTTCAACCAGTTTATCATTGAAGAAGTGCTACCATCGTCCTGGTCAACAGGCATTACTGTGCCTATTTGAAAGGACAAGGAAGACGTCAATGGTTGCTAAAACCATCGGCCTAATCGCCTATTATGTCATGCCATGAAACTCTTCGAATGCATCATAGATCAGCGCCTACGGATAATTATGAACGTCACTCCGAACCAGTGTGGATTTGTGACGAAAGGATGTGGAACGAATGATTCCATTCATGCAGTTCGGTTGCTTATGGGAAGTCACCGGGAAAAGAAAAGGCCACTCCACGGTGCCTTCCTGGATTTGGAAAAGGCCTTTGACCGCGTTCTTCATGAACTGATTTGGCATGCACTTAGATCACACGGCGTGCCCGAGGAGTATGCCTGTTGGATAAATTTGCTCTATCAAATCTCTACCAGCGCCGTACGATGCCCTGCTGGAATTTCACCTCCATTCCCGATTCGCATTGGTGCCCACCAGGGATCGGCCCTGTTACCGCTTCTTTTCATTTTGTGTATGGACACAGTCACCTCCGATTTCCAGTCATCAACCCTATGTGTGCAGACGATGTCCTACTGGCTTCTGAGGAGCGTCGACATATTCAAGAGCAGATTAAGAGATGGAACGAAAAACTAAGAAATGTAGAACAGTTTAAGTACCTTGGTTCTTTCGTCAACTCCCGTGCACGAGTAACTGCGGTCTGGATGAAGTGGCGGCAAACTGCTGGCGTTCTCTGCGATCGTTGGATACCAATCCACCTTAAGTTCACCCAGTCGCTCTGTGTGGCTCTGAATACTGGCCAGCAACAGTCAAGCACAAGCAAGCGCTTCATGTCATGGAGGTGCGCATACTTCGCTGGTCACTTGAACTGATCCGGCTAGATCATGTCACGAACCTAGAAATCCGGAAACTCATGGGATATGCCCCGATCGTAGACAAGATGCGTGAGACCCGACTTTGGTGGTGTGGCCATGTAATGCGTATAGAAGATTCAACTATTGTACAGTCAGCATTTCGCATCACACCATCCGGAAATAGGCTACGTGGTCGCCTTCAAGAAGACATGCGCTATGCTCATCTCTTTTTCAAATGATGCCCTTAATAGAATCAAGTGGAGATTGGCTTGCAAAACAGCACCCCTGCTCCATTGCGGAACAAAGCCTAAGAAGATATTGAAAGATTATAATAAAAAAGAAATAGCGTATGGCTTTTAGTGCCGGGATATCCCAGGACGGGTTCAGCTTGCCACGTGCAGGTCTTTTTGGTTTGACTCCCGTAGGCAACCTGCGCGTCGTGATGAGGATGAAATGATGATGAAGACAACACATACACCCAGCCCCTGTGCCAGAGTAATTAATCAATTATGATTAAAGTTCCCGATCCTGCGGAGAATCGAACCCGGGACCCCTGTGATCAAAGGCCAGCATGCTAACCATTTAGCCATGGAGCTGGACATTAACAGAAAAGTAGTAAAGGAGTGGAAGCGTGTGTAAAGACAGCTGGCAAGTAGAGGTCCAATGTGGAGGGTACAGAATATAAATCTGGCATGTGAATTGATTTTCATAAATAATCGTAAAGGAAAGGGGGCGGTGAGAAACAAACCTAGGAAACAACATTTCTAAATTCTGTCACCCACTGGTACAAGCCTGTTTCATTTCCGTGCATTTCCCCAACATCAATATAAATTTATCCGTTTTTTCTCTATGCCTCAAAATCAAGCTTTCGTGCTCAAACCTCTGTTGCTGTACAACAGTTGAGAATTTAAGAAAAAATGTCTAGTAGTAAAATGTGATGCAGTTGTTCATACTTTATACCCATGTATTGTTTTAGAGTCAATTTTCGTAATTTTTAAATGTCTCTTTTCCGTATTTTACTGCCTATTTTAGTACAAAATGCCTAAACTCTAGGCTCCACTGATGTCTGTTAAAAAATTTAGTCCCACGGCCAGGTTTTGTCCTTCAGAAGCGCTCTAGCATAAAGAATGTGCTTTCTTCTAGAAACTTCCGAATGGTTTCTTTCAGCTCCTAGAATGTTTCAAGTTCAGTTCCATGCAAAAGGCAACAGGTACTACCATAAAGCAGTTCTTCTTGGCATATATCATCTGCCAGGAGTTTGCAGATTTCTCTTCTGTTGTGTTCTCCAGCACAGAATCAAGTAAATTGGATCCAGTACAGAAGACTGTTCCATGTCCTCCCTGGTGAATAATTTCCAGATACCGGTACATGAAATGTTTTCATTTCAACTAACCTTCTATCAAAGCCGCCGGCCCCGTGGCGTAGGGGTAGCGTGCCTGCCTCTTACCCGGAGGCCCCGGGTTCGATTCCCGGCCAGGTCAGGGATTTTTACCTGGACCTGAGGGCTGGTTCGAGGTCCACTCAGCCTACGTGATTAGAATTGAGGAGCTATCTGACGGTGAGATGGCGGCCCCGGTCTAGAAAGCCAAAAATAACGGTCGAGAGGATTCGTCGTGCTGACCACACGACACCTCGTAATCTGCAGGCCTTCGGGCTGAGCAGCGGTCGCTTGGTAGGCCAAGGCCCTTCTAGGGCTGTAGTGCCATGGGGTTTGGTTTGGTTCTATCAAAGCCTAACAACCTTTTATTTTGATGGCCATTGCAGAAGCTCCACCTGTACCACACTGTCAAATTTATCATCATCATCATCATCTGTTTACCCTCCAGGTTCGGTTTTTCCCTCGGACTTAGCAAGGGATCCCACCTCTACCGCCTCAAGGGCAGTGTCCTGGAGCTTCAGACTCTTGGTCGGGGGATACAACTGGGGAGTATGACCAGTACCTCGCCCAGGCGGCCTCACCTGCTATGCTGAACAGGGGCCTTGCGGGGGGATGGGAAGATTGGAAGGGATAGACAAGGAAGAGGGAAGGAAGCGGCCGTGTCCTTATGTTAGGTACCATCCCGGCATTCGCCTGGAGGAGAAGTGGGAAACCACGGAAAACCACTTCTAGGATGGCTGAGGTGGGAATCGAACCCACTTCTACTCAGTTGACCTCCCGAGGCTGAGTGGACCCCGTTCCAGCCCTCATACCACTTTTCAAATTTCGTGGCAGAGCCGGGAATCGAACCCGGGCCTCCGGGGGTGGTAGCTAATCACACTAACCACTACACCACAGAGGCGACACTGTCAAATTTATTCCAATTAAAATTATTTTCAAAATTATTTTGATTTCCTGAAATATATTCTCTTTTTCCTAAACCAATAGGCACAATTACAAATGACAAATTCATTATCAGCTCCACACTGACTTGACAATTTTTTGATGTTAAAAATCCTTCTTTAAAACAATTTTTTTTAACTGGTCCACCTTTTCAATAAGTCTAGACTACGCACTTAATTATAAATAGAAATAATAATCATATTTTATTAATATGTACATGTTTTGATCCATGTTGGACCATCCTCAGTTACTGACACCTTGCAAAATAAAATCTCAACTATTTCTTCTTAATTGTGAAAACTACTGTAGTAGCAAACAGTGTAGATGTGGAAGTAGTCTTTTTTGTTTTCAATAAGCAAAACTAATGCTTTAAATGTGGACAAATGGGTCAGGGGAACATCTCTTCACACATCTAGCACCACGTGACTCACCAGTGGGCACACTGATTTGTTTACTTGGGACTCCCATCGATGGGTCCACTATTACACGTAACTTTAGCGCTATGAGGCTACTCGTCTTCATGCTTCCCATGTATTCTGCCGATACCGGTCAATTCTGCCATCCCTGGATTCAAAAGTAATGAATTTAGGTCTTATATTCAAAAGTCTGCAAGAGCCTCCGTGGCTCAGGCGGCAGCGCACCAGCCTCTCACCGCTGGGTTCTGTGGTTCAAATCCTGGTCACTCCATGTGAGATTTGTGATGGACAAAGCGGAGGCAGGACGGGTTTTTCTCCGGGTACTCCGGTTTTCCCTGTCATCTTTCATTCCAGCAACACTCTCCAATATCATATCATTTCATTAATCATTCAAAACATTGCTCCAGAGGAGTGCGACAGGTTTCGGCAGCCGGCACAATTCCCATCTTCGCCACTAGAATGGGGCTTCATTCATTCCATTCCTGACCCGGTCAAATGTCTGGAAACAGGCTGTGAATTTTCATTTTCAGTCAAAAGTCTGTATGCTATTTGCTTATTACAGAAATAAACTCAATAAAATACATAACACTAATCACAGAACGTTAAAACTGATAGCATTACAAACGATATTGACAAATTTCTTTTTTTTTGTATCTCAACTTCTTTTTATAAATTTCTTTAGCATACACATTTTGCCTTTTAGACATATTTGTATCAAATCCCAGAAGAAATAAACATTCATTTTGCTACTGTCAGATACAAATTCAATATTACGCTTTGATGTACCTTTACAACAAAGACGTATCCTGTCATTAAATAAGGCCCAATTACAACAATGTTTATGAGGTTCGTCTGCCCCATTTGTCCACATTCTCCAAACCCGTAAAAGTAGTTAGTGGGACATAAAAACAAATATTATTGTCCATATTTAAAGCATCTGTTTTGTTTATTGACAATATTTAAGACTACTTCCACATCTGCATAGTTTGCTACTGGTTTTCACAAATAAGAAATAGTTTAGACAAAAAAGACATTCCAGGCTGTTTTAAATTTTTAAGTGTGTTTATTATTTTTCTCATCTCAATTTATTACGTCTATTTATTTAAAAGACTATTTTTTAAGATATCTAACAGAATATTCAGTAGTTAAGGATGATCCACCATTCGTCAAAACATGTACGGTACTACTTATGAAATAGACTATAATTTCCATGTATAATTAAGTAGATGTATTGAAAAGGAGGACCAATTTAAGTACTGTTAATTTATTTTAAAAAATTATTTCAATGTTAAAGAATGGGCACAAGTCGAGTAGCTCTTCTGATACACTGAAATTAACCCTAATACAGCACACTTACACGCCAGGTTGACCAATATCAACGGTATCACAGCTCTTGTTTTCTACGAGGGAAAAGTATTTGTATAGGCCTACTGTATGTGATGAGTATGTTGACATTTCATGATAAATCGCTTACATTTATAGTTTTATAGTGCCCTAAAATGTCTATTTGGACTTTTACAGCCTCTGCATAAAATGTATATTTTTAAAAATTTAAAATAAAATTCAACTTCTGTAATATTTCATCATCATCATCATCATCTGTTTACCCTCCAGGTTCGGTTTTTCCCTCGGACTGAGCGAGGGATCCCACCTCTACCGCCTCAAGGGCAGTGTCCTGGAGCTTCAGACTCTCGGTCGGGGGATACAACTGGGGAGTATGACCAGTACCTCGCCCAGGCGGCCTCACCTGCTAAGCTGAACAGGGGCCTTGTGGAGGGATGGGAAGATTGGAAGGGATAGGCAAGGAAGAGGGAAGGAAGCGGCCGTGGCCTTAAGTTAGGTACCATCCCGGCATTCGCCTGGAGGAGAAGTGGGAAACCACGGAAAACCACTTCCAGGATGGCTGAGGTGGGAATCGAACCCACCTCTACTCAGTTGACCTCCCGAGGCTGAGTGGACCCCGTTCCAGCCCTCGTACCACTTTTCAAATTTCGTGGCAGAGCCGGGAATCGAACCCGGACCTCCGGGGGTGGCAGCTAATCACGCTAACCACTACACCACAGAGGCAGCTTCTGTAATATTTACAATCGTATAATGAACATCCCTGAATGAAGAACAGAACAGCAGATGATGTTTTTTTTTTACAGAAACTTGATCTTCCCAGACAACTGTCACCAGAATGCTGAGTGACGAGGCAGTGGTCTCCCTACAACCTTTTTAATGGACCGTGCCGTTTTTGGAGACCACCCGGCTAACATATCCTAGATATGTGCTAGCTCCATAATATTAATATATATCTGAGTCACTGGGTATTCCAGCTGCCTCCGTGGATCAGCGGTAGAGTGTCGGCCTCCGGATCCCAAGATAGCGGGTTCAAACCCGGCAGAGGTAGTCGGATTTTTGAAGGGCGGAAAAAAGTCCATTCGACACTCCATGTCGTACGATGTCGGGTCGGCATGTAAAAGATCTCTGGTGACACATTTGGTGTTTACCTGACAAAATTCATTAAATCTCAACCATAGACGCCCAAGAGAGTTTCGGTTTACTCGGTCTGCCATCTAGTGGGGGCCTAGAGTAAAACGGAACGTCGAAATTGACGAGCAGACAGCCAGATGGCGTCAAATTGAAATTGAATTATTATTGGGTATTCCAAATTTAAATACTGTAAAACTGTTTATTTAAATGACAAATCTTCATTGTTGTAAAAATAATTGCATCAATTATATGTGTGTGTGTGTTTATGTGCTTCTTACCTGTTATTTTGTATAAATAAATTCAAAATATAAATTGTTTAACATGATTGCCACGTATTGTCATGCGCATGGGTGCCTGGATTAGCGTGGAATCGCATGCGATTCCGCATAACGTCACAAACCCGTATAGCACTCCACAGCAAGAAGTCCCCCTGTTACATGATTATGAATGAACACTACAAGTTCAAAATACTCTGTTATGTCTTGTTTGTGATAACGATAACACTAAAATAATTCAGTTTTGCAGTTAATGTTTACCTGTCCGATATTATTAATGCCTAATGCCCTGGGGGGAATAACATTAAATGTTATATCAATTTTTTACACCCTATTTCCCGCCTGGCTAGTCATTCCTGACACCCGACTGATGAAAATTTCTGGGGAGAACACTGCAAGGGAAGGGGAGGATTAGCTCAGAAGGACAAGGAGCAGGTAGTAAGAAGGGACATACTGTGTCAAGTCGCCAGTGAAAGAACATGGGTTTAAGTGAATATAGATAGTCATACCTAATACAAAATCATGCAAGAGTGTGCTTATACAACAATGGCTTATACAATTTCCCGGGATGACTTTTGCTAGAAGATTATTTCCTGCCAGTACTGCAATTAACAGGTATGTACGCGTCTTAAATTTCATTTAAATCTAAAACTGTTTTGATATTGGCTCTCCTAATTCATTTTAGAGACCTTGTCCAGGCAGCCTGGGTTCGTTTTCCAGTACTAGCAGTAATTTAGAACCTGAGAAAAATATATAGTTTTAACCACCTAATTAATATAGTGCCAATCACAAAACAAAAGCAGCCATAAAAGGAAACATTAGAAAGACTCTGCATATACAACTTGTATCTCCCACAACCCATAATGGTTTCTATGATGATATGTGTAGAGCCCTAGATGCAGCAAATATCCCCTGGAATGCTGTGCATAATCTGGTTTTTAGAGAAATTTTTACAGAAATACACCAAGCAGCACATACCATAAGCATCAACATTAAAGAAAAAGATAATGTCATTTTGTCAATCAGGGATGGTATTGGGGAGTCTTGCATATGATTGTGTGTGGACGAAATCACTGACTCTGTGGGCAGGTACATTGCTAATCTTATAGGAGGAAAACTAGAACCTAATCAGGCATCCACTGTTCACCTTCTCTGTTCTAAGCAGCTTGAGAAAGTCTGTAGTCAAAGCAATCCGTACTTCATCAACAATGTAACTAAAAACAATCCAAATATGACAGGTCTTAACCTTGAGACAATTATGTAGGCTGAAGATGCTTGTAAATAAAGCGAAACAAGTCCCTGTAAATTTGTGTTGTAGTAATATGAACTAGCAACACAAAACCAATTTGTATTGAATAGGTGGATTAAAATGATCACTAAATTGTAAGCATTTATTACCTGTACTTCATCAACAAGGCGTTGCAATTGAATCCGGGAGTGTTGATGATTCTAAAGTCCTTCTCCTTGTCTCTGATGCTGCTTCCAACATGATTGCTACTGCACCTTTTCTTAAACTTTCTACCCTTCTTTAATTCATGTTACTTACCAATGAAACAACCAATAGGAACAAAGACGCCGTGGATTCAAAACAAGAATTCCCCCCACTCCTACAAAAAGGAAACAATGAGCAACAACCAAGAAACAATAACACAAATGTACAAATAAGAGTGGATACAGAAGAAGAAAGAAATAAACAACAGCAGCCACAATTACAAAGCGCTCAACAATGCCGACCAGCGCCTAAAACATTAACTGGCACTGGAACAGTAGTAGACAACCTACAAGCAGCAGATAAAAAAGCCTGGCTATTTATTGGGAAGTTGAACCAAGGAACGACTTCAGAGACAGTGACAAACTATCCGAGGAAGAAAGGAATCCGAGGAAACATCAGTTGCGAAGACATCATAACAAGAGGAGAAAACAAAGCCTATAAAGTTGGAATCCCATTCGAATGTCTAGAAATAACATCTAATCCTGACTTCTGGCCAAGAAGAGTAACGGCGCCGATTTTGTTTTTCCAGGAGGAGTGAAGGTGTATCTCTCGAATAATTCCATAAGCATGTTCTTTGGAATGTAGAAGGGCTAAACAGACTATTAAAACTAGCACCAGAAAACACTGTACAAACATCAGACTTACTAGTCCTCAGAGAAACATTATTCACGAAACATATAGACATACAAGGATTCTACTCTATTCACTCCCTAGCAAGGAAACCCACAGAAGGAAGGCCATCAGGAGGTGTATCTATCTTCTACAAACCATGGATAGGACCTGTGAAGACCCTACATACAGAAGAAAATCTAATAATTGCAAAAACAATCAAGTTCATTGTAATAGGCATTTATATAAGCCCGAACACCGACATAGTGGAAATAATGGAGCTCCTAACGCTTTCCTTCAGGAAAATTCCAAACACAGAAGAAAACATCATACTAGCAGGAGATATGAACTGCAACTAGACAAACCCGACTTGAAATGTAGAGCTGTCCTCACATTTCTTGATGAAGAAAATTTCAAATTAGTGAATGACCCAAAACGTAAAACTTATTTTGCCCACAATGGAAGTAGCACCATCGACCTGGTATTCCATAAAGGAGACGATATACAAATTCTAGAACAAAAGAGGCTGTGGACTTCACCAGTAACTCCACTGAGAAAACACATCCCCATACAGACCAAACTCTCACTCAAGATTCCGAAGAAAGTTGTAACAACAAACGTAAAAATCACCATATCCAGAAAGATAAATTTGGCAGCACTAGAGAGAGAATTAGAAAAAGTAACTGAAGCAGAAAAGGCAATCAAGGAGAGTGATTTAAACAAAGCCCTAGCAACAATCAACAATATGCTAAAAGCAAAAATAACCCACAAACTGAACACAAGGAAAGCTCAACCGTGATTCGACAAGGAGTGCTACGCAGAAAGGCAAACCACATTAAATGCACTGCACAAAGCCAAGGTGACGTCAAAACCAGAAGACCTACGAATATACGGTGAAAAACGAAGATAACCTACTAAAACAAAAACGTACTCAGTACATAGAGAAAGAAGGTGAAGAAAAAAAAGTAAACACTGAAGAAGCAATAAAAGACCCATAGCCATCAGACCCAGAAGATCATCAAGACCTAGCAACGTAGAGATAGGAACTTAGGAAACGCACTTCACTCATATTCTTAACAATGCAAGGAAACAAGCGGCGTACGAAATTGAATACAGCAACCAGCTTGAAGCAATATCTCCCATCACCAAAGCAGAGGTGTTAGACACTATCAAAGCTACAAAATGCAAAAAAAGCCGCTGGACCGGATGGGTTTTATAATGAACACCTTAAAGAATCCGCGTAGCATCTAGCAGAAGTATGGTCCAAACTGTTTAATAAATGCCTAGAATTAGGAACTATTCCCGATGAATGGAGAAAATCAACAATTATAACCCACTATAAAGGAAAAAGTGAAACCAATGACCCAAACTCATACAGAGGAATCGCTCTGGAAAGCAATATCTTACAGCTGTTAACAAGAATTCTAACCACGAGGATAGTTGAAGAAGTAGACCCGAAAATGAAAGAGGTGCAATTTGGATTTGGAAGAGAAAGAGGAAGCTCAATGACATAGAAGAAGCACAATAGCTTCACAAAGGAAAATTTTATGCAGTCTTCATAGACTATACAAAAGCCTTTACTGGGCGAGTTGGCCGTGCGGTTAGAAGCGCACAGCTGTGAGCTCGCATCCAGGAGATAGTGAGTTCGAATCCCACTGTCGGCAGCTCTGAAGATGGTTTTCCATAGTTTCCCATTTTCACACCTTAATTAAGGCCATAACCGCTTCCTTCCCATTCCTAGGCCTTTCCCGTCCCATCATCGCCATAAGACCTATCTATGTCGGTGCGACGTAAAGCAAAAAAAACAACAAAAAAACGCATTTGACATAATAGACAGGAAAAAACTAATGTCAAAACTCAAGATTATGATTGGAAATCAAAACCCCCTTACAGTTTTAATAAGAAATATTCTGGCATAAAACCAGATCACCACAGACGATGCGACCTACAAAACAAAGGAAATCACCCAAACTAATGGAGTGCTGCAAGGTGATTCCCTCAGCCCCATATTATTCAATATTGCTACTGCGGATGTAACAACAGCAATCAGAGAAAGAGCAAAGGATGCAGTGATCTACATATATGCAGATGACATGGTCCTAGGGTCAACAAAGAAGGAAGAGCTCCAACACGCCTTCTCAGCACTGGCTGAATGGGCAGGAAATAACAGTTTGAAAATAAACTGGATAAAAACTCAACAGATGGTTTTTCGGAAAGGTGGACGAAATGCAGCAAATGACAACGTAGAATATATATATATTTTTTTTAGGGGCTTAACGTCGCACCGACACAGATAGGTCTTATGGCGACGATGAGATAGGAAAGGCCTAGGAGTTAGAAGAAGCGGCCGTGGCCTTAATTAAGGTACAGCCCCAGCATTTGCCTGGTGTGGAAATGGGAAACCACGGAAAACCATCTTCAGGGCTGCCAATAGTGGGATTCGAACCTACTATCTCCCGGATGCAAGCTCACAGCCGCGCGCCTCTGCACGCACGGCCAACTCGCCTGGTCAACGTAGACAATGAAGACGGCAAAGAGGAAATAGTAAATTCATTCAAATACCTGGGAATAACCTTACAGACTACTGCGACTTTCAGACTACACATAAAAGACAAAGCAGTTGCAGCCATGAAAGCCATGTACGACATCAACAATCTACATCAGTTATCCTTAAAAACAGCTATGCGCCTATTCGACACAAAGATCCTACCAATACTCACCTATGGAATCCATTTGATATGGGAAAGACTAACAAAGAAAGTCCTGGCCACCATAGGAGGAGTTAAAGCAAAATTCCTAAAAACCATAATGGGCATCTCAAAATACACGCGTTCCTGCCTAACATACAAACTAGCACAGGAACCTTTCCTTATTGAAGAACTGAGGATATGATGATGATGATGATGATGCTTGTTGTTTAAAGGGGCCTCACATCGAGGTCATCGGCCCCTAATGGTACAAAATGAAATAACAAATTCATCTACTGATCAAAATAAAATAAAAAAGTCATGAAGAATGAATGGATGGACATGAACCCAACAAAAAACAAACAAACAAAAACAGTGGATCAGACTCAAAAAAAGATAGTAAATAATAGTATTACTGACCAACGGACCACTTATAAAGCACAATGATGCTTGATGTCTAAAGAGGTGCAAAATCCATGTCTAAATCCCCACAGAATGGTACATGTCGCGAGTAAAGTAAAACCATGGTATTTGTCATGTTGGGGTACTAATCAAAAGTAGCGAAGACTCTCGGTGTTCCACACAAGATGGTAGAACTCACAAGTACTGAACTTCGTACAGGGAACGCAGACCTATGGTGTTTCTCACACAATGGCGCTACTCACGGTCAACGCAAACCGATGAGGCTACTCACCTAGGTGTACTAATCACGGGCGCCGGTATTCCCGTGTGTTCCTCACATAGTGGGCACCAATCACAGGCAACGCAGACCGACGGTGTCGCTCATATAGCGGTACAACACACAGGCTACGCCCAGACCCGCTGCGTTGCTCACATGGGTACGACGCACAGGTACTGGAAACCCCCAGGCCAGCCTCTTTACTGCTACGAATCACAAACCTATTTCGTACCTAATTTAGTGGTACTACTCGCAAGTACAGGCAACCCATGGTGTTCCCAGCATGATGGTACGAATCAAAAGTAGTTCCATGGTTCTAATTCAATCATCCCTTGGTCGCCCCTTTTAGTCACCTCTTACAACAGGCAGGGGATACCGCGGGTGTGTTCTACATGTGCGTCCCCCACCTGCAGGGAGTAGTGTGTTTAGTCCGCGAGAGGTATTTTATTTCCCTCAAGTCCACCGGCAAGCCGGTTAGGACCCCCCTATCCGCCAGCGTAGTAGGTTCGTGGGAACTGAGGATAAAACTACCATTACCATCCACAAAGAATGTAGAAGCACACCTAGCGGAGAGACGGAAGAAGAGAGAAGAAATTCCGCTAGACTTCTACAGCACAGATGCCATGTTGGATCGAAATTAGACGAACGCCAACCAGAAGCTAAGACATGTGATAATAAAACTAACAATGCACGGGTACCGCCATGAAAGATGTAAAAATATGTCTTATCACGACCCAAATGAAAAATGTGAGTGCTTGTTGTGTGATCAGTTCCGTGACATATATCACATCACAAGATGTAAAAACGACAAATCTCTATGTGATTATAGCAAAGACTAAAATGGTCAATAATCTACGTAATGCACATTCGTGCACTTTTCTAATAATAATAATTCGTGTTACTCTGCATGGCCCATGCCATGCATAGACTCACAGAAACAGTTAGGGCCGAGTTCCCTTAAGTAAATACTTTTATTTCAACAATAAAGAAAGTGCTCTGTAAGGCTCAATTAAGAATAGTCATCTATCGAGTCAAACTCCGTTCTATTTCCCTTCCACCACAGCCAATCATCACCCATTTGGGTTCCTGCTGGATGGAAGCTGCCCTGTCTTATGCGGAACATCTTGAGGAAATCACGACTGTGATAGGCAATGCCCCTTTAAAGGAAAACACTGTATGTGTGTTGTCAGCCAAAGAGCTGCTAAGGATTATTCCAGTGTTCAGAGACACATTGAATATATTCAGGCAAATTTTTCATTTCTTCCAGTCACCATTACAAAAATGAAGGTAAAAGGAAACAGTCTCAAACAGCAATTCCTTATAATCGAGGAAGCTGAGAATAATAACAAAGTGCTAGGGGCAAGGTAGGGGATAAAATAAGAGAGAAGTGAGCTAGTGTACTGCACAAGAATCCAGGTTATTCAGTGCTGAAAAGGGTGCATCAAGTAATGGATGGAGAAAAGGTAGACTTACCTACTGACATTTAACTAAAAAATGTGAGTAAATTTTCCTATACCCAGCTAACATCTGTGAGTGTGGAGCACTTTGTTTCTGCTTTCAAAATTATTTTAACAGACAAAAGACAAAGCCTGACTGTGGAAAATTTGGAGAAGATTATTGTTATGTACTGTTAAGCAAACTACAAATGGAAGTGCTGTAGGAATGTTCCTCACAAATAAACAGACACATACTCCATTTGTGTTTACACTGTTATAGGATGTATTTGTGTTTAGTGACTTTAGCAGTTTTAGTTCAGTACCGATTATAATTTCATATAATCCATAAATGATTTTGATAAATGTTTTTTAAATTCCCTCTAAAGTTTGTAGTTATTTCTGTAAAGAATACCGGTATGTATTCCCCCTTTCTTAAAATGGGAAAAAAGATCACGTTACAGTTTAAGTGTATATTATAATATTTTCTATTTACACATTTTTAAAGTATATTTTAAGTGACTTATTTTCTCTTTTAAAAGCCTATTTACTTGTTTTAAAAGCCTATTTTAGGTGCCTAAAACTATTTCTTTTAGAGCATAAAATCCCAGGTGTGGTGACGATACAAAAGAATTCGTTTAATAATGTATTGGGACATCTCATCAACGGTATTTCTTGAAAGAGTGACATCATCCACCATTTTAATGTTCTTTGAGTCTCCAGTAGCTTTTGCAAGTCATGGCACTTCTCTTTTTATCTGAGCAAGTCTTTTTTCGTTGCAAGAATTAGGGTATTTTCTTAAGATGCTTTTACCATTTCCACCATCTGATTGCTTTTCCTGTTAAAAAGGTTCCATGTCCCATCAGAAAGTCTTTCTTCTTCATAATTTTGCTCTCACTGCTGAACCAATTGCATATTAAAATGGCACGCAACTATCTGAAGTGTCACTTTGAATTGAATTTATTTTGGGACTGGAACACAAACTTCAAAGTGCTCTTAGTAAACAAACTCTGTTCCTGCTATTCATGCTTGAATTCATACAATGGAAGACAGTTCTCATACTTCCTTCTGGATGTAGATGGCTTGCTTAGAGCCATTACAAGTCAGCAGAAACACAACACAGGTGTACAATCCTTCCGACAACCAAAACACCAAGAGTGGCACCAATGAACACCTTTTTTTTTTTTGGTAGGGGCTTTTACGTCGCACCGACACAGATAGGTCTTATGGCGACGATGGGATGGGAAAGGCCTAGGAGTTGGAAGGAAGTGGCCGTGGCCTTAATTAGGGTACAGCCCCAGCATTTGCCTGGTGTGAAAATGGGAAACCACGGAAAACCATTTTCAGGGCTGCCGATAGTGGGATTCGAACCTACTATCTCCCGGATGCAAGCTCACAGCCGCGCGCCTCTACGCGCACGGCCAACTCGCCCGGTCCAATGAACACCAGCACAGAAACTGACAATAGGGACAACTGTGGAGACTGGACCCCATCTCAAGCAACAAGAGAAGACTTGAAAGAGGAGAAAGTACAGAGCGTAGTCAACTGAAAATGAAGGGTACTAATAGTGAAGGAACATACAAAATATAGTGTGTTTCAATAACTAGAGTTTTAAAATACATTTTTTTAATTTTACAGAGCCGGGCTGAGTGGTTCAGACGGTTAAGGCGCTGGCCTTCTGACCCCAACGTGGCAGGTTCGATCCTGGCTCAGTCTGGTGGTATTTGAAGGTGCTCAAATACGTCAGCCTCGTGTCGGTAGATTTACTGGCACGTAAAAGAACTCCGCGGGACTAAATCCCGGCATCTCGGCGTCTCCGAAGACCAAAAAAGTAGTTAGTGAGACGTAAAGCAAATAAAATTATATTAATTTTACAGAAGCTGCTTTATAAAGGAGGAGTTGTGCACCGTGTGCAAGTTAGTTCACACACGGAAAGAATCTTATTTTTACATATCTCCATGTAGTATCTGCCACATTTCTGACCACAAAGCTTGCACAGACGTGAGTCTTTCAGTTCAAGGTAACTCTTATCGAAGCAGATCGCTCGGTAAAAGCCGTGACATGCAAAACTGGTAACAGTATGCCTCAGTTTGTAGTTGGCCCTGGTCAATTCTCGATTTAACATTACATCGGTACAGTAAAACTCTGGCCAGATCTCCTTCCCTCTTTTGTTCTCTTCTACCCACTGCAATCTGGAAGGCAGCGGTGTATTGCAGGAGTAGCTTATTCCTTATTTCCTCTATTAAACAATCCCTTCTTGGACAATATGTATACAAGTCTGCAAAGGGTGTACCTGGATACACCAAGCATCCTTTTGAGGAAAGCAACCTTCACCTTTTCCCTGTTTTCTAGATCGCTTGCTTTCATCTGGTTCTACTCTGTAGGTCAGTACAGGAACTATCTTGACATGAAAAAGTTTCATGGCAGTGTATGGAGACAGCGCTTCAGGTCATTCTATATCCTTTAGCGCTCTGATGGCTGCTGCTGTTTTTTCTCTCACATGTATGCTGAAAGTTGTCTTGCTGGTTTGAAGATGAATGTCTAGATATCAGAAGTGTTGACTATTGTTAGTTTGTTCTCTCCAATGTACAGCCGGTCTTATACAGAGTTTCATTCTCCCTTTCGGAAGGTCATTTGGATTGTTTTTTGGTATTTATTTTAGACTAGTTTTCCACTGTCCATTTCAATAATTTGTTGAGACAGCTCTACACTTTTTTCCTGTCTGTTCCTCCTACAATCATGTCATCAGCATACATATATACAGTTGAACCTGACTTATATGTATATCAAGGGGAAGAGAAAAAACTACTTGTAACTCAGAATTACTTAGAAATCAGACACAATACATTATATATTTACTAAAAAACCAATGGAATAGACCTACATGTGTAAATCCTTGCAAATAATAAATACATTAGGACAGAAAATATTTTGAACTTGGCCCAGCCTTAAAGAAATCAGATAGTTTGGCTTGCTCCACTTTTCTTGCATTAAGAGTATAAACCTCCTTTTGTAAACATAGTAATGAATTCAAAGCATTTTCATTACAACTTTTCGCACTGATGTAATGCCTACACTTAACACTTCACTCAGTTCAAGTGTTTAAGAATTCAAGTCATTATCTCCATCTCCATCACTGTCACTATCGCTTGTAGCTGGTCCATCACCACTGTGTTGTTGGCATACGTCAGCAATAATCTCTTCTTCTGGTTGTTGTCCACATACAGCCAGTTATCATCAAAATGGACAAAAGTATCGAATTCTACACACTCTGGTAGCGTTAGCTCATTGCCAGACAAAACTTCGTCCCCATCATCATCATTAGAGGCAGCCTCATCTAGTAAGACAGCAGCTTTGCGGAAACAGTTACTGATGGTGGAGGATGACACCTGCTTCCAGGCAGCCGAAATAAGGTCCATTGCTTGTAGCAAATTAATGGAGAGATGTTCATTTCCTGCATCACTCAGTGTTATTAAATGTTGAACCAGCATTTTTCTATAATGCACTTTGAAATTTGCAATGATGCCCAAATCAAGCGGTTATAGAACACTGGTACAGTTAAGAGGGAAAAATTCTACTCAGACATTCTCCAGAACGATTTGAGGTGGATGTGCTGCACATCGATCTGTAATAAGAAGGATCTTTTTCTATTTCTTTTTTATTTTAATGTCCAGTTTTTCAACCACTGTTCCATTAAAACATAGTCATCTGAGAATTTCTGTTGGATTCATATTCCGTAGGTTTTGTTTTCGCACCCTTAAAACACATCTGATTCTTCGATTTTCCTATCACAAGTGGAGGAAGTTTGTCAGATCCATCTGCATTGGTGGCGAGAAGGACTGTTACACGAATTTTACTTTTCTTCCCTCCATGGCATGGGTCACCTTTTTCAGCTAATGTTTTATTAGGAAAGAGATTGTAGAACAGGCCGATCTCATCACAATTGTAGTTGTTTGGAGGCTGGTAATCGCTTACGATACCCGGCAGAACCTCTTCTTTCCAGTGTTGCACCATGACATCGTCCACAGCTTTCGAGTCACTGCAAACTGTTCTCTCTGTGATTTCATGATGATCTTTAAATCCTTGCAACCACCTGAAGAAGCCTTGAAATCAGCAGTAATACTCATCATTTTAGCTAAATCTATCAGTTTGCCTTCAGCATGTTGCCACTAATTTGTAGAGCTGGAACAATGTGAAAAGTACTTTCTCCAAATCTACGTACCTTCCGTGGTATAAGCAATTCCTAAGCCTGAAGCAATTTCAGTTTTTGTTTGGTGTGGATTAGAGTCCACTTCTTGTATACATTTTTCTTTTTCATCTAGGGTTTAACTTTTCCTGTTTTCCATGGCTAATAAAAAGCAACTGAATGACAAAACAACTATTCAACAGTAAACACCAGATACCAACAACGTGGCCATTTTTGTTGCCACGAAAGAAATTCTCATATTCAAACAAATTTACTGTATTTTCTTTTGTTTCCTCACCGAAACTGCCCACTTTGCTTGTAATGAATCTTAATCTTTGGTGGCAGTGGGAAGGTCAAAAACGACGAAGGTAGAGGAGGAGCGAGATTGAGAACGAAGAGGAATCGCTCGGTTGGCCTTTGTTAAGCCGCCAGTAAGTGAGGGTCAACAATGTCACTCGGCAAAACTCTTTGTGTTCTGTTTCAGCAACGAAACCCGACCGCTCTACTTCCGCCTACGCCAACCAAGTCGAAACGTCGCAAATACAGTAGTTTCTTTTAAAAAAGCACGTGCTCATTACAATTACGCAAAACTCAGTTATATTTCACTGACACTTAATATGTATAACAGCGAATTATGCATAAATGGATTACGTATAAATAAGGTATAATTAACACGCTTTTAAATTACATTTTGCCGGGACATAAAGGAAATTACGTACAAATGCGAATTACGCAGAACAGAGTTATGTATAAAGCACGTTCAACTGTAATACCACTGACCCTTCTGTATTTTCAATGATGTTTGTCACATCTGATGTTGCAATCAATGCTGAACAGCAAGGGACTCAGAGGGTCCCCCTGCAGAACACTGTTGGTTTGCGTTATTAAATGAGATCTGCTTAAGTTGTCATCTATGAACACCTTCTTTATAAATTATCTTATTACATTAATGTTACTACTTGAGTTGGCTGCACCCGGACTAGGACAAAGAAGAAAATATCAATTAGCTACTTAACTGTTCCTGGGCAGAAGTATATATACCACTTGAATTTCACAGCTTTACTAGCTGAGGAGGTATGCGAATATGCTCACATACATTGATGAGGGAAATCCCCTCAGTTTTTTGCAATATTTTTTTTCCTGTTAGTGTGAGTTGCATAAAACACATGTTGCATGACACCGTTTTTCGTGAAAATATTATGTATTTTTGTGGTTTTCTGATGAAATGGCGTCGCAAAAACCGATTAGCGATAGTGATATAGTGTCAGTATTGGATAATACAAAGAAGAGACTGATTTTAGTGTATGTGACTCTGAAGTCGAAAATTCTTTCTCCAGCTCATCTGAGTGACAAGTGACACTGGCAGCGACAGAGTGGACGAAACATAAGTATGATAATAACAGTTCCAGAACTACGACTATTGTTTTCGTTCGTAACACTGATCGAGGGCCAATATTTCTGTGAAACTTTGACACTGAAGCACACCTTATAGAATATTTATATAGGTTATTTTTTGCCGAATATGGGTCCAACTTCCGTGACTATTCATCGACTAATTTTTCTAGTTTTTGATGAACAAAAACATGAAGTGAAACAAAACATTACTGAAAGTAGCTTTTTGTACATATATTTCATAACAGTGGACTAATGTGTACCGAGTGGAGTAACCGAGCTATGGCTCTGGAGTCAAGCTCTGCATTTGAGAGAAATGCAAGTTTGATCCTCATTTTTTATTTTCCTGAGGATGATTTTCCGTGATTTGCCATTAGTAAAACCTTGTTACGAAGTTTCTGCAAGGGACAAGGAAAATAATGTGTTAAGCGAGAAAATATACTACTGAATATACAAATAAAAACTAACAGGAATAAGGAATCACTAAACATGTTTTTTTCCGATATGACATTTTACCAAGACAAAGTCTCTCATAGTGCACTGGCACTGCTACTGGCCCCAAGTAGCCTACGCAGTGGTCTTCACGGTATGCACTAGCTATCCAACTGATGAGCCCAACTTAGCACACTGGGGCAAAATGCTGACAAGCAGAGTGTCGTATTTATCTCAATAACTCATG
This sequence comes from Anabrus simplex, assembly GCF_040414725.1. Lineage (NCBI taxonomy): Eukaryota > Metazoa > Arthropoda > Insecta > Orthoptera > Tettigoniidae > Anabrus > Anabrus simplex. The sequence continues at coordinate 803,374,101 of NC_090265.1, forward strand.
AATGAATCAACAGATTGTCATTTTGTAAGCTCCTATCTACAGCGGAGAGAGGCGTGTATCCGCCCACAGAGTTTGAATGACTTCTTATGTCAACATTGGGAGTATTGCGTTGATAAAGTCAGAAGAATGCTGCAATATTGCAAGCACAGCAATGTAAAGGTTAACACAGCTGCTTACCATCAAGCACTCTTCTTCACTCGTGCTTTTAGAAGACTACAGTTTTACCTCTTTGCACGAGAGTTACAACAGTCTAACCATTTTTATATTATTATAAACCCCACTTGTTCTAAGCTGCAGAAACGTCTCTTTACTAACTTTTTAAAATTGTGTTTAAACTCCACTCGGAGTTATTAACTACATTCTTCATCATTATCCTGACGCTTGAACAGTTCAAAACCCGATCATTTTATCTAACACCCTCAACCATCACAAGGCCTCGCTTTACTTGTTCCAATGTAACAATTTTATTATAAACTTTACTTGAAGTGAGCAACGGTAACGTCTCTTTACTAGCTTTAATATGTTTTAATACTCCATTTGGAATTATCAACTACATTTTTTCTTTTATCATTATTCTAACGCCCTCAACCTCCACAGGGCGCCGTTTTACAAGGTTTAACGTAACAATTTACGTTCTTATAAAATTACCAGTATACAATTTGTTACCAATTTTTAAACAAGGACTTTCAAGAAAGTGTATAAATTTACGACTGTTTGTTTTTTAAGACTTTATTAAGGCTTCATTTTAAAGCCAGGTATTGACTGCGCGCGGCAGCGTTCGTTGCTTTGCTTCGCGAAGTCAATACCATGTTGCCTCGCGCGGCAAGACGAACATTGCCGCGCTCGAACTTGGCGCGGGTCGAGCCAAATCGGAGCGGTCTTTTGTCCCGCGGCAAAGGGATTTCAGTGCGCTGTGTTCGTTCAGTTGAGACGGGTCTTGGGGTGGTTCTACCGCGGCGAAATGGAGAATGAAATTTGTATAGCTCTGATACAGCTGTATAAATGTAAAGAGATCTTGTGGAATCCTAAAAGTGCTAGTTATCACAACAAAAGTATGTGCGAGGACGCCTGGAAGGACATAGGTGAGGAAATGAAAATGCCAGATCAAGAGTTAAAGAAGAAAATTACAACTTTATTGGCATCATACAGAAGAAAAATGTCCCGGATTAAGAAGTCTCTCATAACTGGTTCTGGTACGTACATATTTATTAAAATGCCTTACAGTATACCACTCGTGATATATGCAATTATGCTAATGCACCAATTCTGTCTCGTTTATTTACAGATGCAGGTACTGTTTACGTATCCAAGTGGTTTGCTTTCAAGGAATTAGACTTCATGAGCGACAAAGATACACCCAACGATACTTTGGATACTTTGTGTGATGTACGTATCTTTTTCATTACAATAGGTATGCACGTGCAGTACTCATCGTATTCCTGCGAGAACTGAGGAATCAATGTCGATCACCTGCTGCGCTGGACTCTGGCATCACAAACATGGTGTTACGCATAACAGAAACGAAGCAGTTTGCCGCGCTCGAACAGATACGCGCGGTAGCCGCGTGCAGACGATACCTAGCTTAAGAATATCATAACTATTGTTAACCATTTGCTCACCATTTGAAGCACATTTCCAACATCACCCTCACTTTCATATGTAATTTTAATACAATCAGGTACCGGTACCTGATTAATTACCTTTCAGATTGAGATTAAGGCTGAAGATGCCCTTAATTAAAGGGCGAAACATGTCCCTATAATTTTATTTAAGATTTAATTTCTTAATTAAAATCTCTATTTATGTATTGAATAGGTGGAATAAATAAATTTTAATATTTATTTGACTTCACTGCAAGACAAGATATTAACAATGACCTCCGACGACTCTGTGTATAATATGCACAACAAAACTCTCTTACACTATACTGCACAAAATCTCAGGCTATCATAATTGGATCACGAAAATTACTGAGCTGCTCAAACAATGTCACAATCCCACCTCTCCTACTGAATGGTAACATTATTCTCTACAGTAAAACGAAAAATTTCGGCGCAATGATGAATGAAACAGTTGATTGGTCTGATCACATGAAAGAAATACGTAAAAAGATTTTTGGAGTTCTTCACCCTCTTAAACGGCAGAGGGATGTATTTCCATTTGAGCTACAGGCCAAACTAATACAGACACTCATTCTCCTATTCTTGATTATTGCGACGTTGTTTTAGTACACATGACGAGAGAAAAAACACTTGAACTTCAATGAGCACTTAATTCCTGCCTGCGATTTATTTACAATATCGGGTACGATGTTCATATCACCCCATACTATCAGGCTGTCTCATGGCTGATGTCTGATAAATGTCGGCAGCTGAAAGTCAGCCACAGTCTATTTCTTTCATTTCACAACTTAAATACATGTTCTAGATTCATTCTTTCTATTCCACTGCACCACACAAATAAAATTAATAGATCATTTGTGGTGACTCGCCAGATTATGAAATTCCCTGCCAGCTCAGGTCAGAGAAACTAGCTTTTTAAAAAATCACGATTTAAGGTCACCTGCTGAGACTACCTGCTGAGGACATCTGACTGAATGGTTGAAGTATGAATGTGTGCATGTCTGAGGATTAGTCATTTTTAAGAGATTTAATATTAATTAGTTTTAATATTAATTTAGTTAGTCATTTATTGAAATTTATTTTCAATTCTATTAATTTATATCATTTTAACTATTTTAAGTAGCCTATCTCAGTATTTTTTTTAAGATTCTGATTAGTATGTGGTTAAGTGTACGAGAGGGCCTGGAGCCCTAACTTCGCCACTACAGAAGGCACTAATAAATAAACGAATAAATAAATAAATATAGAATGTAAAGCGTATGGGTATAGAGATTTTGTTAGCTGGTAAAGAAATATACACGTCACAACATATGCTAGGAAGGGTTTACCTTGTCCTATCAGTTTCCCTCGCAGTTAGAGCCACGCAGCTGTGAGCTTGCATCCGGCAGATAGTGGATTCGACCCCACTGTCGGCAGCCCTGAAAATGGTTTCCCATTTTCACAACAAGCAAATGGTGGCGCTGTACTTTAATTAAGGCCACGGACGCTTCCTTCCCACTCCTAGGCCTTTCCTATCCCACCGTCACCATAAGACCTATCTGCGTCAGTGCGATGTAAAGCAAATTGTTAATTACTTTCTCTCACAAGCCTGGGATACAGAATATAGCACTGTAGTATAAAGTTACAGTTCTGTGACGCTAATATTCGTTTGTAAATTTTTTATTAATGCGCCAGAAACCAACGACACAGAGCTGATGCCATTTCAACACCGTTAAGGGCCACCGACCCAACCCGGGATATGAACCTGCGGACTCTGACTCAGAAGGACAGCGACTAAACCAACTGAGCCACATGAAAAGGAGGCATTTGTGATTATTGTTATAAAGAGATGCAGTTAGTATTTTTACAAAAGTTTTATGAGGAGAATTCATTAAGGCGTACGTGGACAGAAGAACTAGCTGGAAGCTAAAGAGCCTTGCAGGGGTGTCGCTTTCTTCTCTGTTCACTTTTCCAAACCAAACTCATGGCGTAACAGCCCCGAAGGGCCATCGCCTACCAAGTGACCGCCGTTCAGCCCGGAGACCTGCAGATTACGAGGTGTCGTGTGGTCAGCACAACAAATCCTCTCCGCTGTTATTCTTGGCTTCCTAGACTGGGGCCGCCATCTCACCATCAGATAGCTCCTCAATTATAAACACGTGGGCTGAGTGTACCTCGAACTAGCCCTCAGATCCAGGTAAAAATCCCTGACCTGGCTGGGAATCAAACCCAGGGCCTCCGGTAAGAAGCAGGCACACTACCCCAATACAGTGGGACCGGCTGGTTACTTTTAGGTCTCCTTATTTTAGAATTTGACTTAAGGCATCCTGCATTCGATTCCCGGCATTTACAGATTTAAGAAATGCATGGGATGGTGAAGATAGTCTTGTTTTTGGGTGCAGTAGAGTTGGCCTTGAGTCTCCCGTAATCGAAATATCTATGACCTGGGGGGTAGTCGCCTTCACGGGGTGTAGTACAAAGTGGTTCCTTTTCATAAGAAGACTAATAAATGAAGATTCTACTTCTTCACAAACGATGAATGATGTTATCAATTTTTACGAACAGTTTCAATAATGCAGCCGGTTTATGATAAGAGTGCAGAAGCCATGATCGTACATGGTAACAATCAAAACCATCAATATCTACTGAAGATCCGTCATCGCACTCCGTAGGACCGGCTTTTTCTCATATCCATCGGGCGAGTTGGCCGTGCGGTTAGGGGCACACAGCTGTGTGCTTGCATCCGGAAGATAGTGGGTTCAAACCCCAATGTCGGCAGCCCTAAAGATGGTTTTTCATGGTTTCCCTGTTTCTTTTTTTGCGAGTTGCTTTACGTCGCACCGACACACATAGGTCAAATGGTGATGATGGGGCAGGAAAGGGCTAGGACTGGGAAGGAAGCGGCCGTGGCCTTAATGAAGGTACAGCCCCAGCATTTGCCTGGTATGAAAATGGGAAGCCACGGAAAACCATCATCAGGGCTGCCGACAGCGGGGTTTGAACCCACTTTCTCCCAAATACTGGATACTGGCCGCACTTAAGCGACTGCAGCTATCTAGATGGAAATTCTAAGTTCGCTGAAGGGAATTAGATTCTTTTCCACCAATAGAGCATATCAAAAATCAGATCAAATATTAGATGGATGGCTTTTCCGGCGTTTGCTCTATTAACCAGCGTTTCGTCTTAGGTCTGACACTAGACTCTTCAGAGTGGGATGTGTCAGACCCTACCCACTGACGCTGGTGTGTATGCAGGTGAACTTATCAGAAGCTTATTTATGAAGCACAGTCTGATAACTGCATACGGGAGATAAAACTCCACAATGGAATTAATGCCCGCCTAGCAATTCCAAATGGAAATTCTAAGTTCCCTGAAGGGAATTAGATTCTTTTCCACCAATAGAGCATATCAAAAATCAGATCAAATATTAGATGGATGGCTTTTCCGGCGTTTGCTCTATTAACCAGCGTTTCGTCTTAGGTCTGACACTAGACTCTTCAGAGTGGGATGTGTCAGACCCTACCCACTGACGCTGGTGTGTATGCAGGTGAACTTATCAGAAGCTTATTTATGAAGCACAGTCTGATAACTGCATACGGGAGATAAAACTCCACAATGGAATTAATGCCCGCCTAGCATTCCAAATGGAAATTCTAAGTTCCCTGAAGGGAATTAGATTCTTTTCCACCAATAGAGCATATCAAAAATCAGATCAAATATTAGATGGATGGCTTTTCCGGCGTTTGCTCTATTAACCAGCGTTTCGTCTTAGGTCTGACACTAGACTCTTCAGAGTGGGATGTGTCAGACCCTACCCACTGACGCTGGTGTGTATGCAGGTGAACTTATCAGAAGCTTATTTATGAAGCACAGTCTGATAACTGCATACGGGAGATAAAACTCCACAATGGAATTAATGCCCGCCTAGCATTCCAAATGGAAATTCTAAGTTCCCTGAAGGGAATTAGATTCTTTTCCACCAATAGAGCATATAAAAAATCAGATCAAATATTAGATGGATGGCTTTTCCGGCGTTTGCTCTATTTGATCTGATTTTTGATATGCTCTATTGGTGGAAAAGAATCTAATTCCCTTCAGGGAACTTAGAATTTCCATTTGGAATTGCTAGGCGGGCATTAATTCCATTGTGGAGTTTTATCTCCCGTATGCAGTTATCAGACTGTGCTTCATAAATAAGCTTCTGATAAGTTCACCTGCATACACACCAGCGTCAGTGGGTAGGGTCTGACACATCCCACTCTGAAGAGTCTAGTGTCAGACCTAAGACGAAACGCTGGTTAATAGAGCAAACGCCGGAAAAGCCATCCATCTAATATTTGATCTGATTTTTGCAGCTATCTAGCTCGGTGTTTCCCATTTTCACACCAAGCAAATGCTGGGGCTGTACCTTAAGGCCACAGCCGCTTCCTTTCCATTCTTAGCCGTTTCCTTTCCCATCGTCACCATAAGACCTACGGTGCGACGTAAAGCAAATTCTAAGTAAAAATTAAAAAATCTTTCATAACCCCTTCCAAGGAAAAGTTGTATCCACGCTACTGGCCTAAATTTATTTTATAGGTACGCCACTGCATCCACTCACCATTTAAGGTACAAAGTAAGCCCGAAGAATGGCTGAATACTCAAAATACACCATCATAAATGATGCTGTTATGGCTCAAAAGTATAAAGAAAGGTAAGGGACGGGATCTAGTGATTTAAGTAGAATCCGTGTCCGACTCGTTGACTGAATGGTCAGCATACTGGCCTTCGGTTCAGAGGGTCCCGGGTTCGATTCCCGGCCGGGTCAAGGATTTTAACCTTCATTGGTTAATTGCAATGGCCCGGGGGCTGGGTATTTGTGCCGTCTCCAACATCCCTGCAACTCACACACCAGACATAGCACTATCCTCCACCACAAAAACACGCAGTTACCTACGCATGGCAGATGCCGCCCACCCTCATCGAAGGGTCTGCCTTACAAGGGCTGCACTCGGCTAGAAATAGCCACACGAAATTATTATTTTTAGTAGAATCCGTATCAATAGAACGTGACTTTGCATTTTAAAAATGTTTCATGCATCGACTGCGATTCAAGCCTGGGCTGTCCTGATGAGAAGATAGAACCATTGGAACAGAGTTATCACGCCTGCCAATTACAAAATAGTTACCCGCACTTTTGATGGTGCCATTTGAGGTTCCAATCAGTCCGCGGGCATTTGACAAAATATATAGGCCTACCTATCGAATTTAGGCACGCATCCGTGATTGTCTTGCTACTGTTAGAAGTTAAAAATACTTTTTCATAACTTACCGAGGATGCATATAGTTTTGGCTTCTCAGTGACAAAACGGTCCCTCTTCAAAAAAGTTACTTATATAGCACAATATGAGGAAATAACGTGCAGCTCACAATCCTGTCACAGTCTTTCCAACGCTGCAACTTAAACACAGCACACCTCTCAACCACGGTATAAAATGGCGTATGGCTTTTAGTGCCGGGAGATCCCAGGATGGGTTAGGCTCGCCAGGTGCAGGTCTTTTGATTTGACACCCGTAGGCGACCTGCGCGTCGTGATGAGGATGAAATGAAGATGAAGACAACACATACACCCAGCCCCCGTGCCAGGGAAATTAACCAATGATGGTTAAAATTCCCGACCCTGCCGGGAATCAAACCCGGGATCCCTGTGACCAAAGGCCAGCACGCTAACCATTTAGCCATGAGGATCCCTAGGATAGTGTTGTTTCCTGGAACCGCTGTGCAAAAGCGGACACGATGTTGTAAGCTTGCAACTGTTTCTGGCCGTGGGGCCCATTATCTCGGTGGTCACGTTCCAGCCCCCTACTGAGTAATCCCTTGCTAATTTCCTCATTTGTCAACACACAGTTACATTCCCAATACTGAGGCCTCTACAGGGAAAGATCCCTGCGCATCACAATCCTAAGTGTTTTCCTTTCATTCAAGCAGTACAAATATGAAGGATTATGTATGGCCCTACTGAGCCTGGCTGGTAGATTCTTTATCGCTACGTTAATTTAACATTTTGGAGTAAGTTTTTAAGTTGTTCGTACCGTACGTAAAACAACAGCTGAGCTCGCTCTAGTTTCAGGAAACATTTTGGAGAGGGCCCGGCCCCACTGGGCCCCCCCTTGGCTACACCAGTGTTGTGGGATGTTTAAGTGTGAAATGTCTTGTCATTGTGCCGGTTGAAGATCCCTTTGCACACAAAGTAGAAAAACATATATTGTATTTCACTCTGTCAGGTTTTATTCTAGTAAAAAGCTCCCAAACAGGACTCCGGTGCGACATCATGTAAAGTTTACCGTCTTTTGTACGGTATATATTCCTAGGCTTCAATGAAAACACTCTTATAGAACAGTTGAACACAAAACAGAACACATGAAGTTATTCGCATGTACCGACTTACTACCGAAGGCCAGTGGCCGGTGCAACGGAACTCACAGAACAAAGAGGGCATGACAGAACACGGAACACTCCAACACAAGCAGCACGTGGCGGGACTGGCGGCGGCACGGGCACACTGCACTTCCGTCTAACACCTGACACTCAGGAGAAGTCATCGGCTGTATCCGCTGTCACTTGGCTCATGGTGCCAAACGCATCGTGTCGTCATAGGTCCCGCTTACCTTTGATTACTTGCGAATCTTGAAGTGAAACCAATTAAACTAGTGTATTATTTAATTCTAAAATAGTCAAGAATAACTCCGTGTGCCCAGTATGTTCTACCCGTACTTCCTTTTATTATAGACAAGACTTCCTTTTCTTTCTTGTAGTGTACACATTCTCGAAGATCCCGCGCGAAAAGATGCTTTCAATCAGTAATCTGTAGCTTGCGGTAATGAGGTGAAGTTTCTTAAAATGTGGACTTGAGTTTTTTCTTTGAGAATTTTCAGTGAAATTATTCCTTAAGCTAGTGTATTATTTAATTCTAAAGTAGTTGTGAATAACTTGGTGGGCTCAGTATGTCATGTTCTACATTCTTTAATTACCGTAAAACTTGTATCGTCATTTTAAGACGAAACATTCCGGTGAAGAAGTGATATTTACAAGTCACTTCTTCACCTACAATATGACATGTGCCTCCATCATAACGATATACCTAAATATGATAATATTTGTAAGTAGATGTAAAGGCTTGGTTTCTCAGAACTGACGCATGCGAGGTGCGAGGTCCGCCTCGCACAAATCCAGACTACACGAGCTTATGCAAGTGGTTTCTCAAGCTGCACGGTGTGCAGTCTGTGCAACTTCGCAGTGATTTGAAGATATGAACTTCATTAATGTTTCCGTTATGTCTTCTGTTATGACACATGTAAATAGTCAGTTACAGATTGTGTCCTTGCTTATATATTGTGATCTTTTTATGGCTGATGATGACATATATGTCGAAACCGGTCCCAAAGTTGAATAAAAGGTATTTGTAACATAAACACGTACCTAATTAGTATTGAAAAGGTTGAACCTAATAGATATCTTATCATTTTACTTCGCAGTAAGACCTTGCAGCGTCACCGCGCACTGATTCGTCCGGCCAGATTTGTGCGAGGCGACATTGTTTCTGTTCTTGTTTTCACTGTTTTAAGCAACATGATGAGCTTTAAGGACGACAATGGACGAGGAACTGTTTGAAGAAGTTTGAATGCACCCAGTGTTGTATAACTTACAACACTAGAGCTACAAACACAACGTTGTGAAAGACAACTTATGGAAAATGATATCACTGAAGTTGGATAGAACAGCTAATAAATGTTGCTGTCTGTCTGTCTATTAGGTCATCAGCCCAGAGGCTGGTTGGATCCTCAAATAGCACCACCAAAGGTTATGCGGTTATAAGGAAACCGCAAAAACCAATGGCAGCACCAAAATGAGGCGTACTAGGCAAGACGAGGAGTGAGGTAGTTTGCCATTGCTTTCCTCACTGAGTCAGAAAGTGCTATTGCAGCATGACTGACCCTATGAGCAACACCTTTCATAACACTCAGATGCACTAGTCGTGCTCTGAATGTCATTACTCAGCATCACCCATACCCCAGCAGCTTCCATACATATTGTCACAGCCATGGATGAGACTGGGACTTCGGTGGAAGCTACACTTTACTCTGGCCTGTGCCAAGAGATGGATACAAAAGTACTGTATTCATCAAGAAATGGCAGCAGGCAAAAATGTTGCTAGTTTTATGTATTATAGGATGGACTTGAGAAGGAAAGAGTTCGTAAAAATAGAAACTCCCAAAACGGAGGTACCAGACGATTAATGTTAATTTATTGTCATTTGGAACCTCCGTTCTTAGGATTCTTTGTTTTTTCATTGATGTGGTAGGTGCCTCTGTGGATCGGTGGTAGAGTGTCTATTATTATTATTATTATTATTATTATTATTGATGTTACTTATAAAAAATATAATAAGTTCAGTTTCAAAAGATTAAATAATTAACAAATTTAGAAATGATATATCAACCAATAAATCCATTACTTTAATATCAAAATGCCAATGTATATAGTTTTACAAAATTTGAGTTCAGTATTGATTATTTAATAAAATAACATGTTTTATTTTTATAACGGTGTTCATTCTGTTATTATGCAAACTGGGTCACAGAAAAAGTAAACTACAGGTATACAAACACATGTTTGTCCGTTAGAAAAAAACTTTCACTCCACCCTGTTAGCATATTATCTTTGCCATGCCAATTCTCCCTCCCTGCTACAAAAATATTTCTTGAAACTGTCTCTTATCATGAAACCATTATGTGTAGAATTTCTTCCGTTGTCAGCTGCCAGAGGAATCATGTTTTCTTCTGTTAATTCCAAATTGCCAATAAAGTGTTCATTTGGGCATGGAATTCGCTCATTTCTGAGAAGATTGTGGACGATACAGGCTGACATCACAAGATCATCAACAGTTTCCATTGATGCTGCTATAAGGGTGAAGAAAACCCTCCAGTACTGACACACAATCCGCTTCCTCTTCCAACAGTAGTGCACAGTGCACTCAAAATGCATGTGTGATACATATCGTATTTATGCAAATAATAACCGCACCTTAACTTTAGGTAGGCTATTTTTTGAAAAAAAGAAATGCCAACTTTGACACAAAAAAAAAAACGCATCACAATTTAGTGACTCAAATTTTTTAAAAAAAGTGTGGGTATTATTCACGTAAATACAGTATATATGCAATTGAGAAAATATGACCACGTGTCATCATCTTTCCTAAAATTAGAGTGGTCGCGACTCCATGTTCCTCGTAACCATCATACTTTATCCCTCCTCCATCAAGTTCTTACTACATCTTCCCCATCTTACCTTTCTTCGAGTTTCCATTACTTCTCAAATATTCATGGCAGATATACAAGGACTCAAACATCCAACCTGCTCATCATCCCTCACCATCGAACTGCCACATATAACAGCTCATTCTCAGTGTTTGCCACACGATAATGGAATCGTTTACCGGACGTCATCAGAGGAATACCAACTACAGTGTCATTTAAAAGAGTGTTAAGAGGTACAGCAGGATGCGAGTGACCTGTGCATTTCTGGCCTTTCAGTGATCGTGCTATTACAATATTATTATTATTATTATTATTATTATTATCATTATCATCATCATTATTACTCTTGTATGTCTCACTGTGGTGGAATTTTATTTCAGTTATTACTGTTGCATGTCTCACTGTAGTGGAATTTTATTTCAGTTATATTTTGATGGTTCATGGTTGTGGGTTACTGTAGTCACGTCCTAGTTCGTGAACCATGGGCAACGGCTGAGTGGCCTAGTAAGTGGTCCTGAGAGTCGGGATACCAGTTGCTATGGAATGGGAGTGGGCATCTCGGACATATTCTGAGTCATGGCCCTCCTTGTGCTCAGGCGGCGAGGACTATACAATTCACCGGTGGTCCATAACCCATTAGAGGAGAGATCCTCAGTTAGACTATGTGCAAGTAGGGTAGCATCCTGCTTCATGAATTTACCGAGCTCAGAACACTAAGCAAGCCTCGGACCTATGGGAGTAATGGAGTCCCACTCCCATTTGACAGGCGAGGGACTCCTTGGAAACAACTTGGCAAACAAAATGGAATTCGATGGGGAGCTATCAATATTAATGGGGCTTATGGAAGAAAGAAGGTAAACTGGCTGAGTCAGCAAAGAGGATGCATCTGGTTGTGCTAGGAGTAAGTGATATTCGGGTAAGGGGAGATAACGAGGAAGAGATAGGAGATTATAAAGTGTACTTGACGGGTGTTAGAAAGAGAAGGGCAGAGTCCGGGGCAGGGCTCTTTATCAGGAATACCATTCCACGCAACATAGTTTTTGTTAGGCACGTAAATGAGCGAATGATGTGGGTAGATTTGTCAGTTGGAGGAATTAGGACAAGAATTGTGTCCGTGTAATCACCATGTGAAGGTGCAGATGAGGATGAAGTTGACAACTTTTATGAAGCATTGAGTGACATTGTGGTCAGGGTCAACAGCAAGGATAGAATAGTGCTAATGGGCGATTTCAATGTGAGAGTTGGGAATAGAACTGGAGGATACGAAAGGGTGATTGGTAAATGTGGGGAAGATATGGAAGCTAATGGGAATGGGAAGCGTTTGCTGGACTTCTGTGCTAGTATGGGTTTAGTTGTTGCGAATACATTCTTCAAGCACAAGGCTATTCACCGCTACACATGGGAGGCTAGGGGTACCAGATCCATAATAGACTATCTTAACAGACTTCGAATACAGGAAATGTTAGGAATGTTCAAGTTTTTTGCGGATTTTTCGATGATACAGACCACTATCTGATCTGTAGTGAACTAAGTATCTCTAGGCCTACCTAGGGTAGAGAAAGTGAAATCTGTCTGCTAACGAATAAGGGTAGAAAATCTCCAGGATGAGGAAATTAGACAGAAGTACATGGATATGATTAGTGAGAAGTTTTGAACAGACGACAGTAAGTAGGTTTAGGATATAGAAAGTGAATGGGTGGCATACAGGGATGCTGTAGTAGAAACAGCAAGGGAATGCGTAGGAACAACTGTGTGTAAAGATGGGAAAAGGCGAACGTCTTGGTGGAATGATGAAGTGAGAGCAGCCTGTAAACGTAAAAAGAAGGCTTATCAGAAATGGCTCCAAACAAGGGCCGAGGCAGACAGGGATTTGTAAGTAGATGAAAGAAACAGAGCGAAACAAATAGTTGTTGAATCCAAAAAGAAGTCATGGGAAGATTTTGGTAATAACCTGGAAAGGCTAGGTCAAGCAGCAGGGAAACCTTTCTGGACAGTAATAAAGAATCTTAGGAAGGGAGGGAAAAAGGAAATGAACAGTGTTTTGAATAATTCAGGTGAACTCATAATAGATCCCAGGGAATCACTGGAGAGGTGGAGGGAATATTTTGAACATCTTCTCAATGTAAAAGGAAATCATCCTGGTGGTGTTGCAAACAGCCAAGCTCATGGGGAGGAGGAAAATGTTGGTGAAATTATGCTTGAGGAAGTGGAAAGGATGGTAAATAAACTCCATTGTCATAAGGCAGCAGGAATAGATGAAATTAGACCTGAAATGGTGAAGTATAGTGGGAAGGCAGGGATGAAATGGCTTCATAGAGTAGTAAAATTAGCGTGGAGAGTTGGTAAGGTACCTTCAGATTGGACAAAGGCAGTAATTGCACCTATCTATAGGCAAGGGAACAGGAAGGATTGCAACAACTATCGAAGTATCTCATTGATTAGTATACCAGGCAAAGTATTCACTGGCATCTTGGAAGGGAGAGTGTGATCAGTGGTTGAGAGAAAGTTGGATGAAAACCAGTGTGGTTTCAGACCACAGAGAGGCTGTCAGGATCAGATTTTCAGTATGTGCCAGGTAATTGAAAAATGCTACGAGAGGAATAGGCAGTTGTGTTTATGTTTCGTAGATCTAGAGAAAGCATATGACAGGGTACCAAGGGAAAAGATGTTCACTATACTGGGGGACTATGGAATTAATGGTAGATTATTAAAATCATCAGAGGCATTTATGTTGACAATTGGGCTTCAGTGAGAATTGGTAGAATGAGTTCTTGGTTCAGGGTACTTACAGCGGTTAGACAAGGCTGCAATCTTTCACCTTTGCTGTTCGTAGTTTACATGAATCATCTGCTGAAAGGTTAAAATGGCAGGGAGGGATTCAGTTAGGTGGAAATGTAGTAAGCAGTTTGGCCTATGCTGACGACTTGGTCTTAATGGCAGACTGTGCTGAAAGCCTGCAGTCTAATATCTCGGAACTTGAAAATAGGTGCAATGAGTATGGTATGAAAATTAGCCTCTCGAAGACTAAATTGATGTCAGTAGGTAAGAAATTCAACAGAATTGAATGTCAGATTGGTGATACAAAGCTAGAACAGGTCGATAATTTCAAGTATTTAGGTTGTGTGTTCTCCCAGGATGGTAATATAGTGAGATTGAATCAAGGTGTAGTAAAGCTAATGCAGTGAGCTTGCAGTTGCGATCAGCAGTATTCTGTAAGAAGGAAGTCAGCTCCCAGACGAAACTATCTTTACATCGGTCTGTTTTCAGACCAACTTTGCTTTACGGGAGCGAACGCTGGGTGGACTCAAGATATCTCATTCGTAAGTTAGAAGTAACAGACATGAAAGTAGCAAGAATGATTGCTGGTACAAACAGGTGGGAACAATGGCTGGAGGGTACCTGGAATGAGGAGATAAAGGCTAATTTAGGAATGAACTTGATGGATGAAGCTGTACGCATAAGCCGGCTTCGGTGGTGGGGTCGTGAGGCGAATGGAGGAGGATAGGTTACCTAGGAGAATAATGGACTCTGCTATGCAGGGTAAGATAAGTAGAGGGAGACCAAGACGACGATGGTTAGACTCGGTTTCTAACGATTTAAAGATTAGAGGTATAGGACTAAATGAGGCCACAACATTAGTTGCAAATCGAGGATTGTGGCGACGTTTAGTAAATTCACAGAGGCTTGCAGACTGAACGCTGAAAGGCATAACAGTCTATAATGATTATGTATGTATATTTTGATTGTGTTTCAATTGTGTTTTCTAGTATTAATTACGGTAGTATTACTTATGACTTTAATGTATACTAATTGGTTTAGTTTAAGAGAAGGCCCAATGGCCTTAACTTCACCAATAAAGACATTTATCTATCTATCTGTAACAAGACGTGCTCGGCAACTGATCCGCTTCGCAGCCTGGGAATCCACGAGCCTCGCAGCGTCACTGGGACGAAAGTACGCAACATCGGCCTCACACCTCGCATGCATCAGTTCTGAGAAACCAAGCCTTAAGTGTTTCATAATAATATTAGCGACTTAGTTTCTCTTTAAAGGTGTTAGAAATAATGAATGTGTACCAAGTAGCATTAGAACCAATTACAAATTGGGCACGCGATAGCATTGTGAGCGTTCAATTATATTACTGAGCCTGTAATTCTGTTCGCAATACACTCTGAACTTGAGGAAATTGAAAATCATAAGTTCTGAAAAGCTCAAGCTCAAGCGGTGGCTAAATATCCTGGTACGACGATCATGCACGAACTTAGCCGATGACGGCTCCTGAGTGTCAGGCGCTAGAACAAAGTGCACACTGCCGGTATCGAAAGTCACCTAGTGGGCGAAGGGGAAGGGCAGTGCGTAGTGGCGCTTCTGACGGGTTAGCAAGTCAATATCTCTGTCTCGCTTCAGAATGTTTCGGAACAAGTGACACTCCTCGTTCTGGAACATCGGAACATAACTGAGCACCGGCATAGTGTCCCAAAACAGGGACATAGTGCCCAGCCCTAATAAACACTAGCTACGAACTGCTCCACATGGTCCATAGCCTTAATTGTAGCGTCGTCAGCATCACTTGCACTTATCACTGAATCCAACACGGCGAGAGCGGCAAGTACATCATTCTTTGACGGAATAGTTGCCGCCTGCACCCTATCTTCGTCATGTTCATCATCAGCTGTAGCTGTATCTCCCTCTGGCGTCACGTGATCACAGCTGATCATCATGGCGGGATCCCGCTCTTCGGAAGTATTCTCCACATGGTCTATGGCGATGTATTCGGAGAAAGTCATACAGTCATTGGACTTTTGCCGTTACTCCTCCCATTCATCTTCATTGTCGTCTTCTTCTCCTCCTCCTCCTCCTAGCTCATTTAACGAACCAAACCCACACTTGACAAAGCAGTTCTTGATTGTCGATGAAGGAACAGAGTCCCAGGCAACTGTCACACTCCGCATTGCATCAATTACGTTCCACTTGCGTATTTCTCCCGCCGGAATATTTCTAGCAACTTTCCGGAGAAAGTAACGCACCAGTCGCTTTCTGTTTCACAGATGAAATTATGCCTTGGTCTAGGGGCTGCAAGTAGCTCATAGTGTTGGCCGGCAGAAAAAGAAGAGATACGTTTTAAGTTAAATTATGTTTATGTGCAGCGCACTGATCCAACAACAGAAGTATTTTCCTATCCTGGTATGTCATGTTGCGCTCAAGGCATACCAGCAACTCCTCAAAAATTTTGCCTGTCATCCAGGAATTTTTAGACAACTTATATTTGCACGGAAAGTGCCTGATGCCCTTAAAACATCACGACTTCTCGAACTTGCTTATGACGAGGGGAGGAAGTGTCTCGCTTCTGTCCACATTGCAACACACAAGGACTGTGACCCTATCCTTGTAGGATTTCCCGCCATGGCACTTCTCTCCCTTAAAACCATAAGTCCGTTTGGGCTCGGCATTAAAAAACAATGCAGTCTTGTCAGCACTGAAGATATTGTTCGGTGGATACGAATTGATTATGTGAGCCACGTTTTCTCGCCAACTGTCTGTATCACTAGTGTTCACTGATTCGGCTTCTCCGCACAGTGCCTGCCATGTGATATTGTGCCGTTCCTTAAAACACTGAATCCACCTGTTCGAACACTGAAACTCAAGACCCATCTTCAGCGCCAGTTCATTTGCCTTCCCCTTAATAATCTAGCCATCTACAGGGATATTGTTTGCCCGAACATGCCGAAACCACTCGATCAAATGTACTTCCAAATCAGTGTTTAGCTCCTCGAATGCGTATTCGCTTTGCTGTATTTACACCCTACATTTTGTGAGCTTCTATGCTCTCATGATATTTTTAAAACATTGAAAGTGTGGACACAGGAATTCCGAAGTCTTTAGCTATTTCAGTTTTTCTATTTTTGTCCCTTGTCGACCTCCCTTATAATTTTCACTTTCTTGCTGAGTGTCTTTGAAGAATACTGACACTTAGCCATCGCAACACAAAAAAATAAAAGGAACACCTGTGCTCTAAACTAAAATATCATAACAATAAACTAAAACACAGTATTAATAAAATATAACAACTTCGAAGTTTATAACTGCACATTAAAACTGTAAGCAAAATGAGTAACTAGAAGAATACAAAAGAACTATGATTTCACTAGAACTTGGCAACTCTGAAGCACACTGTAGACACACCAAACTCAAAGTGAAAATGCAGAAAGATACACGTTCCAGAAGATGCGTTCTATTGTGACGTGGAGAATTTTTAATTCAAATTACTCCGTAAAGTATTATTTTTAACAAATTGAAGGACAATTTTGAATTAAAAGTCTGAATTTCAATGCTGGGACCGACGTTCTTCGAATTACGAATTATCCGTATTTCGAAATGAACTATTTAAATAACATGCAAAACCGTACCTCGTGTTTCGGGGAAAGAGAGATTCTTCAAATTACGTGGCATTTTGAATTAAACAATTTCGAATTATCGAGGATCTACTGTAGATGCTAATTTTGGAAAAATAGATGCTAATTTTGAAACAAATAGATGCTAATTTTTCAGGTCCCTATATATTGGTATTATAAATTTACTCATCCGGAACAAATATTTCAGGTTCCCTATGGGAATCAACCTCTTTATCATGACATTTTATGTCGTGTATTTGCAGGTACAGTGAAAACTTTAACTACAAAGATGAGTGGAAAGTATGAAAAGGTGTGAAAAAACATGAGAACAAATATGAAAACCTTTTCCACTAGGGCTTATAAAATAAGTGTACTGAAAGGTGTAATAAACACCACACAACGCATATGAAAATGTGCACTGGGGCCAATAAAAATATCAGAAGGCCGGCGCCTCAACCGTCTCAGCCATTCAGCCCGGCTCCAAATTTCACTCTGATGCAAACAAATGTTATTATAAACCTTTTATTTCGGAGCAGTGAGTTATTAAGCATTACTTTCTGGTCACACTCTCACACAGTGAAATGGAGGTTACATTCGACTATGTGCAACCGGGAGGAATAACTTGGGACACCATTTTGAAGTTGATAAAACTACGTCCAACTCACATGATCGAGATGAAACTCAAAGGTGCGAGTTAAAAATTCGGGATCCCTGCGCGCTTAAAGATGCGGACGCCAGTGCATTTTCTGACGGATTTTAATTTTGTGTTCATTAGTAAGGAATTTCACTCACTTCATTATCATCATGGATAGAATTCTACATATCAAGGAAAAGATGATGGGCGAGCAAGTCAAGTCTATGCTCCTTGCTGATGACGTAGTTTGGGGAGATAATGAAGAGGAGGTACAGACAAGTTGATTTATGGAATGAGGAGATAAGAAATTTTGGAATGAAGATTAGTACTGAGAAAAGCAAGACTTTGATCATGACGAGAGGTAACAGAAAATCCAGGGGAATGATAAAAATAGGAAATGAACATCTTCAAAAGTGAAAAATTTTAAATATTTGGGCAGCATGATGTCACACGATGGAAATTTGGATAGAGAAATTTATTTAAGAATACAGCAGTCTGCAAGTTTCTACCAGTGTGTGAGAGACATTGTATGGAACAAAGATATGCCAATGAAGTGCAAGAAGGTTTTATACTCGTCCTATTATAAACCTATACTGACCTATGCTTCAGCAGCCTGGACATTGACTAAGCGGAGCCAAAGTAAGATAAAAGCAACTGAAATGAGGTTCTTGAGAAGCATACGGGGAAAGACAAGACGAGATAGTATACAAAATGAGGAAATAAGGAGAAGCGTGGGAGTGTGTAAACTTCAAGAAGAGATTCATATAGCAAACCTAAAATGGTTTGGACACACGATGAGAATGTCAGGAGAGAGAATACCAAAGAGAACATTTATGGATACAGAGACTGCAAAGAGGCCTAGGGGACGGCCTAGAATGAGATGGAGGAGCTCTGTTATGGACTGTATTGCAAATAGAGGAGTCGATAGTAATAAACTACTAGAAGAGGAATGGTGGAAAGATACAGTAAGGTGGAGGGTTTTGGTACACTACCCTACCCAGAGAGAATCTGGAAAAGGGATAAGAATCGGGACTTCGAATTTACGACGTGCTAAGCAAAAAAATGTGCTAATGAGGAATGCACTAAAGAAGTTTCACTGTATTAATTTCAGGCAAATGCCAGGACAGCTCCTATTCGTAGGCCAGAGCAGTTTCTTTCCAGCTACTTAACCAATTTCATTTACGAACTTTCTTTCATCTACATTAGTTCCTCAACAGAGGTTGACATCGGGAAGGGCATCTGGCCATATAAATTCATCTCACCTCACCCCCCACCCTGTATCAGGAAATGGGACTAACGGGTACACAGAGGACTAATGTGTATTTCAGATTAACCATTGTCAGATATTTATTTTGCCTTCAGACTACTTCAAAGTCGGATTTCCATTCTTAAAGAAGGTATGTGGTTAATTTGAGTACATTTTCATTGTCTTAGTATATGTCCCGAATTTTTGCATGCATTCTTGTATTTTTTTTTGCAGACTACGGCCGTGAATTATCACCCTGCGCTAAGGTTTAAATCCTTTTACCCCCAGTTCATGTACCTTGAGTCTTTAGTCCGAAGGCTGGTTGGAACCTTAACATGTCCACTATCAGCTGTCGTAAGTAGCCTCAATAGAGTACTAGGGAATACAAAGAAAAACTTTTGTAATAACTTAGTACGACTATTAACTCTTACAGTGCCAAGATGCCGATGCATCGGCACTTAAATCCTGTACGAAAAATGCCAGGATGCTGATTTGATTGGCACCCTCTTATAAGTGGTGTAGTTATGCAGTAAGGCGCTAGATTGCTCCACAAATCAAGTAGAAAGAAGGTAGAATGTTAGTAATTCCTTCTTATGTCATTAGATGGCACTGACATAGCTTCATTTTTGCTGGGTTACTCGTCGATTGTGAGTGTATGATCTGTGAGTGTTTGACGTCTATGATCCAATATGGCAGCCTCCTTGTTTATGTCCGCGGGTTGTGATTGGTTTTCAATCATTTTACATTCTAATTGACGCATTTGAGTTATTTATCGTAATATATTAAGTTTTTTATTATTTCTACTGTAGTTATAGTTACTTAGCAATTTATTTAGGTCGTAGTAAAGTTGTAAATAGTTCATTTATCACAAGCCATGTCGTCACGTAGGCCTAATTCGGGAGATGAAATTGAGAAACTTTTGAGTTGCTTCGAAGGTGTAAGCGACTCCAATTTTAGCAAAAGTGATGATTTTGATGTTTTTGGGGTCTTCAGACAGCGCACCAGAGAATGATGGAGTTCCTCAACAGAGGTTGACATCGGGAAGGGCATCTGGCCATATAAATTCATCTCACCTCACCCCCCACCCTGTATCAGGAAATGGGACTAACGGGTACACAGAGGACTAATGTGTATTTCAGATTAACCATTGTCAGATATTTATTTTGCCTTCAGACTACTTCAAAGTCGGATTTCCATTCTTAAAGAAGGTATGTGGTTAATTTGAGTACATTTTCATTGTCTTAGTATATGTCCCGAATTTTTGCATGCATTCTTGTATTTTTTTTTGCAGACTACGGCCGTGAATTATCACCCTGCGCTAAGGTTTAAATCCTTTTACCCCCAGTTCATGTACCTTGAGTCTTTAGTCCGAAGGCTGGTTGGAACCTTAACATGTCCACTATCAGCTGTCGTAAGTAGCCTCAATAGAGTACTAGGGAATACAAAGAAAAACTTTTGTAATAACTTAGTACGACTATTAACTCTTACAGTGCCAAGATGCCGATGCATCGGCACTTAAATCCTGTACGAAAAATGCCAGGATGCTGATTTGATTGGCACCCTCTTATAAGTGGTGTAGTTATGCAGTAAGGCGCTAGATTGCTCCACAAATCAAGTAGAAAGAAGGTAGAATGTTAGTAATTCCTTCTTATGTCATTAGATGGCACTGACATAGCTTCATTTTTGCTGGGTTACTCGTCGATTGTGAGTGTATGATCTGTGAGTGTTTGACGTCTATGATCCAATATGGCAGCCTCCTTGTTTATGTCCGCGGGTTGTGATTGGTTTTCAATCATTTTACATTCTAATTGACGCATTTGAGTTATTTATCGTAATATATTAAGTTTTTTATTATTTCTACTGTAGTTATAGTTACTTAGCAATTTATTTAGGTCGTAGTAAAGTTGTAAATAGTTCATTTATCACAAGCCATGTCGTCACGTAGGCCTAATTCGGGAGATGAAATTGAGAAACTTTTGAGTTGCTTCGAAGGTGTAAGCGACTCCAATTTTAGCAAAAGTGATGATTTTGATGTTTTTGGGGTCTTCAGACAGCGCACCAGAGAATGATGGAGCCGTGCCATTGGCTAATGGGCTTACAACATTTCGTGCGATGTCAGAGAGTTATAGCGACAGTGCTAATGAAAATGACAGTGAATTAGATGATTCTAGGACTGAATGCATATTTCCTGAAAGTAATGTTGTCCTTCCCCACCATTTTTATCAAATTCTAGGGCCAAAACTTGTAGGCCTACCTCAACCTGATGCTCCACCCATAGAATATTTCAATATGTTCTTTACACTTTCATTCCTGACACTCTTATTTGATTTTGTATGTTGTTCTGATGTTCTGAACAGTTCTGTAGTAACAAATACTGCTACAAGACACAGTTCTCTCAAATGATTACTATTACTCTCCCCAAATTCATAAAATATCCAATCGTTGACAGGTTACACTGTTGGTCTCTTTCTCTCTGCATGTTCAATGTTTTTGGAAATTAGTTTATAAATTGGGAAGTAGACCTACATCAACAATATAAATTGGTATATATGATCCCAGATAAGAGTTAAGATTAAATATCATCAATTAGTCACTCTGAATTTAGTGTAAAATGTGCTAATTAATTTCAAATTATGTTTTTCCTTTTTTTAAATAAAAAATACTAATATATTTTTTTGTGCACAATATTCCACGAAATTTTGTTTTATGAAATACAAGACGTATGTTTATTTTCCTTGGAGTATATCAAGCCCACATACCAAATTTTAGGGGGATGAACGTTGCTCACGTCTGCAGGATTTACCTCCTCATTGCCCTGCACGTGTCCCACGGGTGGTGCTAAGCGAGCAACAGCAATAGGCAGCCAGTCTATCCTAGGATCTCCTGGCTATCAAACTGTCAAAGACACCATGTGGAAACAGCTCTTCTCAGAGCTCTTTAACAAGAAACATTGGTCCCACCATTCGTATTTTCCAACTCAATATAGAAAGTATCAGCAGAGCAAAGTGTGATTATCTCTCAGAAGTACTCAGAGAGAACAACATAGATGTTGTTGTCCTTCAAGAGACGCATGTTGCTAATGAAGAACAACTCTGTACTAGAGGTCGTACTGCTGGGTACACAGCACTAGGAGCAACTTACCATGAAGCATATGGAGTGGCCACATATGTCCGTAATGACATCAAAGAAGCTGAGCTACTATCTCAAAGCATAGAAGAAAATGTCCATCAGGTTGTCGTCCGACTGAATAATGTCTCGATCATCGACATCTACAAACCACCATGCATCTTATGGCCTCAGTATGTTGTACCAACTGCAGAACATCCTGCAATTTATGTGGGGGATTTCAACAGTCATCATGAACTCTGGAAGTATTCTACAACAGATGATTGTGGACATAAATTAATGGACTGGTGCGAAAGTAATAACCTCCATCTAGTATTTGATGCTAAAGATTGAGGAACTTTTCGATCAGCTGCATGGGGTAGATTCAAATCCAGATTTATGCTTCGTCAGCTCCAATATAAATAGAAATCCCTCGCACACTACACGCAAAGTGATGGGGGAGATTTCCCTCATAGCCAGCATAGACCAGTAATACTCAAGTTTGGTGTCACAATTCCCATTATACGTTCAACGCCACGTCCCCGATGGAATTTCCAGAAAGCCGATTGGTCTGCATTCTCTGTAGAACTAGATAAATGCATTCGTTGGATTCCCCCAAATCACCAAAGTTATCAAAGTCTTGTTGGCGCAGTTATATCTACTGCTAAGAACGATTGCACAGCTTTTCAACAACATGCCCAGAGGTTATCGGAAAGAATATGTTCCTGGCTGGAATGCCCAGAATGAGGAATTATTTAAGAATTTCCAACAAAACAGAGATGCAGAAACTGCTAACAAACTTCTGGCTAGCTTGGATGATCGCCAAAGACAAAAGTGGGTTGAAACTGTCGAAAGCTTAGATTTTACTCATTCTAGCAGAAAGGCCAGGGGCCTTCTTAGAAGGCTAGGAGATGGTGCACCAGTAGTGAAGGGTCAACCTCAGGTGACACCTGACCAAATTGCTTCCCATATTGTAACAACTTCCCGAGCTCCAGCTGATAAGAAGCATACAAAGTATGTTAGATGCCAGCTTCGTGCTCTGAAATCATCAGTACCTCGCATTTCTATCTATTCACGTCCCTTTACAGCCCTTGATGTTCAAGAGGCTCTCAAAGAACTAAAACCTGGAAAGGCACCTGGAGTCGATGGAATTCATCCAGAATTCCTCATACATATGGGAGACAATGCAAAGAGACGGTTGGCACAGTTCTACACGAACATTCTTCAGACTGGACAAATCCCCCCGGACTTCAAGAAAGCTAAAATTATTTCCATATTGAAGCCTGGAAAACCTGAAAACAAGCCTGAAAGTTACAGACCAATAGCCCTCCTTAGCTGTTGCTACAAACTGTTTGAAAGGCTTATCTACAACAGAATTGGATCAACCATTTTAGAACTCATTCCTGTGGATCAGGCAGGCTTCAGACCTAACCGAAACTGCTGTGATCAAGTACTCTCATTAACTTACATTGAGGCCGGATACCAGCAAAAGCTTAAAACATCTGCTGTCTTTGTGGATCTCACTGCTGCCTTTGATACCGTTTGGAAGGAAGGATTGATTTATAAATTACTCAGAGCTATACCCTGCAGAACGATTGCACAGCTTTTCAACAACATGACCAGTGACAGGAAATTTTAGGTCTGGTTAGGTGAAAAGAAAAGCTCAGTGAGAAAACTGCATAATGGTTTGCCCCAAGGATCAGTTTTATCGCCACTACTGTTTAATCTGTACATCTCTGATCTTCCAGAAACAATATCCAGGAAGTTCTGCTATGCTGATGACATGACCCTGGCCACACAACACAAGATCTTTGAGAAAACTGAAGACATTTTGACCCAGGACTTATCCACATTGGCAGATTATTTCAGGAAATGGAGACTCAGACCCAGTACAGCCAAAACGGAGGTTTCTTGCTTCCATTTGAGTAACCGGCCCGCTAACTTAAAACTAAATATTACCTTCTCCAATCGAGTACTTAATCACAATAGGTATCCAAAATATCTCGGTGTTACCTTGGACCGGACATTATCATTCAAACAACATCTTTTGAACTTGTCGAAGAAACTGAAAACCCGAAACAATATTATTCAGAAGCTAACTGGTACCACTTGGGGATCTACTGCAAACATCCTACGCTCTTCAGCCTTAGCACTGGTTTTCTCTGCTGCTGACTACTGTGCTCCAGTGTGGATTAATAGTCTGTAGACAAAGTATATTGACCCACAATTGAATACCAGCATGCGTCTTATATCTGGCACCATCAGATCAACTCCAGTTCACTGGCTCCCTCTGTTGTCAGAAATAATGAAACCTGACTAACGAAGATCCAGAGCTCTTGTTCGAGAGTACAACAAGATCTGCAAGAATCCTCTGCTACCTGTTCTAAATGACATACCAGCTCTTAGTCTCAAAAGACTGAAATCACGACATCCACCCCTTTGGGATGCTGCTCTGAAGACGTCCACCAACTTCAAAGCTTTGGAGGAGTGGAAAGGCTGCTGGAATAACTCTCCCAACGTGCCCCTGCATAACATCTTCAGAGGGGAAAATATTGCAAATGGATCCCAACTACCACGTGCAACTTGGTCCAGACTGAACAGATCAGGACAGGTCATGGAAGGTGCAGGGATTCTCTCTACAAATGGAACTTTGTACCATCTCCAGAATGTGACTGTGGAGCCCCTCGCCAGACTATTCCCCACATTGTAAGCGAGTGTCAACTGCGGGCTTATCCAGGTAGTTTGGAAGACTTCCTATCTCCAACAGCGGAAGCACTACAGTGGATTGAAAAATTGGACATTCAGATATAACACTAATGCCTGAAGTGAATCAATTGTGTTATTGTGTATATATTGTATATTATGTATATAATTTCCTTGCCATACGGTAGTAATAATAATAATAATAATAATAACCAAATTTTACCTCCATATATTTTAAAATGAGACGTAAATAAAAAATTTTATACACTGATGCAAAATCCATTGAAACAAGCTTGGCATTCTATGCATATGATGACCTATTATGGGTCGCCATCCAAAGCGTTAACATAACTCAAGAAATTTTCTCATTTAATCTGGACCAATCAGAGTATACTATAGATATCCTGTATCATTCTCTGCCATTAGAGTATTCATAATATTATACGCCAAAAGAAACGCTGAACTCAAGCATTTAAACATGATTCATAAGAACCCAAAATCCTAGGTTTATGGCAGTTTTGAAGGAAAATTGCTCTTCAAAGGAAGAAGGTCTGAAATGAACCAAGATAACCATGGGACAATTTTTTTTATATAACCAATAACACTAATACAAATCATTTAAACATAATCCACAAAATAAAGATTTATTTCATTAGGGAGATAATTATTTCCCATTGTCAAGAGTTGTTTCACCATTTGTTAATCCAGTTTCATCATCGTCTTCATTATAATGAAGAGAGATTTCAGAGTCTCTTCGCACCTTTTTAATAAGTGGGATGTTGTCGCTATCATTACTACTATCATCACTGGGACATGTCCGTTTTCTTGAGGACGGCACCTCAGCTTCTGGTGATTTGGTCTTTTGTTCTGTACGCAGTTCACTAGCACTACTGTTTCCCACTCTCCTCTCCTGTGGATCAGGAGATTCACTTTCAACATCGGCAATGTCATCCGCCTCCAGTTTGAGGATAATCTCAGTAGAGTCACTTGATGTATCATCATTTGTAGCATTCACAGGCCACTGTCTTTCCTTCTGCACGGCAGGTGGACTATGGGGTCGCATATTTGCAGATTCATCTAACTCATCAAACGTTCTTAATCGTTGGGAATTCTGTGATAAAGGTGACGTTGGTTGTGCGGAATGTTCTGGAGTCCTAACATCACACGACACACTATCCTCCTCCGTATGTAGAGGCACAGTAGCAGCCGATGCTTCTCCACGTGCACAAGAATCTCCCACTAATTCATCTGTTGCTTTATGAGGCGAAGGGACACGATCTGAACCCTGAGTCCGCTCCTCCCAACCCCTGGAATCCTCCTCCCCCTTCTCCTGAACTCCATTATGACACGAAGGAGGTGTCCGTGTCCTTGACTCCTGTCCAACATCACCACTATTCCCAACTCCCTGCTGAGACTGAAGTTCATTTCCTATCGATGAAATGCAACCATTCTTCAAAGAATTATTTTCTTGCTGTAACGACTGCACAGTGTCTTTTGCTTTACGTAGTTCCTGCTGCAAGTAGTAAATGGTACTCTGCATTCCTTCCACATCTTCATCAAGCTCTTGAAGAAATTCATCCAATTCTAAGGACAGAAATTTAAAAATGAGTGAAAAAATAAATTAAAAAGTTGGAAAGCTCATAATTTTTTGAAGATTTGAGAAGAACGAACCTGATTGAGATTTCTTGACTTCCTCACTGAAACTCTTTTGTAGTGCCAAATCACCTTCTAATTTTGCCATACGACCACTTGATATCATTCGGCCCAGCTCCTCGTTTTCCTGGTACAGAAGTCGACATTTGGCCATCAAGCGTTTGCCAGTATTACTGCAAATATTCAACATATAATAATATCAGCTACATGTACACAATGATTCCAATGCAAGTAAAGGAAAATTACAAACAAGTGTCAAATCAAATCAAATCATATAGAGAGTGATAGAACATGATAAAGAACACATAATTTGGACAAACACAGATAAACACAATGACAGGGCAATGTGAGATGAGGACAAAAAAAAAAAAAATCTTCATGCACTGTTTTGTTCAAATGGCTCTGTCCAATTCAGTTTTCTACATCCATTTCTTCTGAACCCCCAACAATCTCATTTCTGCTTCTCATCTACCATATATCGAGGGGGCAGGCAACAACAGTACCTACTGAGGAGCAAACCTGACAGACCTTCAAAAGTCTTATTTGATAAACACAGGAGAAGGAGAAAGACCTTCCTCTTGACAACATAGCTCCTCAATGAGTGCTGATGCCTGCCTTCCCAATGAAGCAGAAATTAATTTGTCAGGGGCTGAAAAGAAATTAGGAGCATTTTTTTGAAAGCTGACAACTACATGAAAAATAGTTTTGGGTAAGGTATGACTTCTTTTGAATGGCATTTGTGCGTTTCAAATGTTCATTTCAACGTCTTCAAGGCACTATTTTTAAACATAATTTTAAACACCAGTATTATGTCATTTTTCAACCTGGTAAAAATGAGACTTTCTTTTAAAATCTGATAACTGCATGGTATACATTGTTGTAAATATTAATAAAAGCTGCCGATGAGCGAACTTCTATTTTATTTTTCCACTATCTGCAGACATATATATACATATAAATAACTTAAGTGTGTTTACCTCTCAGTACTTACTGTAGCTACAATACATCTGTTACATAACAGTATGCTACTTAAAATATAGTTGTAATGTATGATCAGATCTGTGGATCAGCGGTAGAGTGTCGGCCTCCGGATCCCAAGATAGCGGGTTCAAACCCGGCAGAGGTAGTCGGATTTTTGAAGGGCGGAAAAAAGTCCATTCGACACTCCATGTCGTACGATGTCGGGTCGGCATGTAAAAGATCTCTGGTGACACATTTGGTGTTTACCCGACAAAATTCATTAAATCTCAGCCATAGACGCCCAAGAGAGTTTCGGTTTACTCGGTCTGCCATCTAGTGGGGGCCTAGAGTAAAACGGAACGTCGAAATTGATGAGCAGACAGCCAGATGGCGTAAAATTGAAATGTCTGCACATGGTAGCTGAGGCCAAACGATTATTATTATTATTATTATTATTATTATTATTATTATTATTATTATTATTATTATAATGTATGAAATATACTGTACCATTATGCTATCCCTAAAGAAGAAATATTAAGGAGATCGGAATAAATACAATGGCTGGCGGCGACATCAAACAGAGTAAATAAGCATACGTCATAGAAATCCAGATTAACAGAATAGCACAATACACAGAATCATGCTGGCCGTGTAAAAGAAAAAGAAATGAGATTTGGATTATTAAAGCGAGACAACAGTAGAAAAAATGAACGACTATTTTATCGGCAATCCAAGTATTCAGACGTAATTCAGCCAAGACGATAAAACTATATTACAAAACTGCAGAAAAGAAAGGGAAATACTAACCTAGAAGCATATTAAGGAGTGTAGCCTGCCAAATTAGTAGTGATATCAATTCGCAAACACGGAAAAAAGAACGTGCTTTTTGTACAACTTAGAAAACTGGGAGAAGAGTAGAGCATTATACACCTTCACAATCGATCCGCACGGAGAAGAAAAAGATCGGAATTACAGATTAGCTATAAAGTAGCCCATATCAAGAGAGTAAATCTATGCTAATTTCATTCAATTACGGAAATAGTTGAGAAAATAATCACTTAAAGGAAATAAGAGACCAGAATAAATTATACAGGGGCTAACATTTAATCAACTGAAAGATTGCTAGAGAAAACTGCATTAACATGTAATTATCTAACCCAATTCATCTGTTGTTATTACATGAACGAGCTGTACGCCATGGAGAAGTTTTAGCCAGGTGTGGGAAATGGATTACTCAGAGCTGCCCGATCCAACGTAAGATGATCAGCCGAGAACCCAGATGACAACAGCTGTGCTGCTGCTAGCCGCAAGATTTGTTGGCAGTGTTCAAGCAGACCAGTCCATCCCAAAATCGTGGAGGAATTGAGATAAGTTTCTTGTTATTTTAAGATATTTACGTAGTTTGATAGAATATAATATGTTGTTTGAAAGTGTAAAATTAATGTTGTGCCTGATGAGATCGTCGAAATCAACTTCTCTGACATGCCTAGCTCTCCAATTAACATATGTGCCAATCAATGTATACTGAAGTAAGAAGTGACCGTAATATGAATTAATCCAAGCCTTGTCAACAAATTTTATACCATAGGAAAGCATTAGGAGAATGTGTGTAGACCCCAAATCATAACCAAAGTTAATATAGATGTCAGTGAAAGAATATCATATAGGTTATACATAACCAAGGTTAATATAGATGTCAGTGAAAGAATATCATATAGGTTATACACTGTATTTAGTGAGACTGTTTATGGAAGAGTATCGTCATTAGACAGGGTAAAGGTTATAAGAGTACAAGAAGAAATGGATCCTATGTTATTATGAAGGGAAATAGAAGCAAGTAATACGTCGAGGGAAAATATTCCTGCAATGTAGAGTTAATATTAAGAGATGTAATATGAAATGCAGTAATTATAGGGAAAAAGAGTTGATTGAAGAGAAATACGGAATATGAAGCACATGGAGATGTATATATTGTCGAAAGTAAGAAGAAATGGAATATGTTGGGTTGTAATACATGCAAAATAGAATCATACTTGCCCATGAGTTTATAAGAAAGGCAATTGTCTTAGAGAATAGGTATTCTACCACAGTTTCAACGTACTCAAGCCGAAATATGAATTAAGATATTGGAGTATAGTAACCACATATTGAGCTACAGTCTTCAGGATGAACCAAGTCAGGGTTGAAAGCTACGAAATAATTTAGATTAGTGGCACACAAGAAAGTATGTGATTTTATGAAGTAATATATATTTGGATACTGAGAGCTTTAATACATTTTAATGGCACACAGGTAGTAAATGAGCCAGATGTGACACATTTGATCTTGCTAACGTAGTACATGTGCTGAATATGTGAATCATAGATTATATTGGAAATAGGTAAAGCAGATTAATACCAGCAAATTTTAGCTGCAGGTTACAAGAAACTTATTGAATATTCCGATGCTTAAATAGTCAACAAGCCCATGATGAAATTCAGATTCAAATTCAAATTAAAGAAAGGATGATAATTCAAATACAGCTTAAGGAGATTAGATACTTAAAATTTAGGTCATTTATAAGGAACTTACCGTATTTACGCGAGTAATCCCCGCATATTTTTTTTAAAAATTCGAGGCACGAAATTGGGGTGCGGGTTTTATTTGCGTCAAGATTGCCAACACGCTCCTGGCTCACCTAGTTTTCGATGCTGAGTGTACAGTTATGCTTTGTGCAACCGTAGATGAAAGAAAACTGTCTCCATATGTCATATTTAAACGGAAAACAATTCAGACTTTTAATTCTAAACCGAGTTTACATTTTTTAAATAGTACCGTATTTTACAGAGTAATTTAAATTCAAAATTTATCCGCGTCACAATAGAACGCGTCTTCCGGAATGTGCAGGCGTAGCTTTCTGCACTTTCAATCACTTCGGAGTTTCTATAGTGTGTTTCATAGTTGAAAATAAGAGTGAAATCGTAATTATTTTGTATTCAGCGTTTTAAGGAACGCCACAATATCACGTAGCAGGCAGTACGTGGAAAAGCAGAATCCGCGAAAACTGGTGAGGGTTGGCATTTCTGAATTACAAGATGGCTGTTAATTCGAAATCACGTAATTGGAAGTCCGATTTCTGTATTACAATGACTTTGAATTAACGAGGTTTTACTGTATCGCAAAACTAACATCAGATTTTGCCGGTGTGTCTATTTCAAGTGTTTACATTGCACGAAAAGAATTATCCACCACCAGTTGTGTTACTGTCCAGTAAAAAGGGACCACGTGTGAGAAGTGTTTTAGGCCCATATTCACCAACGTCAGTTACTTTTGCTGTTATCTTAGATTTTCAAAACTCTGATAATGTCATTATCTCGGATAATGCTCACTTCCGTATTCACCACAGAATTTATTATCTCAGTTTACCAAAACTAAGTTTTTGTTTCAATCTGAGTTTGAACCGCGAATTTTTCATACTAACGCACGCCCGCACGGAAAACAAATGACTACGTGTTGCCACCGCGATTGAAATGTAAACCAAGTTGATGATTCCATTCGGGGGTTGCAAATAATTTGCATAAATTATGTCAGCTATTGAGCAGAAACGAAGAAAGAAGCCTAACATGACTTTCCGAGAGAGTGATTGTTATTAAATCTGGTGGCAGAAAGCATTAACAAAGATAATAAGAAATAAATTATGGCCTACCCATTGTATATTTCACTCAAATTATAAGGCAGTATTTCTTCGTTCTTTATTTAAAAGTCACCCAGTCGTGTACTGTACAAGATATAATCGAGACTTCAGAGTGGGATGTGCCAGACCCTACCCACTGACGCTGGGGTGTATGCAACTTCACCTGCAGGTAGCAACAAATCAAACAGTTAAAAGAGACAATCTCATAGTTACACAAGCGGACAAAGGAAATACCACCGTCATATTAGACAAAGAAGTCTACATCCAAAAAACCACCAATTTTTTTCAAGAAGGAAATTACAAAACAATCAAAACAGACCCCACCCAAAAAATAAAAAAAATAAAATAAAAACCTGAAACTCATACTTAAGAACACTTCATTCATCCTCAGTGAACAAGATGCCAGTAAATTAATTAACATGAACCCCAAACTTCCAACAGCACGAGCACTCCCCAAAATTCATAAAGAAAACACCCCGATAAGACCAATAATAAATTTCAGACCCAGCCCTACCTACAAACTAGCCCCATTCATCCAAAAATTCCTTAAAAACACTATGTCCATCAAGCAAAAACTTCCATTAAAAACACAATAGAATTTTGCAACAACACCAAAAACCTCAAAATTCAGTCTTACCATTCACTACCATCTTTCGACATTAAGAATATGTACCCGAGCATTCCATTAGATGAGACCATTTCCACCATACAATGTAACTTGCACCAACACAGTAAACCGAGTAAACTTGAAATAGAAGAATTCATCAGTCTGGTTAAGTTTACTTTTAACAATAACTTCTTTGTTTTTAATGGAACAATATATCAACAAAATAGCCTTCCAATGGGATCCCCCGCATCGGGCATCATGGCTGACATTTACCTAGACCACCTAGAACATACACACATCAGCAAAATGAAACACATTTTTTTCTGGACCAGGTTTGTCGATGACACCTTTACAATTATAGATGGCAGACACACCAACAGCCTAACCATTCTTGAAGAGTTGAACAAACTGAATCCCTATATACAATTCACAATGGAATCAGAGTCCAACCGTTCTCTAAATTTTCTAGACTTAACAGTCACAAGAAATCAACACTCACTCACCTACGACATTCTTTTCAGGAAACGTACACAAACTATCAACACTATAAAACAACACTCAATTCACCCTAGCTCCCACAAAAAAGCAGCCTACTATGGCTTAGTCCACAGGGCTTTTAATATTCCATTAACTCGCTCCAACCTAAAAAAGGAACTAGACACCATCAGGACAATCGCTCTTTCCAATGGATACAACAAAAGGTTCATTGACTAAATTATATCTAAAATCCAAAACAAACCTAAATCTACTCTTATCAAAGAAAAGAAACAAAAGGACAGCTTTTCAGTTTTTACCTTCAACAACGATTCAGTTTACCAAATAACAAACCTATTTAAGAAACACGGAGTAAAAATAGCATTCAAAACAACCAACAACAATCGTTCTCATTTCCACAATCCAGGGACCAAGAATAAATCGGACAAATTTGGCAACTCAGCCATCTACAGACTACAATGCCAAACTTGTACAGCAAGCTACATCGGACAGACAGGACGGAGCTTTAACACCAGGTACACTGAACACATTAATGCAGTTAAACAAAACAGACATTCAGCCATGGATCTACACATGCACGAATCCAATCATAATTTTTCTGACATAGACAAAGCCATGCAAATTATTGAAACCATGGAAAAGGGACCCCTACTCAATATCAAAGAAACGTTTTACATATCATTAGACCAACAAGTTAATTTTAATCAAAATATGAACGAATCCACCGAAAAAACAAACATTCTTTACGAGGCTATTCATCCCCTAATCATCAAGACTTATCTAGACAGAACGGCTCGACAACAAAGTACTCCCCCCCCCCCCCCCTCTCTCTCTCTCTCTCACACACAATCCCTTCTACACCTCAACCAACCCAAAGCAAGCCACACCCCTCCCCCTTCTAACCAACAATACCACACGCACGCACACGCACGGTTGAACAGATTGTAACCCACTCTTCAAAGGCTGGTCAGCGCGGGAGGATACAGAGTGAGTAAATTAATACAAACATCATTTCAATTTAACTCGAACACACACACACAACAGTTTCTCATTCTGTCTTTCTCTTTTTCCTCCGACACCTTCAATGCACGTTTTCATAAGCCAAGGCCATACCATCACCATTCTACAACAATAGTCGACGACAGTTACAACTACAGTAGCAAGATTCCATATTGAAGGATGTTCCCCCAGCTCTTCAACCAACTTAATAATGTTATTTGTTTTACGTCCCACTAACTACTCTTTTACGGTTTTCGGAGACGCCGAGGTGCCGGAATTTTGTCCCGCAGGAGTTCTTTTATGTGCCAGTAAATCTACCGACACGAGGCTGACGTATTTGAGCACTTTCAAATACCACCGTACTGAGCCAGGATCGAACCTGCCAAGTTGGGGTCAGAAGGCCAGCGCCTCAACCGTCTGAGCCACTCAGCCAGACATTCAACCAACTTAAATCTACTAATATGTTCATTCCATCTATCCTAAAACACTGCAAGCTCATGTAAACTAAAACCAGTAAGTAGTTTGAATCAGGACCAACAATCAAGTTCCGTGTTCCACTAACACACGGTAACAATTCTAATTTAGACCCAAGATCTCTCGTAAATAGTAAGCATCTCAGGCCAGTGTATAATTTCAGTTGTAATGTGTAATGTAATGTGTGGTTGCAATAGTAAAGTTCACATATTCCGGTTGATTGACAAGTCTGCTCAACAAGTCTATGCCAAGTTGTGTAAACATTCGATGGCATCTTTACTCAGATTCCAAGAACATTAAAGTGCCAAGTGTTTTGCATTGGTGTATAAACTTTCAATCAATTAATTCCAACTGCATTAATGCATTGGTTTCCAGTAGTCAGAAGCAGGACCAGCAGTTCTATTCTGTATTCCACGAACACATGACAATTTTTTGAAACAAAAACCAGAACTTTTAAACACCAAGTGGTTTATCTTTGTACATTCAATGTATATATATTTCACTAGTTTAGTCAGGGGAAGCAGGACAGTCAAACCCATAAATGTTCTTGTAACACCAATATTTCATATGGTTATAAGTGTTTTCATTCGAATGTGTGTGTTTTCAAACAATACAAGTGTTACCAGTATTCCGTGTACATGAACGCGTGACAGTTTAGGTTAGAACTATGTCTCTGTACATTTTGCTTCATTGTGTGTATTTCATCCAATCTTTTTCAGACAGAAACAGGACTGTCAAATCCAAGAATGCTCTCAGAGAGCGTAAGTGTCCTTATTGTGTTTCGTATATATTTACAACCAGTACAGTAAAATACCAGTATAACAAAATTTTGGGGACCTCTGAAATTAATTTGTTATACTGAAATTTTGTTATACTGAAATAAGTCAATTCGTAAGAACTCGCCTAGTATTATATCCGTTAGTTATTGTTGTTTTTAGGGGCGGAACTACGAGGTCATCTGCCCTGTTATATCAGCTGCAGGATCTATATAACTTCAAAATACCATTATAATAATAAGAGTTACAGTACTGACAGATGTTTTCAGAAAATCTATTTTTACATTGTACCAGCAAGTCTACACACACTGTTCCAGAACATCATTTTTTGAAAAAGTCTCCTGATTTTCTTCTGAACAGATCCAGACACAAAAGCTCGTTCCAAATAGTCACCAACCACTGCACATGAAGTTAAAACAGATTCTGGCACATCACTTCGTGACACAAGAAAATCTTGAAGGCTACGTGCCATGTTCGTTGCCTGCTGAAGAGTCAAGCTCTGTCGATCACAATCATTTTGGGGGTTGTCTTCCTCTTCCTCCTCATCGCATGGATCTCTATCATTCATAATGTCCTCCACAATTTCCTCATTTGTGATTTCTTTGTGGACTATTACATCACTATCTACATTGATGTAGTCGGTAAGACTTACCGTAGATGGCACATCCAACGTTGTACACAAACGCTTCCAATTCTCCTCGGTTTCCACATCATCCGACACTTCACTTTCTGCGACGTCTTCTGTAAAAACCACTCCAGCTTTTCTATAGCAGTTTGTGATGATGTCTGCATTCAGGGATTTCCATGCAGCATTAAACATCTGCATTGCTTCCAATATATTGATGTTAATGGCTCTATTCGTGGCAACGTTGCACAGCATTCGACGGACTACACGAGCTCGGTAATACCGCTTTACTGCATGAATTATACCCTGATCCAGCGGCTGCAGAACTGAAGTTGTATTTGGAGGCAAAAATAAAACTTTTACATGCTCCAAATGGCGAGGCACACAATTATGAGAAGAGCAATTGTCCAATAATAGAAGAATTCTCCTCTTTTCGGCCTTCATCCGACGTTCCAAGTCCAATAACCACTCTTTGAATAGCACAGATGTCATCCATGCCTTAGAATTGTGCCTGTATTCACAGGGCAGATGTTGCACTCCCTTGAAACACCTTGGCTTCCCAAATTTCCCAATTATGAGAGGTTTCAGTTTGTCCGTCCCTGTGGAATTGGTGCACAAAAGAGCCGTGATACGTTCTTTTGAACGTTTGCCCCCAAAGCACTTATTTCCCTTAAAATCAAGGGTTTTGTTCAGCATTAGTTTATAAAATAAAGCAGTTTCGTCTGCATTATAAATGTCTGCCGGCGAATATTCTTTCAAGGCATCCTTTAGAGTCTCCAGCCGCCATGAAGACGCAACTTCCTTCGGGGCATCATTAGCTTCACCATTTATAATTTTGTGGGATATGCCATATCTCTCCCGGAACCTATGAAGCCAACCAGCACTACCCATAAACTCAGGTGACCCAAGCGAACGTGCGAAAGATCGCGCACGCTCACATAACAGTGGGCCATTTATTGGAATGTTTTTACTCCGCATTTCCACAAACCACGTATAGACGGCTTGGTCCACCTCCTTGT
This sequence comes from Anabrus simplex, assembly GCF_040414725.1. Lineage (NCBI taxonomy): Eukaryota > Metazoa > Arthropoda > Insecta > Orthoptera > Tettigoniidae > Anabrus > Anabrus simplex. Next base: position 803,410,362 of record NC_090265.1, read on the forward strand.
AGTCGGCTGTTCTGATCTTCTTACGCTGTGGACCTAGGGCATCAGCATCAATGTTTTCCTCTATCTTGCTTTTCTGTTTTAAAAACGCAGAAAGTGTTGACGGCTAATGCCATACTACTTCGCTACATCTCCTTTCTTTCCGTCTTTCTCTACTTCCGCAAGTATTTTACGTTTTTCAGTCAACGAAAACTGCTGTCGCTTCTGCCTATCCATTTGCGATGATATGTACGGTACTTATTTATTTAACGAAATGCACACGAAATTTGCAAGTTTAATGATATAACCTTAACAGCAAGAAGAAGTAGTTCTCCAAGAGAGAAAGAGAAAACAAGCAGAAATCAGCCTGGATTTTTATTCATCTGATTGACCGCAGCTGGACCGGTCCAAATAATGACATGAGAAGTGCTTTGGATAGGCTTTGCGAATTAAATACGAAGAAGAAACATGCAATGCATCCGTCGCGTTCATTGGTGGATTACAAACATCGCGATCCTACTCAGCCAATAGTGTGACGTCTTACATTTGTTGATGGGCCAAGCCTATTGGTTGCGCAAAGCGTAACGTTCATTGGTGGATTGCAAACTTGGCGCTCGTACTCAGCTAATAGAGTGACGTCTTACATTGGATGACGGGCGAACCATATTTATTTATTTAATAGCGTACAAATGTGCATTAAAAGAAAAAATACATTAATCTTTCGCATATTCTAGTGAAGATTTTGTTCTCTTGTTGCACTTGCTGAAATGATTGCGATCGCAATGTTTATCACACAATGTAGGGACGGTTCATAAAAGTCTGATCGCTGCATAGACTATGGTGAAACTCATGTACCGCCCGCCTATTCAAAGCACTTCTCACGTCATTATTTGGACCGGTCCAGCTGCGGTCAATCATAGCATCAGCTGAATAAAAATCCAGGCTGATTTCTGCTTGTTATCTCTTTATCTCTTGGAGAACTACTCGCTGCGTATGTGAAAGCTGCATTCTTATTTTCAAATCTTCCCGTAAAAAAAGTTTCTTTGGATGATTCATTCGCAAGTCGTGATGGTGACATCCTGGAGATGCCCAGTATTCGTTTCAGAAATCTGGCCTTTACATTTTCAATAGTTCGAAGGTCGGACACCGTCTTTCCCAAATAAGTTCCATACCATATGTGAGAACTGGGCGAAGCGTATTGGTTACACAAAAGCGATTGCCTTCTCGATCGCGTACGGTGCATGTATGGAAAATGGCGATCATATCGTCTGAATAACGAAATAATGTAACAAGAAAAATGTTGGTCATAAAACAGGATGAATTTTGGTTTTAATTTGAGAAAATATGGTCAAACTGGTAAATAAAAGAGCTCAATTTTAATTCGTTAAACTGAAACTACGAAATTCGTTAAAATGAAATATTTTAACATACAACAAATAGGGAAAAAGGAAGGGACCAAAAAAATTATTCGTTATTCTGAAAATTTCGTTATACTGGTGTTCGTTACAGCGGAATTCTACTGTACATATAATTTCAGTGTTCCATGTTCCATGAACATAAGACTGTTAGAGCCAGAACTGGAAACTTTCTAAGCTCCAAGTTCTGCTTGACAAGTGTACGTTGCTTTTCAAGGTAATGTCTATCAACTCAATGATGTGTTTCAATGCAATCACCTATAGGTACATGGTTTTTCGTTATGATGATTGTTATCAGATTCCCCTTAATTTAATTTTCACTACGAACTGATGATGACTAGAGTTTGTGGTTTATAGCATTTAAAAATCAGAGATTTAATGTTTTAATTTTCAAATTTAGCATTTTGTAGCATCTAAATTTCTCAAATTTAGCGTTTTGTAGCAAATTGGTTAAAAATGGGCATAATTTGCTAATCAAAACCGACTTTCAACCTATTAGGTCGTGTTACGTACATTTAGTATGGGCTGAAGAGATGTTAAGTACAGAACAAAAATAGCCAACCGGACACCAGTGGGATTCCAGCCCACAACCTTTGAATTCACTATAGAATATAAGAAAAACATCAACATTAGACTGCAAGAAGTATTAACGCACACACACGAATATGCCCATTTACAAATTTACACACACAATTTCAAAGTGGAAAATACTATTCTGAACGTATTTATCACAGTACAACACACCTACAAGGAACAGGAATTTCAATGATGAAGTACAAGTGCCAATTGTTTAAACGGTGTCCTCCTTCATTCGAGACCACCTATCTGTTACAATTATCTTGTACTTGCAAAAAAAATTCTACATCGACACTGTTCGTTGAGGCCCAAATGCACAGCAGTGCTGCCGAGGCAAAAGAAGGACTTAAAAACATTTTTTTCCTACAAGTCTTTGATTGCAAAGTCGGCACATCAATATAGGCCTATGTGTATCGCTTACATAAAAATGTCCTGATTTGTGACTCTCGGCATGTTGTTTGATCGTCACTTTGCTTCTACCCATGGCCACCGGACAATAAAATAAATCGCTACCGTACTTTAAAACAGTAACTAGTGCTCAACACCAATGTCAAGAATAACCAACTATGATCAAGGGTCAACACAAAAAGAATGAACGTGTGTGCCTGAAAGTGCATTTGCTGTTTGATTGATTGTTCTTTGCAGCGCTCTTTGGCCAGTGAAAGTTATTCCACACATTGAATGATTTAACCCTTTGGCCCACCATGTGAAAGGAAATATTCCCTTACATACAATTTATGTATTTTTTCATCACTTTAACATAAATTTGACTAATCACATACATAAGAATACACAGAGCAAAGTGAGCTTTTAGCTCGTCTATAGTAACAGGAAACTAATGTTTTTGTTCGTAAGTATTACTGGTTTCAAGGGAAGCAAGAATTAGTAACGTGATCCCAAAGCTGTGGGGGTTAGAAATTTATTCCCTACGTCCATTTCTTTCGGATTATTTCCCAACCCCCTCCTCACTATAGAGTGAATTTCAGAAACTGGTTTGCATGTTACAGAAACAGACTTATTGTCAACAAGATCATAATTCCAAGTATCATTTTACTAGACTTTTCATCCGCTCTTGTTGCATTCTGGTTTTGTCACGTAGTTTCAATTGGCACTATTATCTCGGAACTGAAATCAGAATCACTTTCATCACTGTCAGTTGAAGAAGAAGAAGTATTTTCACTCTCCAGAGAATCATTTCTACTTTCAACACTATTTTCAAGCCAGTTACGAATAACCTCATAAATACCGCGCTTGGATGCCGCCATGATTGTTTACAATGAGCGGCAAACTGAGGTGCTTTTTATTTTCCGTACTTCAGCTCAGAGTTACTATTTACACAGAGAAAATAGCTTCAGGTATCATCTGACATCAATCAGGTAGGCTGCAAAACAAAACGGAATAAATCTCTCTGACCAGCTAACCGCGATAATGTTATAAATGTTCCGTGCACCAGGACGGAAGTGTCCATCAAAGTATGTTACCGCCTTATGATCGCAATGGGCGCTGTAATAATTCTTTCTCCTGAAATAAATAACAACATATATCTTATTTTTAAGAAAAATGCATTGTTTTTAAAACATATTGTTTATTTCGTATAAAACCGAGTGTTTCGCATCTATTTCGCATAAATTGCATAATTTCACATTTTGAAGCAATTTCGCATTTTATCGCTAATTCAAAATCGCTAAAAACCACTCGTACGGGTTATATAAGATGAAGGAACATACACTGACAAAGTTTTGACGTATTTCACATTTATCGCAAATGCTAAAAATCACAAACTCTAATGATGACTCCAAGGGAGTTGAAATCAGTCTTCTTATAATTTAATATATTTTGCAATGTGTTGAATGGTGGAAAATCCCTCAAACTCTACACCCAGGACTGGAATAATATTTCATGATTTAGGAAGACTTTTCAACATAAGCGTCAACAGCATGTTAACCTTATTTCTTTGTGTGAAACGCGTATGAATAAATTACCAAGAACAATGTAGGCAAGGGCCATATTTTGGAGACATCTAACAGTTTGAAACTTGACAGGAAAACTATAAGGAAAATCATAAAAAGAGGTCCCACAACTCCAAAAAGAAGTGTGGTAATAAAAGGGTTATTTTTAGCAAAATTGATAATTTTTGCTGTGATTTGGTGAGAAAAGAGGTAGACAAATTCTTTACAAAAGGTACGTCACAAACTGTACAGGAACTGTTAAAACGTTTGAAAAGTGTGTGTAGCCTTCCTTGTAAAAAGATTACTCTATGATTACTCTAATAAAACTTGTTTTACCGAGCTCGATAGCTGCAGTTGCTTAAGTGCGGCCAGTATCCAGTATTACAAGTCATTAACCTCATTTTTGGTCCAATACCAATACGTATTACTCCGCCCAATTCTTCCCTCCCTCAACCCGTCCCCCTCCCTCTGCCACACCCATACAATACGCGTAGCAGGAACGCCAGTCAGACTAACGCTAATAAGAGAACAAGATAGACATCTACGGCATTCGAGTAAGTATCCATTTTTACGTAACCCATAACACTATACAATCACATCCATTATTTATATATACACATTCAATGCGTTTTTGTATTTCTTTGCAGTTTATCAACATTCGAACCATTGAGATTTACACAACAAATGGGAAGACTACTGTTATAGTGATAAATATTCCAACTACTACATCAGAAAATTTTCAACGTATATTCCATTTTAACGTATTCTCACCTGAATGTGTTTTAACCAATTTAACTCAAGATGAAACACCAAATGTTCATTCCTGATCTAATTTTCTACAATAGGAACATATGTTTTATACATATTTTATTCTTCAAATCTACTTGGTGGTTAACACGACAATAATATTGACTTTCACCAAAAAGTTACTAGAAGAGGATCCATTTCAATTCCAGACGAATGCCGATTAAAAACCTTCTCACCAATATAAATATATAATTTTTAGACAAAATTGTAAAATTGTACTACAATAGTTTTAACTTGTGTTTGTAACATTCACGTCAAACTTTTTAATCATGATATTGAAAATAACTTTTAACATCACGTCTCATTCCAATTTTATATGACCAATAATTGTAAACAGTCTTAATTGTTATTATTTGTTTTAAGGTTATCCATTGTGCTGATGATGCCCATTAACAAGGGCGAAACATGTTCACGATCTTTCTATTTTTTATAATTATTTAACCACAAAATGTGGTATTGTAAGTACTGACTAGGTTAACATTAAACGAATATTTTGTAAATTGTATGTAATCAGTATCCAGTATTCGGGAGATAGTAGGTTCGAACCCCACTATCGGCAGCCCTGAAAATGGTTTTCCGTGGTTTCCCATTTTCACATCAGGCAAATGCTGGGGCTGTACCTTAATTAAGGCCACGGCCGCTTCCTTCCCACTCCTAGCCCTTCCCTGTCCCATCGTCGCCATAAGACCTATCTGCGTCAGTGCGACGTAAAGCAACTAGCAAAAAAAAAAATTCTGGGGCTGTACCTGGCTATGGCTCTTTCCTTCCCACTCCTAACTTAAGCCTTTCCTATCCCATCGTTGCCATAAAACCTATCTGTCGGTGCAACGTAAAACAAAATGGTAAATAAGAATTTCACTTTCATTGTTAGACATAAGAAATCATAACGTCAAAATTGGCACGCAGGCTGCATAGACAGCACCACTTCACTCGGCAGCCGAGGCCATATGATTATTCTTGTTATTACTAGGATCTATTATTATTAGTCTAAAAGTTTCCATGAAATGTCACACAGTATGAAAAGATATGCTGTTCTGAATGTTCCACTGTACGTACAGGGCAAATATTATTCTCCAGCAAATAAAAGCAATCGATGCCAAAGAAGGAAAAAAAAAAAGGGGGGGCAAGAAATGGAACGAGGAATGAGCAGTACTAAAATGCTGATACCCTCAGAAAGGATAGGGGTTAAGCAAGAGATGTCACAATATTAACACCTTCAACGAGGGTAAATAATAAATTATAGTATTACCTGTCTGGAGTAAATTTCCAAGCACTGAGTTCATTTTGTGTCTCTTCAAGACGGGCTCGAGTGGTTACAAGTTCTTGGCGAAGACGCTGAAGCAACAGGTTTACAGCTGGGTCAAGCAGGGCAGAACGAAGGGCAGCTGCACCCGGAGCTTGGGCTGCTTTGAATTCAGAAATCTGGCTCTGTAAAATAATTTTTTTAATTTACCAACAAGGGTAAAAATATATCTTCAAAACAGTAAGTCTCTAGAATTTCTTTTGACAGACCTAGTAAATCCTTAAATAATTCATCATTTAAAAAACTGGAAACTTAAATAAAAAATAGTCCGGCCCAGCAGTGTAGGGGCCAACGCATCCACCTGTCACCCAGCAGCCCCAGGTTCGATTCCCAGCCGGGTCAGGGGTTTTTAATTGTAAATGATTAATACCCCTGGCCTGGGGACTGGGTGTTTGTGTTGTCCTTAACGTTCCTTTCCTCACATTGAACACTTTACACTTCACAATTTCCACATACACGCAGGTTCCTAACATATGGTGCAAGTAGGGGCAAAAGATCTTTCTAGGTTGACGCCCCAAACTAATAGCATTTTTTTATTTTTTAAAAAATAATAAATAAAATATAACAAACAATTTTTGAACCCTCTCATACTATAATGGAATGTATGCCATTAATTATAAAAGCTCTTCACTAGAAGTGTTGTTTGGTTCCATAACTAAATAGTTAGCACGCTGGCCTTTGGTTCAAGGGGTCCTGGGTTCAATTCCCAGCCAGGTCAGGGATTTTAAAATTCATTAGTTAATTCCTATGACTCTGTTTGTACAGTCTTCAGTATTAGAATTCATCTCAGGTAGGGCCCCATCCTCACAAGTCGCCTATACAGCGTCAACTCGAAAGACCTGCACCAGGCCCCTCTGGAGGCCACATACCATTATTTTATTACTATAACTATTGCAGTCACAGAATTCTCCAGAGATAATAAGGAACAGAATGCTCAGCATGTAATAGGGACTTCGCATTTTTTATGGATTGTTGACAATGAAGAAGTCAGAAATCGTATTGTGCTCTTTTCTGTTTCTGCTATTTCTGTTTGTTCTGTTCTGCGGTTGAATTGGTGTTTGGCGTTGTGTGTAAGAAATTCATTCAATCTGTATAAAGTTTTTACATTTACCGAACTGATAAATTATTTGCTTTTACTGTATTAACATAAAGGTATATAATTTTTTCACAAAAAAACTGTATTTGGAAGAATGTGCATCATCAACTTTAATTCCATGTAGCAGTCTTACCACAGACACTCTCTGAAGGAAATTTAGCCTTAAGAATGCCAGACGACATATCGTCCATGGAACAGAGTGCCTTACTATCTGCATTCAGCAGGATTATGAACGGCAGATGACAATATCTTATATTTTTCTATAGAGTAAAGAATGTACTGTGGTTTCTCATTTTATCACTACGCGGCTCATTTGTTCATTTATTTACACACACTGAATTTCTGAATTTCATGTGTTTCTCTGGTCATGTGACGATTGGCAATTACGTAGCGGTAATTACCTACTGAACTACCAAACAGATACTTTTACAATTTTCTGTGTTTATTCCCTTGGAAGGCTGCATTGCAGAGGGATTACCACGCTTTATTTGTAATCTTAATTTTGAATTATTGTTATTTTTGAAATTTGTTTTTTATTTTGTTTTCGAGTGTTCAGAAAATATGAACATATTTTGAAATTTAACAGTATTGTAATCATTGTCAGTAGTAAGTACATGCCATCCTCAACATTTCCTGCAAGTTTAAAGTCAAAATAGGGACTTGCAAAATGCTACTAATCAGCCTGGCATTCTTGGCACATTCTCAGCATGAGAGATCTCAGCATTAAGAGGGTTAAACAACACAAGCCGAACCAATGAAAGAAGTTACTCTAAATACCCCTGAAAATTTAGATTTGACAAAGAAAACATGAACCGATAAAACAAATTATCTTAACAGAATACCCCAAACACATAACAATTGTTTGTTGTAAATGATTGATAACTCAGACCCCGATGTCTGACTTTGGATAACTGGGACGTTAAAAAAAAAACAGTACTGGCAGACTAAAATGTTACAGGTAATACTAGGGGCTGGAGGAGATCTTACAATGCAGCGCTAATACTCTTCTCATCCTACCACCCGTGCTAAAAACAAGCAGCATACCATATCAGAGCCAGTGTGTCTCAGCCACTGGTCTCAGCCAATTAAGAGGAGCTTGTGTGTAACAATAGCATCAACCAAGAGAAAGTGTGTTTCTTCAAGTGTTGCAGAGAAACGGAAACTTACTGGAAAGTTAAGAGTTGGACTGCTTATGTGACAAATATGTGTAAAGAATACAGCATAGCAAAACAAACAGTTTCGAACATAAGAAAGAACACGGAAAAACTAAAGACGTTTGCTGTGCAATGTGATGTTGAAACAACAGAGTGAAGTTGACTGGTGAAACAAAAATGGAAAATGCCGTATATAAATGGTTAAGTGCAATAGTGGTCTAGCGGTGTTGCAGTTCATGGTGTGGAGCTTCAGGAGGTAGCTGAGACACTTGCTAAGCATACAAACATTAAGTTTCAAACTAGCGATGGCTCGCTCTATCATTTCCGCAACCAGCATGGTATTGCAAACAAGAGTGTGTTTGGTGAAATGCTAAGTACAGTAATGATAAAGCTAGTGCTGAGCCATTTAGAACACGACTTGACAAACTAATCAAGGAAGGATTGACATGCGCTCAACTATACCGGGCTGTTTTGGCATTCACTACCTGAAGACATGCAAGCTTATAAGCATGAGGACCCTACCAGGTCGAAAGCATAGCAAAGCGAAACTTTTAACCTTATTATGTGCAAATGCGGATGGAAGTCATTGGCTTACAACAGTTGCATTTGGGAGATAATGGGTCTGAATCCTACCGTAGGCAGCTCTGAAACTAGTATAGTGGCAGTATGGCTATAGGAAGTGTAAAATAAGAAATGTGAGGTAATTTTGGTTTAACTTGTAAGGTTTGAAGTACTGTAAGTGAAGCTAAAAGAGCACAAAATACTTACAACATATTCTTGCATCTCCTGTTCCTTAGTGGCGAGTCGTCGAACTAAAACTTTCTCACGGTGCATTGACTCTGCATGCTGTTGTCTGGCACGATCCTCAGACTCCCGTAAGGTTACCAATTCAGCTGCAAAAAGAAAGATACATGCATCTTCCTAAAAGATTTCACCATTCTTGAAAAATACCGACTGGTTTGTAATAAAGTAGTAAGGAACAGATAAATTTTTCACAATTCTTGTCAACTATAAAATCCCACTTAAAAAACAGAGCTCCACACTGTAACACCTGACAGTATTTAAAGAAGTTCATAGACCTATAATGAACATACTGTATTTCCCTCTATTTTGCAAATGTAACTTTGCAGAAACAATATTGTCATTATATCAATCTCTGCAATAAATAAGAAAAACTATAAAAATCTCAATTCCATGTAAGTAATAAATAACGATTATTAAAATGAAATGAACCCAGAAATACTCAGCACACACAGTCTATCTAAGGCCTAACTGACACTTTCCCTCCAATGTAATTCACAGGTAACACAAGGCTAGTGCCTCCGGCAGAGTAAATATTACAACGCTTACAAAATATGAAGAGAGTTTATAAATTATTCAATTAGCTTCCGTAAGTTTCTACTAATTAACATAACAATACACTCCAATTATGAGAATATAAATAACAGACTGTTAAACTGTCAGTCTATAATACTCTATACTGCAGGCATCATTTGTTCAGACACAAATTTAAATTATTTCCTCAGATGCTTTCTGGTACTTACAATTGTGTTACCTATTTAATTCACAAAAATGTAAAACAATAATATACCCACTACTCCAAAATTTGAGCCTCTTCCAAGAGAAATGAAGACATTTTTGAGTTAATTTCATATTGTTAAATATAATGTGCTACTTCTTTATGAAACATGTCGAATTGCAAACCCTTAATGCATGCTTAAGGAACTTCAACACACATTCTTTAATAAAAGGGGAAGGAAAAGTACACACTAAGGATGGAGTTTTTCTTTTTTTTTTTTACATCACAGAAAGGAAATATGGCTTAAGGGCTTATTAGTTATACAAAAAAACAGAACCTATTTATTTATGCTTCTAATAAGCGACCACATTTTATTCACAATACTGTGTTTCTTCCAGCAGGTTACTGAAATCCTACCAAAGGTAATGATATATTGACCAGAATGAAAAAGTTGGCTTGCTACAGTGTTTGTAATAACGTATTTTTTGCTATCTGTTTTGCAGTGCACAGACTCAAGATAGGTCTTATGGCAACGATGGGACAGGGCATGGCTAGAATTCGAAAGGAAGTGACCGTGCCCTTAATTAAGGTAGAGCCCCACCATTTTCCTGGTGTGAAAAAGGGAAACCGTGGAAAACCATCTATCAGGCTGCAAACACTGGGGTTTGAACACACCATCTCCTGGATGCAAGCTCACTGTTACATGACCTAACTGCGCAGGCAACTTACGTAGCAACAATATTATTCATTGGCATTAAATGTAGTGCTTTCCTCATGCGGATACTTTCAAATACAACCAATTATTGGTTTTTCTGCAGTGGGAAGGCTTGTGTATCCCAAAGTAGTAAATAATTGAGTCATATATGCAACCACATCAGATGGGTGTCAGTCAAAAGACCAGATTAAAGAAATGTTCCTAAAAACAGGGTAGCAGCCCATCAAAAGATGCAAGGGCAGCAATCTGGATGACTGACTGAAATAATCTTGTATTATTACCCAACATGACTTGGCAACGTTGATACTGCAGCACGGGTGGAAGCAAATGGAAACTGAAGCCAAAAATCCAGAGGTCAGGCAGCTCCCTCTGAATGACTGTATGATATACTGATGACGACTTCCTCCCGGTAAAATAATTCCCTATTTGAATTTCCATTTGTGAACACTAAGATGAAAAACTGATACTCGGAACATGAAATGTTTGTCTGAATCTTTGTGATAGGTTGGTGAATCTGAAAAAGGAAATGGATTGTCAAGTTATGTGTAATGTATCTTGTATATATGAGATGCATTGACAGGAAGAGCAGGATTTCTGAACAGGTGACTACAGAATGAAAGTCAAATCAAATAGAGGAAATCTAGAAATTGGCTATATCATGAACAAGAAAGCAGGACCAAGTTACTATGACCAGCTTAATGAACCAATTATTATTACAATAGACATTAAATCAATGCCCTCAATAGTAATGGTAAACATGCCTACTGGTTCAGCACATGAGACAGAAGATTGAATACAGCATATACAAAGAAAACCTTATAATGATGGGAGAAAGGAATGTAGTGGTACACCATGAGAGAGAAGGTTAACAAAGGGAAGAATATGAACTAAGACAAAAGAATGAAAAAGGAAGCCAGCCACCAGAATTCTGCACTGATCATAAAATAAGCCCAGCAAAAACTTTGTTCCAAAATCACTTCAGATGGTTGTATGCATGGACAAAATCTGTACTGGGATACCATAGGCTGCTGATGCAAAGAGAGAAAGGAAGGTAAAAATAAAAGTATAACTTATGAGAGACTGCAGAACTGCAAGACAGTTAAGAACAAATGACTAAATGAATGGTGTAAAGATACTGAAGATTGCTTAGTTGTAGGAAAGTGCATAAAGAAAAATTGAAGAAACTACTGTTTATCCAATTACATGTTCCTTTTCTTGTTCCTATCCCTATACAAAAACGAAAAGAAGGCACAGGAATATCAGTTCAGATGGAAAACCACTTTAAGGTAAAGACGACACAAATCATTTCTACAAGAAGGAGAGAAAAATTAAAGCCAAAATTGGAAGAACATCTATTTGGCTTGCAAAGAAATGCAAGAACAATCAATACTGACTGTGTCTAATGTCAGAAGATCAGTAAAGTGCGGTGGCATTTGTAGATCTGGATACGACATTAATAATAATAATAATAATAATAATAATAATAATAATAATAATAATAATAATAATAAAGCTGAAAATTGCAACAATGTTATGACATTGGTTGGAAAAGCCATTAATAGGGGTGTTACAATTCAAGAACCGAGGATGCTGGTTAACACAAGAATGGGACCTGGATGTAGAAATCAAAACCATTATCAGCACTGCAAGAAGTGTATTTCTGAAATTAAAACTGTGACCTCCGATTCAAAACTCACTGACATGTTGTGGAGTGTTCTGTGCTACTGGTGATGCTTTACAGTATCAAAGGATGGACACTAAAGGCTTCGTCAATGAATGGAGTGCAGGCCTTTAAAATGAAAATGTATTGCAAAATGTTCCAAGATCCCAAGCAAAGACCTCATCACCATCAAGGACGTACTTTGTCAAGACTGAAAATCAGGTGTCTTCATCGTTGCAAAACATAGGAAAGCAGTCTACTTAAATCACATCTTCCAAAATGAGAAATACAGCCTGATACAACTAATTAAAGAAAAAAAATGAGGACTGGACAGAGAAGATTATCCTAGACATGGAACATTGGACATTGGTTTGGCATCCATGATGAGGGAACTCGGATAAGCAGAACACAAAATAGGAAAACCTACTCCATGATGGTTACCAAACTTATGTGAGGAGACTGTATCAGAAGAAGAATGTTATTTAACCTACCTTTCACTGGTTTAAATTTTATGAAATGTCAGGGTGTTGGAATCTTATTTTCTTTTTCCCAGAAGTTCTTAACCTGCCAGAAGCTGACATCGATTTGAAGAATTTCAACTCTATCATCTCTGATCTCAGCTGTGACAAACATGTTATCTTTGGACCAGAAAAACAGAGACTAACCAACAGTCAATGAGGACAGCCCAACTTGAGATTCTGAATGGGAATGGAATCTAGTACAGAAAAGGATGTGATTTCTGCAGTCCGCACAAAAATCAAACTGCAAATACAAGTAGTAGAATATGAAAAAGAAGCAACTATCCTGACAGGAATGATGCAGGGTTGCCAGTTAAGTCTCCCCACCCCTCTCAATTTTATTTATAAATAACAGGTGGTAAAGAAAATTAAATTTGAGAAAGGCAACAAACTTGCAGGAATAAAGAACTCAGATTTAAGGATATAGAGGATCTGGAGGAACTGAAGAATAGAATGCAGTCAAATGAAATCAGAGGATGCAGGAAATACCAGATTAAGAAATATCACTCTTAAAAAGGAAGTAGAAGAGTGTTACTTTGGTAGTAGAGTAACCAAAGGTTGCAGAAGAAAGTAGGATATAAAATGTTGCTTGGTTCAAGAAAGAAAAGCTCAGTTCAGTGGGGTAAGAATGACAGTGGGAGGCCAACATACAAATGTGACAAAAAGATTAGAGGATTTTATGTAGGATGCAATATTTATGTAGAAATGACCCTAACAACAATAACAGAGAGGTAGATGTTATGCTTATCTAAAAGTGAGTTACACATCAACAATAATATCGAAGGTGTTGAAGTCTTACACTATGGTAAAATTTAGGAGAGAAGAAAGTTCATTACATACTTATTACCACTGATACAAAAAATTACATTGTGAAACAAGATCATAATTTTATCAAAAAACAGCATTTAAAAATCAAAATTAAAGAAAATATATCTTCCAAAAATCATTAAAAAGTTTTAGAAAAGTTAAAGAGTAACTATTGACTCCACAAATATTCAACTTGTGTTCTGGCATAAAGAAACAAGCACATAACTCACATGGAAAAATGAGCTAAAATCCATCATGAACATTCTCCTGGAAGGACTCAAGAAAAATGTTAACTGTGCAATCAATAAATTACTCAGAACTCTCCTTAGAATTTAGCAAAAGAACAAGGGCAAAATGGCTTTGCTGTGCACCTTCAAAACAGGAAAGCTGCGTTTTTATTTGGACATCTGAGCTGCAGCACAGTTCAGGAGCTACGGACATAGGACCAGGCCGAGGGACTCAAATGTATTATTACTACCCATTGGCACTTACTTCCGGAATCTGCGGTAAACCTTTCTCTCTCTCTCTCACTGCTCCTCTTCCATCAGAACAAGCCCAATGCTATAGGACGTGTGTATGGAATGCGATGGCCTTGCTCAGAACACGCGTGCTCAATGTGATGGCCTCAATGCTACGGTGATAACAGCACGATGTGATTGACGCACTTTTCACTAAGGCACTAATCACTGCATATTTGGCTCTTGTTGCTTAGCCATCACCAGCGCACTGCACTTACACACACACACACTTCACTAGCAGGCACACACACTGATGCAGCGATGACCCACCCCACAAACATTAGAAAAAACTGATATCACTTGATTAGTGATTAAAATGAATGTGACTCATAACATCAGGAAAACAAAGCTTTCTCTGCGATAAGTTGCCCTTATCTTACTCAGCTCAACACATTCAAATTCAACTGTTAAACAGCAGAAAGCAATAACCAGAGCTTCAGTGAACTACTCTGAACAATAATATGTTTTACTGATGAGGTTCTCTCGTCAGGTTTGTTCACCAGTCTAATAATACCTTTACCAACAAAAAACTCAAGATATACATAGTGCACATATTCCACCAGAGAATTTTCCAAACATGAAAACTTATGGTAATGAAGAAAATCTATTCATGGGAGCAATAAAAAGTTAAAGAACAAAATAGTTAACAATAATGATTTTATAAATAACAGCCTACTCATTAAACAAATCAATGTTATTACTTCAACTACTGAAGAGACTTCAGTTAGTAGTCGGTAAAATCTTCTAATAATTAGTTAACATAACATTTCATACAACAAGGATGGCGAGAGTGATCTGCATGTGTACATATATATATATTTACCATGGTAAGTATGTATTGAGAATGGTAAAAATCAAAAGCTTTATTATAAAAAATGAAAGTTTAGGAAATCACTAACAATAGCCCTACAAAAAATCTGCACCTGAAGAAGTGAAAGCTTTGGTGTGGATATGTAATATTCAATCACAAATCACATGCACTATATGTAAGTAAGCATACCTAAAATCAAACAAAATAAAGGTCACTAAATTGATTATATTCCTGTGGACTCCAATCCTATAGATTATGTACCATCAGTTGGGTAGTGCTAACAATGATGTTATTTTCTAAACAAAGCGTATACATTAATTATTTCTTTCAACTGCAGAGAGAATCATTGATACTTTAGTGCTGTACTGTGAACTAAGTAAAAATATTTTTTTAAAAGAAAGTTTATCATCAAAATATAATTATAACAAGCTATATTCATCATATATATTTATAATAAATGTTATATTACACATATACAGTAAAACTTCTGTAACGGACAAACTCGCAGAAAGTACATTTCACTTTCAAGTTTTATCTGGAGGTATTAAAATAGAACTTTTTTTTAGCATAAGTTCACCTTTGGACATGGAAACTGATCTGTTCTTAACTAAGAGTCTCCATTTTCATATTAGCATAGCTAGCAAAGGTAGGAAGTGCAAGACATCAGGAGTTTTCAAGTTCTCTGAGTTGCTTCTGTAAATTTTCACTTGGTAGGCTCCATTGTTTCCTTCAGTGATATATTACACCTCCTTCTTAATTCATTATAAGTGCACTTCTAGCACTTAAAGAGTATGCTTATAATCTATCTACAGAAAAGTCAGTAGACTGCAGAAAAGTGACAGACTATGTCGGTACATACAGACACACATTTAAGATTTCTTCTTTTCAGGGAAAAATTCCAGCAAACTAAAAAAAAATTAGCAATTGTATTTTACCCGGTAAAGTTAGGGACACTTGTCCCAGTCTTAAACTTAACCACTAACTGAATGACGTTAAGGATTTATTACTATATTATTATGACTTTTTTCACAACAATGATCGGTTCCCATTTTCTCAAAACACGAAAGGTAATTTACCAGGGTAACAGCAAAGTTATCACCTGCAACTTCTTTCTAGGCATATATGTAGCTAATGGCATAACAATTAACAGCCAATGCAGACAGTCTCCACCCAAATATTCTCATTTGGATTGAAGTCAATCCACAAGGTGACCAATCAACAATTTCATTCTGCCTTGTCAACTATCCCTGAATTAACAGGAGCATTTAGACATGAAGACTGGTCCTACTGGAATGATGACTATATATAAAACTGTTGCTGTCCTCGGTAATACCTAATTATCTCCCTCCTATTTAATACATAGCTTAAGAGTAATTTTTCCAAACTGACGGTCATAGTCAAGCACAGTAAGGTGTCACACAAGCTGGCCTGGCAGCTGAGAGCAGGACAGTAGTTCAAATTAATCCAGATGATACGTCACAGCAACTATCCCAAGTACGAGCTTTGCTATAGGCAACTGCCACAGCATCCTGTAATAAATTCAGAGGCACTTTTTTCACTTCACAGATCAATAATTACATACCCACCACTATAGACCCAACAAAAACAAGGGTCATCAGAGAACAATGTAAGTACATGCAAGGCCAACTAGATATACAGGCCATAAGGCTCCCCCTCCACTTCGGGCGCTACGTCACACTAGTCGCCAGCCGCTTCACTTCTCACCAGTAAGCTGATCTGAACCTCGCAGCAGTGAGGCTATCGATGGTGTTGAATGATTTAAACGTGTGTGCACATTGTGAATTATGGCCACGTCGTGTTGTATACCTGGTCGTAGAATCAACTACAGTTCAAAACAGCCTAATATTTCAGTGTTTAAATTTCCTACTGGCGTGTTTCGGAAACAAAAGTGGATCATAGCTATCCATCGAACCGAATTCATTCCTTCAGCAAGCTCAGTTGTGTGCGGTGGTGGTGGTGGTGATAATTGTTTTAAGAGGAAGTACAACTAGGCAACCATCCTCTATATAACACTAATCAGAGGGGAAAAATGGAAGGGATCCGACACTTCGAATAATGAAGATATCGGCCAAAGGAAGACAAGGGCCACGAAGGGCGTGAAAATGAAAGACTCCCTAGCCCTCGCAAACCTAATAGCGTCGGGGTCGGAAAAGAACAAGAGTTGACCAAGGGAGGTCGGATAGGATAGATGAAAGTGAGGAGCCGGGCACAAGTAAGTGGAAGCAATGCCACGACTCAGCTGTGGGCCCCGTGGTCGCCAACCCACGCTCCAAAGTTCAGAGCCCCTGAGGCCTCTTCTAGTCGCCTCTTACGAAAGGCAGGGGATACCGTGGGTGTTATTCTACCGCCCCTCCCCCACAGGGGGAGCAGTTGTGTGCATAAAACACTTCGACGAAGTTTCGTAATTAGGGACGATTCCGTTAAAAGACCTGATGAGTCTCTTTTAACTGTAAAACCTAACCATTTAAAACTCTCAAACGATGCTATTCCTTTTAAAATGTGCCTGCCTATCTGTATAAAAAATCTTCCAACAACGAGCAAAAATCCTATTCAAAGACAAGAAGAAATTGAAAAACGGGAAGAGGAAGGAAAGAAAACTGAGGAAGAATATGACAGGATCAACGACTTCGATGACGTTCAGGGTAATTTCAGTATTAAACGCAAATTAGATTTGGACAAAGTTTCCGTCAACTTTAACAGCCAAAGTCTGTATTTTCCAAATTTATGTGACTGAGGAAAATATTCCGAAAATTGGTACTTCCTTAACATTAAACGAGGCTCTTGATTTTAAATCCATTAAACATGATATTTTCATGAGTTATAACCCTGATATACGTGCATTAGGTGATGGGGGCAAGATATTAAAATGGTCAAATTAGAAAAGTATTTATAACTTCCTGTTTAGACCTGCTCGTAACTCAAAAGTGACTGTCCACGACAAAATAGAATCTGTACACAAAATAATCGATGAAATTGAAAGTGAAGTTAATGAGTGTATCATTACTGATAAATTATAATTTTTTAAAGGAACAGTTAAATATAGCCTTTGCAATGAAAGTATCTTACTCCTGTATTCTAATAACATGGTTCACTTCAATATTTTTCGCATTTCCTGGGGCGTAAAAGAAGATAAGACAGTCAACGTTTCTTACAATGCCCCACTTGGTTATTCACAGTCTTTTACTGCAAAACTAGGCACGGGAAATTCGGGTATTGATGATTCACATTGGAATTACTTGAAAAAAGAAACTAAAATTGTTAAAGGAGCATGAAATATTTTGTAACTTGTTGAATGGAGTCTACATAAAACGTGAGCTGAACTATAAAGGACGAAAGGTTTTATTTTTGTTTTTGCTAGTGGCTTTACGTCGTACCGACACAGATAGGTCTTATGGCGACGATGGGATAGGAGAGGCATAACAGCTGGAAGGAAGCGGCCGTGGCCTTAATTAAGGTACAGCCCCAGCATTTGCCTGGTGTGAAAATGGGAAACTACGGAAAACCTTCTTCAGGGCTGCCGACAGTGGGATTCGAACCCACTATCTCCCGATGCACGTTCACAGCCGCACGCCCCTAACCGCGTGGCCAGATCGCCCGCTAGGAGGAAAGGTAGAGGGAGTTGCTTTTAGTAGTAAAAGCGGAGAAAATAACACTACATTAGCTACAACTGCACAAACTTTTATGTTGTCATCCAGTCTTTAAAAAAATTAAGACGTTGTTGATTTGTTTCCATGTAAGAACCTAATGTGACATTTTTTAGAAGAACTAACTTCGCAAGTCTTTAAAGTATTAACAGATAGTCCTATAGCTTATAAGGTAGCATGCATAATTTCTAATAATAACAGGAAAATGTTTGAAAAGCTGTGCAAAAGCAATTTACAAACCACTTTTCAAAATCCATTTGACGAAAACACACACACACACACACACACACACACACACACACACACACACACACACACACACACACACACACACACACACAGAGAATTGTTTGATACTGGTCATTTATTTAAAATCTTAATAAATAACTGGCTTAATCAAGCTGACAACTTATCCTGACTTTGACAACTCTGAGTCAGACAAAAAAAAATGTCTGAGTCTATCTAGTGCGGCCTTGGCTTGCTCCTGCCCTGTACCAAAAGGTGTTGTACCAGACTCCTTTAGAGCTACTAAATGTAAACCTGTATACTAATGTTCTAATACTAATTCTCAGAGAAAAATTCTGACTTCGCTTGTCAACAATGTTCTGGAAAACGAAAATGTTTAAACATGCAGTGATTAAATAAATAGTTTTAAACATTTCGTTGACAGATGTATATACATCTTTTGTAATATATTATTGAATAACAATAGAAAAGTTACCGTAGATAAACTCATCGCTGAGAAGAAGAAATCCCCAGGAAAATAAAAATGTACAAACTGAAACCTTAGGAATTCTTAAGTAAGTTTTAAGTTGCAGCTTAATTTCTAAGAAAGGTTTCAGACTATTGTTGTGAATTGCCATCATGCATTTTCCTAGTAACATTAAAACTTTTTGTATACGTATTATGCGTTCTAATCTTTTAAAGATACCGTGTTGAGTTACAAGTGACAGATGTCATCATAATTTTACGTAAAGAAATGTACATGTACTGCCCTGCCAGTTTTCTCCCCGCATAAAACTCGTGTAGTATACAAGCCTAAGTAAAGCCACAATTGAAGGAGTGTTCAATTTTATCGTTAAGGTTGAATAAATGAACAATATCATGGTGAAAGTGAGAGCGGGCCCTACACTGCCATGCTGAACGCCAGCCACTAGCGTGACGTCACGGTCCGAGCCTTGTGGCCTGTCTATCTAGTGCGGCCTTGGTACATGGGACTGATAAGACAGATGCTCCTCCTAAACCCTAAAATTTCCAACAAGTCACAGAGACAAACCATTTTCTTCTCCAAATATATTACATCATTATAAGATAGTATAATTAAAAAAAAGAAGGCAATAACAACAAACTGTATAAACTGAAAGGAGTCCATATGAGATAGAGGTACAGTATGTAAATATATTTGAACATTAAACCATTTTTAGTAGCAAGTTGGTTGTCTTATTATCATAGTTGATACACAATTGGCAGTCTGAGTAACGAGCATTCAGTATTTAATGCATTTTGTTAAGCCTTAATCATTGGTTCTAAAAACTGATACGTATGAAACCCACACCATCAAATTCACATCTGATATACATGAAGATTAGCAACTTTCTCATCTCATAAAACCTTCAGTGGAAAATTCACACCATCATTCATTATTATGAAATAATCTAGCAATGAACCTAATTTTAGAAGTGGCAAGAGAGGGAAGTTAAAAACAGTGAAAACAGAAAAAGATGCTGTTATTCAATATCATTCACCCTCTTCATATGAGAATGATAATTTTCGTATTAACTTATTTAACAATAATGTCTGATGGCGAGACCTAGTTTTTACAGTGCACTATGTATTATGGTACGGGCTAGAACCAATTTGTTTTCATTTTCCTGTCTGTCTGTCTCAGACTCACCTTTGGCTTTGACAATATGAAAGTGACTGAGGTATGAACTATGCTATAGTAACTATTAGTAAATAGGTTCAGTTGGTGCATACATTTTAGTGGAGCTGTCAGACTGATATGTAATAGCAAGTTCTGGCTTGATAAGGAAAGCAACGAGAAACTACCTTAACCCTCTTTTCCCTAGTACACCTTTTCAGTGATGGCTAAGTCTTATGGAAATTGATGGTAAAGTTGTTGAGGATCTGACCAGCCTTTGGGTTGACTACTCTCAACTACTCAACATAGTCCAAGACTAGTGACTTACTCCTTGACAGCCCAAGTATAATGTACGTTTTTTTACAGGAATTGTGATTAGCGCAGTGGCTTTCCACCCAAAGTTTAAATCCCAGAGGATTTTGGGAGGAATAATAATAATAGACTAATTATTACTGATAAATAGGTGAATACAAAAACTGTTATTCTCATATAAAGATGGTGAATGACATTGAATTACAGCATTTTTTCCTGTTTTCAGTGTTTTTAACTTCCCTCTCTTGTCACTTCTAAATCTGATGATGATGCTTGATGTTTAAAGGAGCCTAACATCTAGGTGATGATGTAGAATGAATAGATGGATATGAATTTAAAACAATCAGTGGATCCAACCAAAAACTATCATAAACAATAGTATTACTGTCCAAGGGACTGCTTCTAAAGCACAATCCTGAATCGAGGATGCTTGTTTTCTAAAGGGGTCCAAATTCTAGGTCAACAGCCCCTCCTAATGGTACTTATCTCTAGTAAAATAGAACCATGGTATTTGTCATGTTGGGGTACTAATCAATAGTAGCATAGACACACGGCGTTCCACACATGATGGTACTACTCACAAGTATTGTATGTCGCACAGACAACGCAGATCTATGGTGTTTCTCACATAATGGTGCCACTCACAGGCAACGCAAGCCCATGGTGTTCCACACCTAGGTGTACTAATCACAGTCTCTGGTATTCCCGTGGTGTTCCTCATATAGTGGGTACTAATCACAGGCAACACAGACCCACAGTGTCGTTCATATAGTGGTACTAATCACAGGCAATGCCAAGAGGTTTAATAGATTAGATTATTTAAAAGTAAAATAATCAGACACAGCAACTTTTTGTTGTCAGTTGAAAACAATTTGCTTTCGCGGTTTTATTACAACTTGTTTAACATCGCACTGACACATTGAAGGTTTCCGGCGACACAGGGATGAGAAAAGGCTAGCACTGGGAAGGCAGCAGCTATGGTCTTAATTAAGGTACAGCCCCAGCATTTGTCTGGTGTGAAAATGGGAAACCATGGAAAATCATCTTCAGAGCTGCCGACAGTGGGATTCAAACCCCTCCCAATGATGATTAGTAATACATCCCAGTAACTACTTTTACAGTTTTTGTAGGCTGAGGTGCAGGAATCCGGTCCCGCAGGAGTTCTTTTACGTGCCATTATATCTTACAAAACAAGTCTGAGATATCTGAGCACCTTCAAATACCACCAGACTGAGCCAGGATTGAACCTGCCAAGTTGGGGTCAGAAGGCCACCTCCTCAACCGTCTGAGCCACTCAGCCTGGCACTATCTCCTGAATGCAAGCTCACAACTGCTTTTGAGTTTCTAATGTGAATTTATGCAAAAGCATTCGCTGAGAAGTTCTAGATAAACTTTTAGTGTAACAACTGCTTACACTATACAACACCACAAGCAGTAATAAAAAAATATTTTCTTATGGTAACTGATGTCTGCAGGAGATTCCAGAAACTAGAAAGAGGTTCATGAATGGGTCGATAAGTCTTGTACTTGCACACACTCTCAAATACCAATTGACTGTACTGATTTCGAATCCACAACCTAGGGCATAGGAGATGAAGGTCAAACCAAATGTGCAATGCTATTTAGGTAGTTAGCTCACGTACTGGGTGTACATATTTTCTTCAGATAAACCACCTCAAAGAATACTGTGATACTGGAAAGTAAAACTAAGCTTGTTTTAAAAGGTAAACAAATATTGTATAAATTTTTTCATACCACCATTAAACTAAGATATAGTTGAGCATGTGCAGAGATCTGATATTTCTACTACACCTAAACTTTTACAGTATGCAAACACAAAACTGGGATGTAAAACATTGCAATGCACATTGTGGGAAGTAGAAATCCTTCAACCTTCATGAAGAGAATCGTCTGATCCCAGTTTTATGAATGTACATTTGGCTTTTCCAGAAATATTCACTCCAAAATATACTGTTTATATAAAATCTTGAATTCTCCTTCATTTCACTTTCTAAGTACTGTACTTGAAACTCCCCTATAAGTACTGACACAAACTATTTTTTGAATAAGTGAAATATAGTTTGAGATTTTTCAATTTTCTTTCAATATAGCTCACAGTTTTCACCAATGTCCACCGTTAACACGCACACAGGCTTGGAGTTTCTTTGGCCAGTCATCCATTGCAGAATGGATAGTATCAATTGGCAAATCAACCACTGCTGCCACCAAGGAACATTTCAAACTTTCAAGCAAAGGGTGTCCCTCTAGCACTGAATATAGTTTGAAGTCTAAGGGGTTAAGATTGGGACTACCAGAGGGTTATTCAGCAGTGGAGATGAAGTCTGGTACATTGGCCTACAACCACTGTTGCATCATTCTTGCCTTAGGCGCTGGTGCAGAATCTTGTTAAATCATTGTTGAACATGCTATTACTAAAGTCCTTCATGAAAGGGTCCAGAACAATTCCCACCATACACTCTAGCATTCATTTTTATGCCTCCTCCCCCACACACACAGAAATGAAACCTGGTGGAATCCTCATAGCTCATTCCCCACCAAACCATGACTGAGGAGAGATGGGCACTTCTCTGGGCCTTAGGAACCCTCTCACGAGCTTCCCGAAAACATGCCGCACATTCGGATACCCTATCCATCTGGAGGTTAAAGCTCACTTCAATAGTGTGAAGATTTTAGGTAAATGGAACACATCAATGCCAACAGCTGGCGTACTGCTGCAGTAGCTGCCTTGATTTCAGTTTCCTCTGCTGTTTCAGGTGTCAGGAAATGTCCAGTGTTCAGTCGATATGCTCTAAACCCAAGGTCTTCAGAAGATACTCTAGATACTAATAGTGGTGAAATGTTGAGCTCCTGTGCCATTATCTTCTGCTTCCGGGTGAAATTTCACTGGATATGGGTTGTCACTGTTCTCACACTGTGAGGACGACCAATCCTAATGCTATTTTTTACACTGTCTCCTGTCTCAGCAAATCACGGGATTGTCCAGGAGACAAACGTCTTGCTGATTTCCAGCTGTTTCAATATTTGGAAAATCTAAATTGGTGACTTCTCAACCTTGTGCAAGGTAATTACAGCTACCCAATTTTCATATTCACCCCATTCTATGCTTAAGCAAAGAAGATCCCCTTTTCCCCTGTTTAACGCACACTGGTTAGGACTAACCTTCAGTGCAAGGATTGCTTGCTCCCATGAAAACCAGTTCCACAGTCCAAGGCCAAAAGTTTGTGACTATTTATGACTACACTAGGCAATATCTCTATCTCCAATTTCGATTGGTGGTTTCTCTCCTCCCACTCTTTCTTGCCATCACATTTGTCATACTTTCCTTTCCACTGTTTCTAATTCTCCAATCTTCCAACCCCATTTAGTGCATCAGTCTGTTCTTCGACTTCTCTTACACTCTTTCCCAAATCACAATTTCATCTACAAACAGTATTGTGCCAATTCTTCTACTTTCGTACCTCATGATATCATTCATCACAATTATAAACAGTAAAGGTGACTATGCATTTGATAGCTTCAAAACAAATCAATAATTTGTAGACCATAGCTTTCAGCATTGATACAAAGAAATGATGGTATCCTGGACAGAGAAATTAACGACTGACAAATTTTGATGACTGATGAACAGTTAATACGGTTATAAGATGACCGAACTCCAGAAGACAGAGGGGACCTCTACCCGAAGAGCACAAAAAGGCACTTGTTCATGGGCTCAGAAAATAATGGCAGGAAGTCAAAGCCAGAATAAGAACAAGACCTAGACATTAAAGCGATATTGGTTGTTGCCACACAGCCCATAAAGTCAACTCAGCACATACACACAAAAATTAAACGCGAGGAACATACCACTGTATAAACATGACCTCATTCAAGTCCATCTCCAATAATATCAGACCTTAATACAAAATCAACACGGCTAAGCATTGGTTGAATGAACACAAGCCTGTGATACATAAACTTCTGATTATCGTACTGAATTGCAAAGTTGTCTATAACAACATTCAAATTTAAATATATAATGTTAAGTTGAAATAACAAAATAAGGTCATCAATCTGTAAATGTAGAGTATTTTTAACTAAATGTCGACAGTAGACACATTTAATGCAGAGGCCTATTTGTAAGAAACATGTTTGTGAAGTAATCACACTGAAACACCAGTGATACTGAACACTAACTGTATCACAAGCATTCTCTCAAGCTCATGCATTACATGTAAAACATAAATTATGAGGTGGACACCATCTGCCGCGTAAGATTTGGACCACTCTGAATCGGGTGAGAACAAATCATGGACGATGCAGGGATGCTCTTTGTAAGTGGAAATATATTTCATCACCAGAGTGCGACTGTGGTGCATCTCGGCAGATGATCCCCCATATTGTAAGTGAATGTACACGACGTTCCTATACAGGTAGCCCGAGTTACTTTTTGGAACCAACAGAGGAAGCCATACAGTGGATCACCCAACTGGACATTCTGCTATTAAACATGTTTCTTGTCTGTGCATATTTGTAAATATTATATACTTGTATATATGTATCTAACTTGTTGCCATATGCCAATAATAATAATAATAATAATAATATTAATAATAATAATAATAATAATATGAGGTTATATGGTGAATCAGGTTGAAAATATTTTAGCAGGGAAGATCAATAATATCCTTATATAGTGGATATGATATTGAAGAAAGAGAAACCGACATACACAATACTTTTCATCCCCTGTATGTAATATCACACTACATTCCTGATTCTTAAAGCAGTTTACTATTTTCATTCAAGAATGCTTTACTTGGGGTAATAGAATCAATGCTATCTAGACATATATTTAGATAAAAATACGACAATAATTCAAAACATAAGTATTATTCTATGAATTAGTATATTCTAGGAAATGGGTAGGATAAGACTGCATTCTAAAATAACAGTCCTGGGGAATATCTGATGCATTTCAAAAAGCAGCAGTTCTAAATAAATAAAATAAATAAATAAATAAATCAATCAATCAATCGCCTGCATTTAGGGCTGTCAGTTGTTTACATATTCTTTTCTTAAATGATTTCAAAAGAGATGGAGCAGAAGGCACCCTTGATAAATTATTCCAGTCTGTAATTCTTTGTCCTATATATCAATACCTGTTTTAGAAATACATTTATTTGAATGAACTTTCTATTACCATATGCTATCCCCTCTCCTGGCATTGCTTCATGGTATGGCATAGCAGAACAGGGTAATAGTTGCTGCATTCACTTTCTTACATTGAATGGCTAATTATTATCCTATTAAGACCATTAAATACAAAGAGATGCAGAGATTAAATAAGCAATTACTATCTTTACAGCATTTTTAATGCAATGAAAAACGCAAGAATGAAGTTCAGATGTATTACAATTTATACTTATTTCAATTATTTAATGTTTATATCTCCTGCATAGTAATGGTAACAATTCACGGCCTCAGCAGAACTTCATTGTCATAATAGAATGTTGGGGATAGCAAGTAGTGTTTATTGTAAGATGAGTTTGAATCTAAGCTTATAATTATTAAACCATGACCAAGTATCTCCAACATACCATAAACTATTTTTTTTTAACAATTTGGTTTATGCTGCACTGACACACATAGGTCTTATGGCGACGACGAGATAGGAAAGGGCCATGACTGGAAAGGAAGCGACCGTGGCCTTAATTAAGGTATAGCCCCAGTATTTTCCTGGTGTGAAAATAGGAAACTACGGAACACAATGTTCAGAGCTGCCGACACTGGGGTTCGAACCCACTATCTCCCAATGCAGCTCACAGCTGCGTTACCCTACCCATACAGCCAACTCGCTTGGTTATACCATTATGGCGTTTAGTGAATGTGAAAGTCTACATTTTAAGAGAACTTCACTGCCTTCACTCCACACTAAACGAATCATCCCACTGGAACACTTACAATCACTTGCTGCATGCTTAACACCTGACTCCCAGGACAGGGCAACTAACTTTTGTGTCCTTTCCAACACTGTAGTCTGGAAAGCAAAGGCAGTTCTTGTATGATGTGGTTCTTTAAAGATATAAACATTACGGTTCTGTATTGAACTGAGATCACGAAGTTAAGATTCCAGTAAAGTTCCACCTTTTGAATACAAATGTAAGTTGTACAAGATGTTGTCTACAACATTTATTTATTTATGGGACCAGTTTTGACATATACAAAATAATGTCATCATCAGCATAAATCACTAAAAGAGCAAGTACATAATAAATTTTATACATATATAGATACATAACATCATACTTCATTTTCACAAATAGAATTAACAGTGTCATTGAAATTATGAACTTGGCATGTTTTGGGACACACAGTTTTTTTTTTGTTCCGTTTTTTTTTTTTTACTACTACTTGCTTTACGTCGCACCGACACAGATAGGTCTTATGGCGACGATGGGACAGGAAAGGGCTAGGAGTGGGAAGGAAGTGGCCGTGGCCTTAATTTCGGTACAGCCCCAGCATTTGTCTGGTGTGAAAATGGGAAACCACGGAAAACCATTTTCAGGGCTGCAGACAGTGGGGTTCGAACCCATTATCTCGCAAATACTGGATACTGGCCGCACTTAAGCGACTGCAGCTATCGAGCTCGGTGGGACACATAGTAGTCCTATGCCATACAATCAAGTTTTGTAATGTCTTTTTTTTAATTCGATTGTGTGAGTCTTGACAAGTTTCTCATGTTGAATTAAAATAATGTGCACAGAGCAAATACATGTTAAACCTATCGTGCTTTACATACAAGGGCACATTAACACCTTGCATCATTTCTACAATTATAGTTAATAACTTCACTACAATATTTGTCGTGTTCTTTAAAACACCAATTAGTCCCATGCCACACAATTCAATCATGCAATGTAATTTCCAACATGTTGATCGTGTGATGATCCTTAAGAACTTACATGTTTGTATGCTGCATTAAAATGTTATACTGAAACTGGTATACTTATTAAAAACTTGTTAAAACATATGTATAAGGTTTTCATTTAAGGGTGTCATTAGACACGATGGTTGTTGTATAATAAATAAATTCTTCTGTTCTTTTCTAGGACGTAATTACATGGTGCGACGTCTGCAGGCTAAGATTTCTCAGTCCATAAGGAAGTTTATTGAAGCCTCGATCAGTGTGCTGTGAAGTTACTCCTGGGCGGACTCTGCACCTTCTCTCTACAGAGGGCCTTCAGGTAGGATGTAATGTTTGTTGTCGAAGGTGAAGTAAATTTGCTTCTTGATATTATTTCAAAATGTCAAATGTCCTTTGGCACTATATTTCTTTCTAGTGTATTCCACAGTATGCCTAATTATTTAGCAACAATTATAATAGTGTAAGGCTTAGCTGTAGTCAAATGAGAGTAAGGTTGATTTGAGTGGGATATCAATGTCCCTTTTTTTTTTTTTTTTTTCCCATATGAGGTTATTATTCATTAGTCCCATATGCCAACTGCTAATTGATTTCTTTGTCCAAGAATTTAGCTAGTTTGTAGGCTGCAACATTGGTGTCATTTAGGGTGGACATTTGGTACTGGTGCAGGAAGTACTTGTTTCAGGAAACAATTGTTTTGCTTGGCAATTATGCGTTTGAGGTGGTTGATTTATTTAACAGTATATTGATATGCTTCAGTGGGATGAAGATACAAGTTCTTTTATGTTTATCTTTATAATGTACTAGCAAAACCCAACAGACGTTATCCGGCCTGTGTACATTTATTTACCTCAGCATATACGACACTAATATCGGTCGTTTTCAATTACTTTTACATTTCATCCTCTCCCCTTGGGCTGGGAGGGGTGTCCTGCCCCCACACTATTTGATGTTTTAAGGAACACATCATAATCTTCACATACTGTTGGGTAGGCAACCCGCTGATTGGACTTGTCTTCCGGTTTGCTTATCTTCCCCTGTTTCATTTTTTACCCCTTCGTGCCAAACTACCAATCAGATTTCGTTCAAACCACTTCATAATCCCTCTCAGATGTAATAAGAACAAACTGTGAAAATTTCAGCTATTAGCTTCAAACATACCAACATCCAGTTTTATATATAGAGATTGTTACTTTTATGATTAAGTCTTTCCCATGCATGATGACTCGTGTAACCTTTGTATGATTTTGCAAAAGTGAGGTTATGTTTTGTTTTCTGAAATTTATTTTGCAGTGGCGAGTTCACTGTGTGCTTGCTATTCGCTACGGGTGGTTCAGTGATATCAGTTACGGCTCTGCTCAGTTCGTGCCTGAGTTTATCATGATTCTGAGAGTTGACTTGTACTCCAGATTAATAATGTTATTGGCTTTACATCCCATTACTACTTCTGACGGTTTTCGGAGGTGCTGAGGTGTTGAAATGTTGTCATGCAGGAGTTCTTTCACATGCCCGTAAGTCTACAGACACTAGGCTGATGTATTTGAGCACCTTCAAATACCACCGGACTGAGCCAGGATCGAATCAGTCAACCTGGACTCTACCATATGAGCTACTTACCCCAACAGTGTCGATGCCTCTCAGATTACTTTATGGTGATCGTATTACAGGTTATATTTAGGCCTTTGTATAATAATCTGGTTTCACGTGATTCCAAGTGAGGTTAACTTCTTGGATATAAATTGTGTAGTTGTTAATTGCTTTGATTTTGGTGCTGTTAGGGTTGCGGTTTCTTTGTTTTGTTCTGTGTACAAGTTAAGTAAGTGGATACCGCGCATACTGTTGGACGCCAACAAGGAACAGTAGTGACAGCCTATTTACCACTGTTTTTATGACATCACAACGCACACATATTTGATAAGAGTGCTTACCGGTGATCAAAAGTGAGTTCTGTACAACACATTCAAGCATGCCAGACATTGGTTGTCACCACGGGACTCTGTGCCACACACCGCTTGACTCAATGCACGCTTACCTGCTTCCTGAACTGTTATTTCAGCTACATAAAAGGCATCAAGTAGGTTAAAGTATCAAGAGTCATATTATATTAGTAGGAAATCACTCCCCAATGAGATAGGTGTACAGGAAGCACTTGCAGAATTTTTTGCACCCAAGACTGACAACTTTTACTACCAGGGCATTGCACAGTTGCAGGCACATTGGGAACAGGTGCTGGATGCCAATGGGGATTACAGTACTTTGAGGAATGAAGATACTTAACATTTACTGTGCACCATCTTGTGTCCGACACTTAGAAACTAACAGAACATTCTTGGTTACCTTGTATTTCTTTTATATTCATAAGAACTTTACTCAATGATGAAATTAGGTAGAAGAACAGAACAAACTAATTCATTAATAACACTAGTCTGCAATGATTTCTCGCTTTCGGTGAAACTAAGTGGTTCATATGGAAAATGATGTGCTCATTTCAAAAACACCAACCATTTTGTCATAACATGTACAGATTTTATGTAATTAGTTATTTTATACATATCGATGTTCAAGATTTAACGTAAATTTAATGAAATTCGAATTAATTTCATTGTTTCGAAAAATTTTAATAATAATGTTATTGTTATTTGTTTTACATCCCACTAACTACTCTTCTACGATTTTCGGAGATGCCAAGGTGCAGGAATTTAGCCCCGCAGGAGTTCTTTTACGTGCCAGTAAATCTACCGACACGACGCTGATGTATTTGAGCACCTTCAAATACCAGCGGACTGAGCCAGGATCAAACCTGCCAAGTTGGGGTCAGAAGGCCAGCGCCTTAACCGTCTGAGCCACTCAGCCAGGCCAATTTTTTTTTTTTAACCATGCATCAAAATACATGAACAACACTAATATTAGTGTGTAGAATTCAGTAAAAAAAAGAGAAATGCTTTATCATGTATATTTTACAAGATGTCAATATTAAAAGATCTCAAAAGCTTAGAATCAGCTATTAAGCCTGTGCCACACTGTCCAGATATTCCCGTTTCCAATGCCACCAAACCAAAAAAAAAAAAAAAAAAAATTGGTGGAATACATAATATTATGATTTAATATCTGGAAAAAAAAAGTACTACAGGGGTTAAGACATCCCTAGGTAAAAATAAAATACAACCTCAATGTTAAACTGTATTGGATTTATTGATTGCTTTGGAAACTTCATTGGTGTATTATATAATAACAAATAGAAAAAGCAAACCTAAGCAGAAAATATTTTCGAGAAACAAAACACCTGTTTCAGCCTCCGTTCTTTATCTCTGGCCGGTCATGTGATTAAAATTCTTGGAGGGTTGGATGATTTGACAACACAAAACCAACATGGTGAAGCAATAAATCTCATTTCTCCCCACCACAGCTTTTTACTCAGGCAGAGCTGAATGATTTTGTGCAGGAATTAGGCCTTGCCAAGGAAAAGAATGAGACTGCAAAATCAAGATTGAAAGAAAAGAAAATGCTGGCACCAGGAGTGATCTTTAGTTGGTACAAGAAATGAGAGGAAGAATACCATAAGACTTTCAAAAGGGAAAAACACGTAGTTTATTGCTGTGATATATCAGTTTAATTCTTCAGTTTGGTGGTGAAAACCATGATTAGTAATGACTGGCGTATATTCATCTATGTGAAGTCAAATAAATAATAAATTTTAATTATTCCACCTATTTAATACATAAAAAAGAGATGTTAATAAAGAATTAAATCTGTAAAGAAAATTATAGGGACATGTTTTGCCCTTTAATTAAGGGCATCTTCAGCCTAATCTCAATCTGAAAGTTACTTAATCAGGTACCTGATTGTAATTAAATTACATTTGAATATGAAGATGATGTTGAAAATGTGTTTCAAATGGTGAGCAAAATGGTTGACAATAGTTTTGATATTCTTAAAATGAAACCTTAATAAAGTCTAATATACAAATAGTCATAAATTTATGAATGTCCTTGTTTAAAAATTGGTAACAAATTGTATACTGGTAGTTTTTTAAGAACGTAAACTTTGTAAAGAGACGTTTCCGTTGATCACTTCAGGTGAGGTTTGAAATAAATTGTTACGTTGAAACAAGTAAAGCGGGGCCTTTTGGTGGTTGAGGGTGTTAGAGAAAATTTATCGGGTATTAAACAGTTCAAACGTCGCATAAAAATTGTTAGACTGTTGAAACTCTCATGTGAAGAGATAAAACTGCATCTCTTCACATGAGAGTTTCAACAGTCTAACAATTTTTATGCGACGTTTGAACTGTTTAATACCCGATAAATTTACTCTAACACCCTCCAACATCAAAAGGCACCGCTTTACTTGTCTCAACGTAACAATTTATTTCAAACCTCACTTGAAGTGAGCAACGGAAACGTCTCTTTACAAAATTTACGTTCTTAAAAAACTACCAGTATACAATTTGTTACCAATTTTTAAACAAGGACATTCATAAATTTACGACTATTTGTATATTAGACTTTATTAAGGTTTCATTTTAAGAATATCAAAACTATTGTCAACCATTTCGCTCACCATTTGAAACACATTTCCAACATCATCTTCATATTCAAACGTAATTTAATTACAATCAGGTACCTGATTAAGTAACTTTCAGGTTGAGATTAGGCTGAAGATGCCCTTAATTAAAGGGCGAAACATGTCATGATAATTTTCTTTACAGATTTAATTTTATTAACATTTCTTTTTATGTACTGAATAGGTGGAATCATTAAACTTTATTATTTATTTGACTTCATTGTACAGTTCAATACAGACCAAAATATGAGAATTATAACATGTAATATTTATCTATGTGTCAAAGAGAAGCCTGAAAGCAACGTTACAGTGTAATAGAAGCGAATTTCCTTCGATTCCTGTAGTGTATTCTGTTTTTCACAAAGAAACATTTTCAGCTGATTCTAGAAAAAATTAATTACCAGGAACATCAGTGGCTACTGTGTGGAGACCTAAAGGTAATGGCTATCTTGCTAGGCCAACAAGCAGGTTACAAAAAGTTGCCTTGCTTTTTGTGTCATTGGGATAGTAAAAGTAGAGATAAACATTGGACAACAAAAGAGTGGCCTAAGAGGTAAAGTTCAACTCCTGGAAAATACAATACAATATCAAACTTGGGATCATTAAGCAATTTGTAAAAGCACTGAACAAAAGTGGTATGTGCTTGGAGTATTAAAAAAAAAAAGATTTCCACTCCTGTCAGAAGCTAAGATAAAAGTATTCGATGGACGGCAGATTAGGCTCCTTATGAAGGACACCGCATTTTTGGGCACTATGAATGATGCTGAACATCAGGAATGGTGTGTGCTTTCAGAGAAGTAATTGATACATTCTTGGGAAACTTGAAAGACAACTGACAATTGTGAAAAATATGTTGAAATTATTTCAAGCTCCCAGCTGCAACATGAGTTTAAAACTCCATTTCTTGAACAATCATCTGGACTATTTCCCTGACAATTTGGGAGCCTGAAGTGATGAGCAGGATGAAAGATTCCACCAACAAAGGAAATGGAAAGAAGATACCAGGGATGGTAGAATGTAGCGATGTTGGTTGACTACAGCTGGTGCTTGAAGAGGGAAACTACAGAATACGGCTGTAAAAGTCAGTCAACAGAACCCTACAGGCAAAGAAAAGGAGTTTTTATTCAAGTGGTGCTTTGTAGAGGTATGTAGGTAGTAGTCTGTTTTACGTTGTACAGGGCCTTTCTTCTATTTTAAAATGCAGTGTACTTTATTAGGTAAAAACTAACTTGTATGACATTTCTATACACTGTAAGAAAACTGTACTCCAATCTATAACATCTCAGACCTCAGAAAATAGTTAATTTTGCTGGCAAGTCATTTAGAGTCACCTATCAAATAACTGTTTTGCAGATCTTTAAGGGGTGAAAAACTGAAAGGATATTTGAAATCAGCACAGGAGTTTTATTAATGTTTGTTAATAGAATTATTTTACAGATCTTTAAGAGGTGTCAAAATTTAGTGAAATGTTTTCAAAATCATGATATAACAAAAATGTTGAGGCTACTGTGAAAAATCCTGGTGTGTTATGGAAAAACAGAAAACAGATTTGAACTCGGTACACCTATGTTAGGTAAGATCACCTATTAAACTTTTTACCAGAGGGAAAAATATATTATTTTGCAGGCTAGTGTAATTAGTGAACTATACATTATTTATAATACCATCTTTTTTATTCACAAGAACTTTACTCAATGATGAAATTAAGAAGAGAACAAACTAATTCACTAATAATTAAGTCTATTGAACTATACATTATTTATAATACCATTTTTCCACATCTAAGATCAGTAGGAAGATTTCAACAAATTCACTGGAACAAAGAAGAGGCATTTTTAGAAATGTTAATGAATCAAGACAGTTCCTTGTGTTTTTCCTCAAAAGATTCACACTAACTACCTACAAACAGGAATTGATTAGAGAAAGATCTGGAAATGTAAATTTTTAGTTTTAAGACACAATGCCATATACAACTAAAGAGCAATATATTGGAAGTAAACATATATGAGAGTAATTAAGATATTGATAAAATATAGTACGATATGAATATTATGCTGATGCAGCAAATACTCTGAGAAAGTGATTGACATACAGCATGCATAATAGTTAAAAAGAAGAAAAACACTAATATTAGGAAGAACAAAATCATCTAATAAAGATTTAATGTCAGCATTCACTGACAAGACATGTAGCAGGTAGGGACCCTCTTCGGAGGCAGCCCTACCCAGTGAGTGGCACCCCTGCCTATGCTAGTCCCAGAGCACACTGACCCGGTGTGTAACATCTGGTATGGGTCCCAGCTCAGGGTTGCGAGTGAAGACCACAACGGCATCTATGGCGGAAAAGGTGGACCTTGGTACACTGGAGATGGCAGAAGGGGCAAACCCGTAACATCTGTACTCCAGAGGAGAGGCTACGAAAGGCGCCAGACTCCATATTAGGGGTGGCCTAATTTGAACCTGGCAGAAGGTAATAAAATGCCTTTGGGAGTGGCAAACCCATCGTACAAACAGCCTATAAAATGAGTGCGAGTGAATCAAGGCCTTGGAAAATGCTAGGGCGTCACCCTGAAGTGACACGCAGTTCCTGGTGCACTGGGGGAACTGTGAGAATTGGGCTACCAGACATCACAAGAATCGGTATCATTAATGTCAGGACTTTGAATGGCAAGGTAGAAGAACTGATAGAGTATATGAAGAGGAAAGACATAGCAATGATGGGAATAAGTGAGACAAAATGGAAGGGGAAAGGTCGAAAAGACTTGAAGAAAGGGTACAGATTATATTGGAGTGGAGGAAAGATGGCAACAAATGGTGTTGGTATTATATTGAGAGAAGACCTAGCGCAATATGTGGACAAAATTGACCACATCAGTGACAGGATAATTGAAGTCAGACTTTGATTTGAGAGTGGAATCAAGGACTTTATACAGGTTTATGCACCCCAATCGGGGAACGCAGACGAATGTTTAGAAGAATTTCTAGAAGAACTGGAAAGTTGTATTGAAGACAAAGAGGTTGTAATAATGGGAGACATCAATGCACATGTTGGAACAGACAAACAGGGAAAAGAAGAGATAATTGGCCCCTATAGTTAGAGCCCTGCGCAGATATACAAAATAATATCCGCATACGCTCTGCATTTCCTTCATCCGCACCCTCGAATGGTTATCCGCATCCGCAAAATGGTTATCCGCGAATAATTTAAATATTTAACTTAAGTATATTACACCCAAGGTACTGAAGCGGATAGATCCGTTAACATAATACAACAGGCCTGTCACCTGGCACCAGAACCCCTACAGTCGTAGGTATATGAAGGATTTTCTCTTGTGACAACTACCGACGTACTGACCTTTGTTCCTTCCTTCCATTAACTGCGGGCAGGAGCCAGTTAGGCTTAGGTCAGATTTATGGTTTCAAGGCTCTTTATATATACTGTAACTACTCTCCCATAATAATGTGAAGGGTCGCATAACCACAAGCAAAGACAAGAGTATACCTGAGTAAAAATCAATAACCGTAATTATTTAGACATTATCACCAAAATTATCCGCACTGCCATACAGTTTGTATCCGCCAAGACTCTAACTTCGTGAATAAATCTGCGGATATCCACATGCGTGCAGGGCTCTACCTATAGTTATTGAAACTAAGATGAGGAAGGAGATTAGGTAATAGATTTTTGTAGAAGGAATGGATTAATTGTTGGCAATACGTGGTTTAGAAAAAGAACTCGCAAAAAATAACTAGATATGGTTGGGGAGATAGAAAGACAAAGACAATGATTGATCTTATTCTGGTGGAGAAGGAGAAACGTAGACAACTGGAAGATGTGACAGTAATGCCAAGAACAGATTTTGAAGGAGACCATAAAGTGGCAGTAGGCAAATTAAGACTTAGTAAAATAATGAAGTTAATAGAAAAAAAGGAAAGGAAAAATAAAGGGATGGAAGTTAAAAGGGAAAGAAATAAGGGAAAAGTTTCAAGAGGATCTGAAGAAAGAAATTCCCAAAGATGTGAACAGTGCGGAAGAGGAATGGACATGCTTCAGAAATGGATTTGTAAAGTGTGCAGTAAACACCTGTGGAAGACTATCAGGGTGGAAAAAAGAAAAGGAGACTCCTTGGTAGAACAGTAGGGTAAAAGAAGCAGTTAAAAAGAGAAACAAATGGCTTGGAGTAAGTGGATAGGCAGCATTAGTACAGAGAATTGGCAGAAATATAAAGAAGCCAAAAAGATATGTAAGAAAATTGTACAAGAAGGGAAACAGAAGAGCTGGGAAAGTTTTACAGAAACTTTACAGGAAGATATAAAGGGAAGTAAAAAGGTTTTGTATGGTTTGGTGAAGAATAGTTTACGAAATAGGAAAGATACAAAATTTGTAAAAACTGAAACAGGGCAGATACTGATCCAGAGAGATGACATACTAAAAAGATGGGAAGAATACTTCTCAGAATTGCTAAATATTAAATACAGTGAACTGGTAGATGAGAAGGAGCAAGAAGAAACAATGGGGAAAGAAGAACAAGAAAAGGAGATATCGATGTTAGAAATAGAGGAAGCCATACAAAAGATGAAGAGCGGTAAAACAGCAGGAGTGGATGAGGTAACAACGGAAATGATAAAAGCAGCAGGACCAATAGGGCTACAATAGCTGTATAGATTATTTAGAATAATCTGGAGGAAGAACGAGATCCCAGAAGAGCGGGCAAAGGGTTTAATTATCCCAATATTTAAAAAAGGTGATAAAAAGGAATGTAATAACTACAGAGGGATCACCCTTATTGAACATGTAGCTAAGAAATTTGAGAGAGTATTGGAAGGAAGACTGAGGAGGAAGCTAGAAGGAGAAATAGAAGAACAGTATGGTTTTAGGAAAGACAGATCAACGTTTGACCTGATCTTGACATTAAGATGTATGATGGAGAAAAGATGGGAGTTTGGAAAAGACATAGTGATGACATTTACTGACATTGAGAAAATTATGACAGTGTGCCCAAACAGTTGGTATGGGACACATTATGGAAAAAAAACAGAGTGGGTGCAAATGATAAAGCTATGTACAAAAATTGTGTTAGTGGTGTGAAGACTAGTACAAGAAAAACAAAATGGTTTAAAGTTGAAACTGGTCTCTGACAGGGAAGTGTACTATCCCCCATTACTATTCATCATATTCATGGATGAAATTCATAAGAACATTAAACAGAGATTGGAAAGACAGGCAACAAAAGCCATGTTGTTTGCAGATGATATAGTGATATGGGGTGAGGAAGAAATGGAAGTGCAAAAACAAGTAGATGTAGGAAATCAAGAGATAGAAAAATTTGGGATGAAAGTAAACACAGAGAAAAGTAAAACAGTGATGACAAGGAAGGAAGGAAGGAAGGAAGGAAGGAAGGAAGGAAGGAAGGAAGGAAGGAAGGAAGGAAGGAAGGAAGGAAGGGAAAAGATAAAACGGAATGGTATAATTCTGGAAGTGGTTAAAAGTTTCAAGTATTTGGGAAGTGTGATCACAGAAGATGGAAAGATAACCAAGGAAATTGGAAAAAGAATACAACAAGCAAACAACTTCTACCAGAGTATAAGGGGTATTTTGTGGAACCAAGATGTCCCAAAGAAATATAAGAAAGTATTATATTCAACCTATTATGGACCCATACTAACCTATGCAGCTATATTGTGGACTACAACAAAACAAGAGGAAAGTAGAATACAGAACAAAACAAGAGGAAAGTAGAATACAGGCAGAGGAGATGAAATTCCTAAAAGGTATCGAGGGTAAGACTAGAAAGGATAGAATTAGAAATGAAGAGATAAGGAAAAGGACAGGAATCTTGAAACTTCAAGACAGGATAGAAACAACAAAGCCAAAGTGGTATGGGCATATGATGAGAATGGGAGAAAAGATTGCCAAAGAGAAGTTAACAGGAAAGAGACCACGAGGAAGACCCTGAAAGAGGTGGACAGATTCAGTGTGGGAGTGCATAGTGAAGAGGGGAGGACAACCAGAAGATGTACTTAAAAAAGGAGAAGAGTTGTGGAGAGACAGGCAGCGATGGAGGTCCTTGATTCACAACCCGACCCGGGAAGCTGGAAACAGGAAATGAAGATGATGATGATTCACTGACACAAGCCGGTCAGGTCAGGAATATCCTGCTACCGTATGTGACAGTAAGCAGTACATGCGACTGTCTAGCCGAGGGTCAGGCGGCCATTACCAAACCTGACAACCAGAAGGGGGACCAACGGCTACGGGCGGAGGAGTTCCCCTTTTGGAGGCCAGATGAAGCCTTTGTGCAAGAAATGGCACGTAAATTCATCAGAAGTTGGCAGTCAATGGCTACGAAGGCGGAAGAAGGAACCTTATAAACACCTCAACGGCAGAGGAGGCAGAGGAACTGCGAGCCACAAACTGCTGCCTTGCAGATAAGGAGAGGACCCCAAAGGCTAAGGGAAGATACCCTGACAGAAAATTGGCTGGCATGACAGCTGAAAGAGCAGCCCCCTCATCATGCTAGCTTCTGTAGGGCTAATAACCCACGTGGAGCGAAATTAACTATTCAGAGAAACATGAGAGTAACCGGACGGATATCAAGGAAACAACGTGGTGTGAAACGGTATATGAGAATTGGTACTTGGAATGTAGCCTTGCTGTCAGGGAAGGAGGTAGAAATAGTTGAAGAAATGGAGAAGTACAAGCTTGCCATACTTGGAGTCAGTGAAACGAAGAGGAAAGGTAGTGGCCAAATAAATTTGGATAAGGGACATGTAATGAGATACTCAGGAGTCAGCAGGAATGAATGGGCAAAAGAAGGAGTGGCCATCATTATGTCCGAAGCAGTGGAAAACAAAGTGACAAGATGGGAACCTATTAACTCCAGTGGATGTGGAACTAGAAGAAAGTATTACGCTAGTGCAGGTCTATGCCCCCACTGAAGATATGCAAGAAATAAGGAGCAATTCTATGTTCAAATGCAAAAAGCTACAGACAAAGCCAGGGAAAGAAGGAAACATGTTATTGTGATGGGGGACTGGAATGCTAGGATTGGAAACAGGTTACGTCGAGGACATGGATGTATGGGCCAACATAGAGCAGAACGTACCATTAATACCAATGGTGAAAGAATGTTGGAATTCTGTATTGATAACGAGCTAAGGATTGGCAACACCTCCCCCCTCCCCTCCGCCCCAACCATAAAAGTATCCATAAAATAACTTTTGAGGCAGTAGGCTGAGAAGCAAAGAGTTGCAATGACTACTTTTGTTACACCAATAACATGACTTATGCAGCACTAGATGTAAGGATTTTCCGCAGTGCAGAAATGAGTACAGAACATCGGCTTCTGGTTATGAAAACAAGATTTAAGGCTACACCCACACCCTCTCATCTTCAATTCGAGAAAATAAGAATTTCTGCATTCAGAGAGGAAGAGATAAGGCAGAATTATATTCAGAAGTTGGGGGGAAAACTTCAGCAAACAGAAAGAGAAGAACTCAAGGCAGGCTGGAACTTAGAAGAGAGATGGAGGAAATTTAAGACAAATATTATCAAAGTAGCAGAAGAGGTCTGTAGGTAAACACATGAAGGAAACAAAGTGGTGAATTGAGGAAGTCAAGGAAGGTGTAAGGAGGAAAAAGGCAGCATGGAAGGAGTACATGAAAACAAGAAGGGTAGAGGACTGGAGGAATTTTGAAGCATGTAATGAAGCTAAGCGACAAGTACAAGAGGCAAAAGAAAGGAACTGGCAGGAATTTGGTGAGGAAATAGAATCAGAAATATTGAAGACAGGAACCAGAAGAAGATCCAAACGAGGCCACGGGACATTCTTGATACATGGAGCACTTATGAGGACATGTTCCGTGCAGACCAGAATTCACAAGACGACTCCGGTAATGGGGCAGAAGAAGAACTGGAAGAAGGGGAGAATTATGCAGAGTGAAGTACGAGAAGCTATCACTGAAATTAAGGTGGGAAAGGCAGCTGGTTAGGATGGAAGTTCACCGGAATTGATGAAGTATGGAGGAGAGGCTGTGGTGAAATGGATGACAAGGATATGCCAACAATTGTGGAGCATTCAGAAGATTCCAAAGGATTGGGAGAACATTCTTGTTCCTATCCATAAGAAGGGCAACACTCTGGACTGTGCAAACTATCGAGCAATTTGTCTTTCCAGTGTGGCCGGAAAGATATACTCTTGCATATTGGAGAGGAGGCTGAGACAAGAAGTAGAGGAAAAAAATTGGAAGAAGAACTGTGTGCTTTCAGGCCAAATCTACAAACATACAACCATATATACACACTAAGAACCCTTAAGTCATGAGAAGGATGTTCTAGCTGCATTTGTTGACCTAAAGGCTGCATTTGACTCGGTCCCCAGGGAACAACTTTGAGCAGCACTCGAAGAGGAAAAGGTAACCAAGACACTCTTATGCCGCATTAGGAGCATGTACAATAGAGTCCAAGGAGTGGTGAGAATAGCTGGTGAATGCTATAGAGAATTTGAAATGGCAAAGGGAGTAAAGCAGGGTGACAGCTTGAGCCCTCTTCTCCTTGTGATTTTCATGAACCAAGTCATTAAGCAGTGTAAAAGAAGAACTAAAAGAATTAAGGTTGGCAACTGGAACATGATAAGTTAAAAGAAAGTATAAAATGGTTCAACATTTGTTTTAACTTATTAGTGAACTCACTTCAATACGGAACAATATGAAATTCTTAACTGGAACATGAGACCAATATATGTCCAATTCCTGGTCTATGAAGATGACATTCTGATACTGGCTGGGAAAGAGGAGGGTCTCTAACAAGCTCTTACTGAATGGGCTTATGCCTTCCAGGAGCGTGGGATGGAAGTGAATGCGAGCAAAACCAAGGTCATGCAGTTCACCAAAGGAGAAAAAGTACAGCTTCAGATCAAGTGGACCAATGAGGATATTGAGCAAGTAGAACAAACTGAGTATCTGGGCACCATCTTCAGAGAGGATGGAAAATTAAGAGGCAGAAATATACAACAGAATTAGAAAAGCTAATCAAGTTTACTATGGTATAAACAACACAATCATCGGGAAGAAAGAAATTATTAGGAACACAAAAATATGGGTATATTATGCCGAGTACCTGCCAACCCTCCTGTATGGTGCAGAGACCTGGACAGTGCATAAAAACTGGAGTCGTTCAGTCGCTGTGAGATATTTGCAGAAAGTTGCTGGGAAAACTCGAAGAGACTATATTAGAAACACCACGGTGAGAGATGAGCTTCAATAGGAGCCAATAATGGATGTCATTGAGAGGAGAGGATTGGGCTGGATTGGTCACCTAGAAAGAATGGAAGGTGAAAGGAAAGCAAAGCAGGTGTGACAAGCCAGACCAACAGGAAGAAGATCACGAGGGACGCCACGGACTGAATGGGAGGAATACATCTTGGGACTGATCAGGAAGCGAGGGAAGACCTTGGGTGATGTTCAGAGAATGGTGCACGACAGAAGAAACTTAAATAAATGGCTGAAATGCCCCGACGCCTAACAGCACAAAGAAGATTCACTGACAAAAGATGAAGAGAATGTACATTGACTGCCAATTGCTGGATAAATGAACTAATTGGGAGAATCAACATTTGAAAAGGAGGCAGCAAGTGTTCAGAAGGAAGTGTTACCTCATAGATATGCAAATAGAAGCAAAGAACTCTGACTGACATGGATAAGGCACTTAATAATATGATCAATCTTTGTTGCCTGGAATAACGACTATTACAGAAAAAAATTCTAGGAGTGGACAAATTGATATTCACAGACCTGCTAAGTTGAGGGAGAATCAGAAAGCAAACATGAAGTCTTATGTAGCTCAATCTTGAGGTAAGCCAAGTGGCCAACAATTTTATGCAAAATTCAAACCACATTTTGAAAATCACACATGGAATCAGTGAACAGAACTGCAGTTGTATTGGGGCGAAGCTAGCAAAAATATTACTATGGACATCATGTGTCTAAGTATGGCTGTTAATTACAGAATTGTTCACAGAACTTTCATACTTGCAATAAATAAATTCTGCACTTCCAAACAACACAAGAAATATGCACATATGTTGTGCTTAGAAATAACCACAAAACTAATTTCAATAAACAAGTGAAAACAGTTAGGTGAGCTTTTTAGTTGATGATGATGCATGTTGTTTTAATGGGCCTAACATCTAGGTCATCGGCCCCTGATGGTACGAAATGAGACAAAATGCAATGACAAAATAAAAATCCAAAATCCTCCACTGACCAGAATTCAAAGCATGAGGACGAAAAATGAACGGATGGATATGAAGTTAAAACAATCAGTGGAGACGACCCGCAACGCCTCAGTCTCAGAAACTGATGGAAAACAATAGTAATACTGAACACGGGATTGCTTCTATAGCTCAATACTGAATCGATGATGCTTGCAAGTTAAAGGGGTCCAAAATATAGGTCAGCGGCCTCTCATAATGGTACTTATCGCTTGGAAAGTAGAACCATGGATGGTGCGGTACTAATCAAAAGTATCATAGACTCGCGGTATTCCACACATTATGGTACTACTCACAGGTAATGAAATTCGCACATGTAATACAGACCTATGGTGTTTCACAAATAGCAGAGCCATTTACAGGCAATGCAAACCTATGGTTTTCATCACATAAGTGTACTAATTGCCTTTGCTGGCGAGATGTAGTGTTTACAGTGCACTATGTCTTCTGGTATGGGCTATATCAAATTTGTTACTTTCATTGACCTGCCTCAGTCTCGTCCTTGGCTTTGACAATATGAAAGTGACTGAGGTATGAGTGATGCTAGTAATACCATTCCTTACGCAGCCAGTCCCTGTTATGAATGGTGTGAAAATATCGCTCATAGAGTCAGTTGGTGCATGCATTTCAGTGGGCTTGGCAGACTGATATGTAATAGCAGCGGCTGGCTCGGTGAGGAAAGCAACGGGAAACTACCTCGCTCCTCATTTCCCTAGTACGCCTCTTCAGTGATGCCTAGGCTATTTATGACAGCTGTTGGTGGAGTTGCAGAGGATCAAACCAGCTTTCGGGCTGAATACCCAACATACAGACAAGTGTACCAACCACAGGGACTCGTACTATCCTGTGGTGTTCCTTACATAGTGGGTACTAATCATAGGCAAGCCAGAACCCTGGTATTGCTCACATAGTGCTACTAATCACACGTACCATAAAAGCCTGACCGCACGGTGCTCCTGATAGCTACTAACCAAATACCTATTTGGTACTTAACATAGTGGTACTACGCGCAAGTAATAGCGACCCATGGTGTTCCCCGTGTGGTGGTACTAATCACAAGTAGTTTCATGGTTCTAATTCAATCATACCTTGGTCGCCCCTTTTAGCTGCCTCTTACGACAGGCAGGGGATACAGTGGGTGTATTCTTCGTCTGCATCCCCCACCCACAGGGGGTTGTGTGTTTGGTCCGCAAGAGGTATTTTATTTCCCTCGAGTCTGCCAGCAAGCCGGTTAAGACCCCCCTATCTGCCATCTGAGACGCGTCATGTGGGAGCATCACCTCCCCCCATACTACGCCAGCGTAGTAGGTTCGTGGGCTTTTTAGTTGAATAATTTAGATTCATCATCATCAGTTTTCCACTCCAGTTGCCCGGGTGTGGTTTACGAGCACTCTCCACTTCTGTCTGTCCATGTACCACTCTTCTCTCAAGACGACATCCCAGCTGATTCCTCTTGTTCCTATGTCCTCTTTCACTTGGTCCAGCCACCTCTTCCTAGGTCTTCCTACCAGTCGTTTTCCGGCCACGACTGTGTGTAGCCATTGTTTTGCTGTCCTTCCATCGTCCATTCGTTTGACATGGCCAAACCATTTCAAACGGGCCCTTGTCGCTTTTTCATTCAGGGATGGGTACACACCAGCTTGCTCCCTTATTCTTTCATTCCTTACGCTGTCCCTTTTGGTTTCTGTACCATAGTTCGTAGGAACTTCATTTCTGCAGCTTGTAGTTTGCTGTCCACTTGTTGGGTTGTTGTGCAGGTTTCTAGGCCATATGTTATTATGGGGGTGAAGTATGATTGGAATAGAATCTGCTTTGATCTTAAGGGAACTTGTTCGTTCCAGAGGAGGTTCCGAACTTGATGGTAAAACTGAGCTGATTTTTGAATGCGGTTGT
Source organism: Anabrus simplex (assembly GCF_040414725.1). Taxonomy (NCBI): domain Eukaryota; kingdom Metazoa; phylum Arthropoda; class Insecta; order Orthoptera; family Tettigoniidae; genus Anabrus; species Anabrus simplex. The sequence goes on from NC_090265.1 coordinate 803,454,672, forward strand.
TAATCTCGTGCTGTATTCTGTTATCACTTGAAATGATGAACCCAAGATATTTATATTGGTCTACTGTTTCCAGTTGTGTACCTTCCAGCATTATTTTTCCTTTCTTCTACTGCCTGCTGACAGACATAGTAACAGTTTTCGATTTATTTATTGTTAATCCGTGTGCTTTCAAATGTTCATTCCAGGTGTTCAGCCTCTCTTGGACTTCCTTCTCTGTATTTCCCCAAATTACTATATCATCTGCAAATGCAAATGCATTGATGTCCATATTGTTCTTCTGCTTAATTTCTTTCATGACTTCATCCATGACAGTGATAAAAAGTAATGGTGAAAGGGTACTGCCTTGTTGCACTCCTTTAGTGGTTTGGAACCAATCAGAATTACCGTTTCCTATCTGTACGCAACTGCAGCAGTCTTCGTAAAGCATTTTAACTTTCTGGATAAGCCCTTTGGGTACATTCTTCTTTCTTAAACATTCCCATATAGTCTTCCTTGGAACATTATCAAATGCTTTTTCGAGATCCAAAAACACTAGTGTTAAGTCTTTGCCCTTCTCCCAATGCTTTTCTAACAGTATTCTAAGTGCAAATATGAGATCGGTAGTTGATCGGTGTTCTCTGAATCCATATTGTTCTTCCTGTAGTTGTGGTTCTATTATTTTGCTTAGCATTTTTTCAAGTATTTTCTCAAATATTTTCAAACCATGAGACAATAAAGTGATCCCTCTATAATTGCTACATTTCTTCCGGCTTCCTTTTTTGAAGAGAGGTATTATTATTCCCTTTTTCCAATCACCTGGGACTTTCCTATCCTTCCATATTGCATTAATTACTCTATGAATCCAGTGTATTCCTATTGCACCAGTTGCTTTGATCATATCTGCACTGACTTCATCAAATCCTGTAGATCTTTCTTTGGGCATACTATTAAGGGCCGTCTCTACTTCCTTCCATGTTGGCGGACTCTCTTGGTCAGACTCATCATTGCAGCTTAAACTGACCTGCGTGGTTACATCATTGGAGTCTTTCCCAGTACTGTTGTATAAATTATCAAAATAGGATTTCATGATCTTCCTTACTTTGTCTCCTCCCTAACTATGTTACCATCTGGTTCCTCTATTGCTGTTATGTATTCATTGTCTCTTCTTATATTTCGTATTGTTCGGTAAAGTAGTTTAGAATTAAGCTTTGCTGTCTTGCTCTAGTTTATCTGTGAAATCAGTCCAAGCTTTCTGTTTTTCTTCGGCCACAATTTTCTTTACTTTTAACTTCTGATCTCTGTATTTCTGCTGCAGTTCGTTTACTCTAGATTCGTTCCTTTGACTTCCTTTTTGCATTTCTTTGTCACTGGCTTTCCTGGTTTCATTTTTCACTTTCACAGCAATCTTCACCCGATCGTTCCACCAAGGAGTTTCTTTTCCCTTCATTTTGCTATTAGTTTTACCACAAACTTCTAATGCAGCTCCGACAATGCTTTCTTTGAATCTAGTCCACTCGATGTTGCCTTCTTGTAATGCATCTGATGGTAATTTATTGGTCACTTTTTTTGTGTATTCAACTTGTTTCTCTGTCTTCTTTAGCTCCCATGTCTTAATTTCTGGTTTCCTGTATTTCTGAGGTCTATACATTTCAATGTGCTTTATTGTTGCGAGGAGAAGTCTGTGGTCACTGTCCAGGCTTTCACTTGGGATAACTCTGACATCACATATGGTCTTTCCTGCTTCATTGTCAGATATAAAATAATCTATCAGAGTTTTAGTATCTCCATTCCAACTGTATCTTGTTAGTTTATGACTTAGCTGCTTCTGAAACCAACTGTTGTTTATTCTCAAGCCATTCCTTACACATAGATCTAGAAGACTTTCTCCTTCTGGGTTCCTGTCTCCATAACCATGTGGACCTAGTACATTTTCATATCCACGCCTGTCTGATCCAACTTGAGCATTTAGATCTCCCATTATCATGATATTTTCCTCTCTTTCTATAGCTTCTTCTAAATCAGTTCGGAATTGTTCTTTTTCCTCTTCGTTACAGCCACAGAGATGCCAATTTTCAAGAAAGGCAATTCGTAATGCAGCCGTTAGGGCGCGGGGGGGAGGGGGCGGCACGGCGGCCGTATAATCCCCCCCCGAGATCTTACTAATTTACATATCATTGAAAAATCAATGAATAACGCATAATTCAACCAGATCGCATATAAAGAGTGTATGATTCTTACATGAGAAAGTAACAGGTGATCTGCAGTACATATCTGAGTGGAGGTTGAAGGATTATTTCTTTTGTTGAGTATTGTAGTTGCTTCCTTAGCAGCTTGTAATTCCTGTTTGCTAAACGTCCACTAGTGACATGCTTTTTCTTTTGATATCATGTGCGTCCTGTGCACTAACAGAGCACTTAACAGTTCTGTGTTCATATTAGCACGGAATTGTCTTGTCCTTCCTCATGTACACCTGAAAATCGCGGCTACACTCACTACAAAACACGTGTGAATGAGATTTTGAGGAACGCAGTAAACAGGGCCATTATTTCGAATGTTCCTCCGTAAATTTTTGAACCATTTTTCGTTTATTACTAGCGTCACTAGTCACAGTAACATCATCACACGTATTTTTCTGCATAGGAAATCGCTTCATTATTTCAAACCTTTCGCATTTCGTAACACAAGATTAGCATACATCCTAGAAAAGCAATATATGTAAATTTGGCAACCAAAATCGGAATAGGTAACTCTTCAACAGTCACACACAAAGTATTCACTATGAAACAGAGTTTGTCACCACTTCGCCGCCAAAACAAAGGCAAAAGAACTCGCATACTTGCATGGAAGTCTGTTCATGTGACGAACAAAGACAACAACTCCGCAAGATATACCAGTTCACAGGTGCCTATTTTTCCGGTACTGGAAGCACACACTGCGTTCGGCGCGTGAAAACTCGAAATATTCTTAAACGAGGGACAGGAAAGAGGTATAAATGATTACTGAGAAATCAGAAAATAATATTCTGAGAACACTTCATACACTTAGATTTAAAAATCAACAAAAAATCGTAATTTGTGGTGTGTGATTCGTAAAGGCGTAATTATGATGCGTAATTCGTAATTACTACGACTGAATCGTAATAGTTGGCATCTCTGCAGCCAGTCTGTGGGGCATATACCTGGACTACTGTCAGCACACTCTTGTTAAGAGAGATGTTCAACTTAATAATTCTTTCATTAACATATATTACCTCACTGATGACATCAATGTCCTCTCTTAATATAAAACCTACACCATTTTTGGCTTCTGTTTTATTTCCATTCCAATGTAGTTTGTATCCTTTTCTTAGCTTTTTTGTTCCTCTTCCCTTCCACTTTGCCTCACTCAGGCCAAGAATACAGAGGTTCCTCCTCTCCATCATATCTATCAGCTCCTCGCTTCTGCCAGTCAGGGTCAGGATATTTAATGTTCCAATTCTGTGTTTAGGACTCTTTCTTTTGGGCTTCTTCTCAGAACATCGTACTTGAACATCAGCCTTACAGTCATCATACGTTGCAGATGTTTGAGAAGTCGTGTCTATCCGGTATTTTCTTTGCGTGCCGAGACTCGTTTTGTAGTTGAAAGCAATCGATATAACCCTTCAGTTGACTTGCTAAGCCTAACACTGCTGGGGATTTTCTGTCAGGGGTATTCTCCCTTAGCCTTTGGCAGTCCCCTACCTCACTGCAAGGCAGCAGCTGATGAATTTATGTGTCATTTCCTACACAAGGGTCTCATCAAACCTTCTAGGGGAAAACTCCTCCACCCGTAGCTGTTGGTCTTCCCCTAGTTTGTCGGGTTTGGTGTCGGCCGCCCAACCCTCGGCCAGACAGTCGCAGGTAGTACCGTCTACTGTCGGATACGGTATCAGGATCACTCCTGACCTTACTTAAAATTTAAAAAAAGAGAATATGAAAGAAGTAGAAGGGAAAAGACAAGTGGGCAGACCCAGAGGAAACTGGACCAAAAGATGTTGAGGAGAGAGGAAAAGATTGGGAGATTACGAGAGAATGGCGGTTCGTGGACAGAGATCGAGGGGGCTCGTACACCACACGCGGGCAACTGGAGATGGTCAATGATGATGATGACTTCAAATCAAAAAGTTCATAAGCAGTGGCCACAAATATGATTCACATTCAGGTTCACTGACTTAAACAGAAATCCTTAGCCCTTGTTTCCCTGCCTGTTAGATATGTATTGCGCTGAAAAAGAACTTATCAGTTCCAGTGTTTCTCATAATTTATAATTCCTCCTAACAAGGATAATAATAATAATAATAATAATAATAATAATAATAATAATAATAATAACGGTCTGGTTTCTACTTTTACAGATTTCGGAGATGCCAAGGAACCAGAATTTTGTACCATAGGAGCTTTCTACATGTCGGTAAATCTACTGACCCCAAGCTAACATATCTGAGCACCTTCAAATACTACCGAATTAAGGTAGGATAGAACCTGCCAACTTGGGCTCAGAAAGCCAGCGCTTCAACAATCTGAGCCACTTAGTATGGCACTTAAGACGGTTAAATATGAAAGCCGTCATCAACAAGTAACAGGGCTTATTTATCAACAAATTAAATGTGGAAAAATTACTTGATCAAACAATTTTTAAAAAGGAAAGAAAAATTAAAACTGTGTATGTTCATGCTGGACATTTTCTTCTGTAGCTAGCCTGCCTGGCCGCCATGGTCTGACACCGTGGTTAGCCGGTTCAAGTCCCGCTGGTGGAAGAACAAATTTCACCAACAAAATTTTGGCCAGCAGGGTAGGAGAGGTGGTGGTACACAATTTCTAATCACTAGATTCCGTGCCAAATGCCTGGATTCAGTTTCAAACCTATCCACACTATTAATATGGAATGAGAACAAACGATGCTGTTGATGGTGATTCATCGATCAGATGGAGACATTAAGCCTTGGCATTATTTGGCAGGAGTAGGCTATGTGCCGACACTAGGTTCCAACTTCTCTCTACCTCATCATAATAATACACCCAGACATGCAGGTTTTTCATGGACGTCAAATAGAAAGACTTGCACCCGGCGAGCCGAACATCTCCTTTGACACTCCTGGCACTAAAGGTCATATGCTGAATAAAAAATCTTAATGTGCAACACAATCTTTTTATCGGCACCAAGACAAATTTACAATTCTTAAACATGTCTGCATATGGTACATATTTCAGTCTACGCCTTTCATCTTTAAAGCAGTCTTGTATCTCGCATGTCTCTGCTGCTTGTTTCAAGAGCCTATGGCTCTAGTCTATTAGATAAGCAACCATTCTGCACACAACTTGCATCAATCTCATGCCAAGTCATATCCACAGACTAATCCAAAATGTTCATTCTAACTGTTTTCCTCACTTCTTAACAAATATTTTTCCATCACCGTTCCAATCTGTTTGTTCCAGCAATCCTTCACACCATTTAGTGTTAATATCAACAATCATTCACACCATTTCAGTCCGTTACTTTCAGCTTTAGTGTATGACTAGCTGATGTACCCGTGCTTCCCTACGGAATTCTACATTGTATAAAGAACTGTAGATTAAGTAGTGTACACGTTGTAAGATTGTATTAAATTGGAAAGCTTGTAATGTTACCCTAGAAACACGACAGGGAAGTCACCAAACGTCTTTTCTTGTGTGAAGACTGGTAATGGTAGGCCCTCTTGCCTACCATCAATCACGATCAAGTTGGGGATTCTTCATTATAATGGCAGACACTCACTCTCCACCTGGCATTTTACATCCTCGGAAAGACTGTCTTAGTGGTTTTACCAACTGATATCAACATAGTTCATGACAATGACGCCAGCAGAAATGTCGCGATTAAAAGCAATGCTATCATATGAAATATTCAATCAAATGGAAAACCACACATTTTCTCACTTTTATCGAACAGTACTACGCTACACGTTATAATTCTCATGTTAGGTCCGTACTGAAATGTACGTAAATACAAAGTATGTTACAAGTGTTATTGAATAGATGGGTATTAAAAATAACACTTGTAACATACTTTGTATTTATAGTACTACGCTGCCGATCTAACAGTCCAAAGTTCCAGAGCTGGAATGACCAGGCCGCAGACAGCCGTGAACACTCCTCTACTATTATTCCGTTAAGTGTGGACGCTGCCCATTCCAATCAGCACCTCAGAGTAGGGATCGAATAACTGGAATATTATGATGAACCAGTGTGTTATGTACTAGCAGTATCAGAAAATATATGAACAAGAGGAATGGCATGCTAAAGAAGAAACTTATCTAACTCCCCAACTATTTCCCGCCAATATTCAGGCAGGCTGTTATACTCGGAACACAGCAGTAATCCCATCTATCAGAGATGAGAGGCAGCAAAAGAGAAAAAGATTTTCACAACAAACAATGGTAATGTAATGTTATTGTTGATCAATTTTTTGAGCTTTCAATGGCCTTCACAGTTTTCTTCCCACTCTGAAATACCACTCTTATCACAGTCGGTACGGTAAAACTGAATAAAACATAAATGATCAGAATTTGTATTCTCTATAACTTCTGTTATGTAGTACTTTTCGATAGGACCAATAACATATGAATTTAAAAATTAAAATTAAAGCACTCTTGCTGCAGATCATTTTTTAACCTCAAGATCTACAGCAAGAGTGCTCAAGAACCTCTACATGAACTATTTTTAATTCAAGAAAAGTGTCATAAGTGTTACAATTGTGTTGACTTCTTGCCATTTGTGTGTCGGCTGATGACATGGACATATATAATAATAATAACAACAACGTAAACGTTTCCACCTTTTCAATACTAAAATATATTCACAAAATTATAAATTACACGGTACTAGTTTCGACCCATCTAGGGTCATCATCAGCCGTATTAAAGCAAAGATCACTTTTGGCGAAATCCTAAGAAAATGTTATCAAGTGAAAAGTGATCTTTGCTTTAATACGGCTGATGATGACCCTAGATGGGTCGAAACTAGTACCGTGTAATTTATAATTTTGTGAATATATTTTAGTATTGAAAAGGTGGAAACGTTTACGTTGTTATTATTATTATATATTCTCAGTTCAATACGGACCAAAAACATGAAATTCATAACCATTAACATGGACATATGTCGAAACCGGTCCCATAACATATAAATATGTTGCTACATTAATTCGTGCAACAAAATTATTGTATTGATTAGGTGGAACATCTTATTCTTTTTAGCATTGTAATTATTAGTTCAATACGGATCAGTGATGTTTTTAACTTTAAATGATACAGAAATACCATTATTTTTTTTCAATTCTATTCTGAGCGATGTACAAAGCTCTTATTTTATATATACAGTAGAGTCTCATTAATCCAAACTAATTGGGACCAGAGTCTGTTCGGATTACGAAATTTTCGGATTAACCGGAAAATATTTTCTAATAATAATGTTATTGACTTTACGTCCCACTAACTATGTTTATGGCTTCCGGAGACGCCTAGGTGCCGGGATTTTCTCTCACAGGAGTTCTTTTACGTGCCAGTAAATCTACCGACACAAGGCTGACGTATTTGAACACCTTCAAATACCACCAGACCGAGCCATGATCGAACCTGCCAAGTTCAGATCGGAAGGCCAGCGCCTCAACCATCTGAGGAAAATAGTTTCTACAATACAGTACATACTGTAATTTGAAAACGTCCATTCTTTAGCATTTACATTAATAAAATACTGTATAAAATTACAGTAGGGTAGTTAAGAACCTGTAGAGGAAAAACGACTAAAACTAGGTTAAAACTTGTCTCCTAAACTGCTAAAATACGGTAACGAATTACACTTTTGTATTGTGCCCGAGATGCGAAGAGCTGCTTGTGATGTTTATTTAATATTTCTGCCGCTCTCTCAGTGGTAGCGCTGCAGAATGTGAACAGGTGACTCACTGATGTGATATTTACGAGACGCTGGTTTAACACTGCATATTTGAGTAGGTTCCAATCACTACGGCAAAAGAAACTAACAGACTTTGTAAAGGTAAACAACCAGTGATTGATGGTTTACGAAGTGTAATTATGTTTAGATTAAGTTATTCTAGTAGAATATGACTAATAAAATGCAAGTAAATCTTCATTCTATAATATGTTCTTTCATTTCAATAATGAGATTTTTAAAAAAAAAATCAGTTTGGACTAACGGGACTCTAGTGTATATAGATAGATATTCAGTGTACATTCATCTTGCATTACTGTCAGTCTGTCCATAAAAAAGACTGTAAAACAGTATAATGGTCTTCAAACATATTTACAACACTACAAAATATCACTGATCACAACTGTGAACTCATTATGCTACTTTCCTTCATTTCTTCCATTGTACTGCCATGCTAGAAATTAAACACTTCCTATGTATTTGAAACAGTTCATCTGCTTGAATTCTGCATTGGCCACTTTGCATTCAATCCTTCCAACCTCACAATGTATTTATTATGGGAATGCTGATTTTCACACCATACTAGCTATACTTCTCAAGTTCATCAAGACTTTAGATTTTGTCGCTATAAGACCTATCTGTGTCAGTGCGACGTAAAGCCACTAGCAAAAAAAAAAAAAAAGACCTTTAGATTGACAGTTTCCAATACAGTGTATCATTAAACAAGTTAATGACACTACATTTTAATCTACTAATCTACTTAGGAAAAATGAATGCTATACCTGGCATTCCCAAAAATATTGCTAAGTTTTTTAGCACGTATGCAAGAGAGATAATATACAACCTTCGCAGAATTCCTTTCCTGTCAAAGTTCAATGGAAGAAGGGACAGTGTGTGTTAGTAGTGATCAGAAATATTTTAACAGTAACTGCATTGAAAAAGATTTTTCTAACTCTATAGAAGCTGAAAATCGAGCAGTATGCTCACCTATCAGGATGTCTGTCCACTAATTTACCTAGTCAGGGAACAGATGACCAGTCTAAGCCCAATAAAGGTATTGAGGATACCAACAGTACCAGAGTAGTCCTGGTTCATCAAAATCCTAAACAAACATACTCAATGATGGTTTATGGAATAAATATAATAATCCCCATCCCCTATATGGAATTTATCAAAAGAAAATCGAAAAGGAAAAACTGTGCAAGAATTCTATTTCTGAAGGAAGGAGATAGAATTTTTTTTGAAGGTCTACATTAATACCATAACATTGTTTATTTAAAGCCTACAGCCCAGTATATAATTGTCTCTTTCTGCATTATGAGTACTGTACCTCATATCACACATTGCAGCTAGAACTACTCTTTGTGTAATCCTGTATTGCACGCATGTCATCGCTGTTGTAGTCTTCATCCTCGTCATCCTCTCTCCATCATCCCATGCCACAAGAGCCTTGGAGCAACCAAGCACATTGCAAATTCTTCTTGAAGCTCTGTACTACATATGCTTCATAAATCAAAGTCCATGCATGTACAATCCACGAGCAAATCACTTCAACAGAACGATGCAGTATTTTTTCAGGTTTTCTTAAATCGTAGAGAACAAGTTTCTCCTATGTCTGCACACCATTAATTTCGGCATATTTTGACACTCCTAATTTAAATTTAGCTGAACACCTACCATTTTCTCTCCAATTGTAGAACTTGAATGGCTTGTTCACTGAAACATCTTGTGGTTGTAGAACATTTGTTAGTCCTTCCTGGAATGATGACTGGAATGGTGCTGGACCAACTCATTTCCTTCTTTCACATCTTCTATGAAATATCCATGAAAACTGTCCAAAACCAATGACTACTACTTTTTCAGTAATGCTCCTAATCAGCAACTCCACACAATTTGGAGCCACTCCTCCATTAATTCAAATGGTGTCAATCCTTTTCCTTGGATCGTAACTATGATACCATTTGGGAGATACTATCGGCAGTGGCAACTAGTAGGCTACCATCAACAGTAACAGCCAACTCAAATGTGCAACACACTTTTTTCAACTCCTGTAGTTTTTAATATCACACAAGGCAACCATTTTTGATTTACTGTAGTGCTGCAGAGCATGTCAAAAAATACCTGAGTCTGGTCAGTTCCTTATCCGTTTGAGACTGGGTGTATTCTTTTCTGGACCATGAAGCTATGAAATTCCAATACCTTGCTGTGAAGTCCTTCTGTAGTTGTGCAAGTGCTGTCCTCCTCCTCCTCAAACAGAATATTTCACCTCATAAAATGAACAATTCCATCCTCTGTTCATTTTGAATTTAAGGGCAGTGTTACCTTTTTATTTGCTTCTCTTGTTCCGACTGAACCATACGAGTGTTCCATTACATTATTCAGCACTTCATTATCAATTTCCGGTCTTCAGTCCGTGAACTGATTTTTGTTTTGAATCTGTCTTGATTGACACGTTATTCTGCTTCCTCCTATGTCTGCACATCATTAATTTCAGCATAATACTGTTCAAAAACAATAAAGGTGATCTTTAATCCACCTATTCAATACATTAATTTCCACTTATAGTGGTTACATAAACATACCATTAGTTAAATGGGACATGCTTCGCCCTCAATTCAGGGCAACTTCAGCCTAAAAACAATCTTCAAGAGTACACCTTATATTAATATCGAAATTAAAAGTTTAGCCAGTTACTAAAATTCAGTATATAAAAATGTGAGAAATGATACATTATACAAACACTGTCAATGATTAAACCATAAAAATATTTTGTCAGAGACTAAATTATTCTGTTACAACATTTCTAATTAAAACGGTTCAATAAAAAAAAATTTAGTGGAAAAACAGTGTGACAATGATATAATGCCAACGACATGAGGGTGTGAAAACCAAGCACTAAAATGAATGTCATAAAAACAACATCTTCAAGGCCGCTGATGAAAACATGAGCATAATGTGAAACAGAAGCATCAGCTGAATTATTGCACCCAAGGGGCCTTTAGCACTGGTAAGCAATAAAATGACTGAGACCATGTCAGGAAGTGTCAGTAGATATTGGAAAATGATCTATGTTTGTTGAAAGCTGTTATTTGCTATCTAATGTTGCGTTGGTAGCCGCCCTTCTGTTGGCTCTGAGTCTCGTACACTGTATGAATACTGTATTTCACGGATGAGTTAATTTTCTGTTCTGAATGATTACACGGAAAATTCATCATCATTGTACAGTCCCAGTTTCCTGGGTATTGTTAACGAGCCTCTTCCACTTTTTCCTGTCCATATAAACTTGTAATGGGGAACATCATCCATTGTCCATCCTCTGGTAACTACATCAACTTTGATCATGCCCATCCATCAGGTTTTAGGTCTTCCTGCAGGTCTTTTCCCCTCCAGCTGTCTTTCCAAATTTATTTTATTCTGGCAGTTCTTGAAGCCTCCATCCTCATCACATGCCCGTACCACTGTAGTGTGGATGTGCCAATTCGGTCTAATAGGATGTCTTTATTCCGGCTTCTTTCCTCACCTCCTCATTTCTTAACTAGTCCATCTTGGTCTTCTGGATGGTGGATCTAAGAAATCTTATCTCTGATGCTTGCAGTCTTCATGAATCTTTTTGTGAGGGTGCACACTTCAATACCATAGGTCAATATTAGTATGAAATAGCTGTTAAACATCATCAGTTTGGCCGGTTTTGGAATCATGTCATCCCATAAAAGTATTCTAACTTGTTGGTAGAATTCTGATCCCTTTTGCACTTTGTTTGCAATTTCTTTTCTGACCAAATTATCACTGGAGATCACACTTCCAAGGTATGAAAAACTATCCACACACTCTAGCTGGTGGTTTCCTAGTTTAACACTTGCTGGACGCCCTTTTCTGTTGACTGCCATCACCACTGTCTTGGTCTCGCTGATGTTGAGATTATATTCCTGGAACTGGCATTTCCATACGTTGAGTCTGGTCTGTACTTCCTTTTCTGTTTCACCCCAAATGATGATATCATCAGCAAAGGCCGCTGCATTCAGTTCAGGTAACTTTTCCTTGATGTTCTGCATTATATTGTCCATAACAGTGATGAACAGTAGTGGAGACAGTGCACTTCCTTGCTGAACTCCACTCTTGGTCTCCAATCATGATGATCGACCTTCCCCAATTTGTACACAGCTAGTACAGTCTTTGTGCAACATCTGAATTTTCCTTACCAGTCCTTCAGGCACTCCCAGATCTTATCTCTTATAACACTGTCATAGGCCTTTTCTATATCCAGGAATACAATGACCAGGTGCTTGCCTTTTTCCCAATACTTTTCCATCAGCATGCAGGTGCTATAAATTAGATCTATTGTGATCTGTTACTCCTGAATCCTCCTCTAACTGTGGTTCAATGATGGTTCTCAATCTCCTTTCTATGATCTTCTCTAGAATTTTTAACCCATGAGACAGCGGTGTTATTCCTCTACAGTTGGTGGGTTTCCGTCTCCTGCCTTTCTTAGTCAAGTTAGCAGCAGTGATGAGTCATTAAAATAGACAATAGGGTGGCGATATTTGCTTTTTAGTGTATAGCCTTACGAGCCAAGTACTATAAATATCTCAATGCTTACAGCGTTGAGGGAAAACTTTGGACAAATGCCCATCAGTTCCGTTTGAAATGGAAAATTATGCAAGTAAAATTTAAAATTTCCAAAATAATTTGCCTGAAAGCTGCAGGAATTGAAAAAAAAAAAAAGTTGTGGGGTGGGGTGGGGGGTGTATGTGGAAGATGCAAGTATATTTCCTACCATATAAGCTTATATACTAAGGGTACAACCTTACTCTCATCCCCTGTTAATACTAAAAGTGGTGATTTATAGTTATATTCTAACTGCTGGATTCGATTCAGTGTCACTAACCATACAGTTTAGGGAAACTACTTGCCAATACGTCTTACAGGTACTGTTAATCCTGCAGGTTGGCACTACATAGTCACTATTTTTTCACGTCTTGTGGGATTAAACGGTATTGCCATTGCCGTATTGTGCAAAATCACTAGTGTTACATTTCTGGGTATAACAAAGCATATTTTCTTTTTCTGTGAGATTGTAAATCTGCTTGGGTAATACCAAGCAAGTAGAATTGTGGCATGCTTGGATAATGCATTTAATAACATAGTCGTTAAATGACTATATACATATACATATGTATAGAATTCAATTAGGGTGTATAAGAAGCAAGAAAAATCTGCAAGAACTCCTCCGAAAAAGGAAAGTAACATTACCTCCTCTATAAACATCAGTTCAGTTTGAAATGGAAGGAAATTTTGTTATCAACCTAACCTTGTCTTGTCCCGATTTTCATACAGTTTGCAGATGTAGCCTTTGTGTATTCTTATTGACGTACGGCATATCTACATGTAATATATTTGCTTGTGTGTATTATATACTGTGGTTTCACTTCAGTCCGACAAGTGATAGCAATTTTCAAGAAGGGAGCTGAATTATTTACACCAGGCAAACACCGAAGAATATGGTTGTAGTAATGTGTATATTTAAAAAAAGGCAGAAATATGTAACATTAAATTGTGTGTGGGTGAGAGATAGTGTTTATTTCCTTAATTCCTCATTGAGCTCGAAAACCGACTTAATTATTAATATCTTGGTCATTTACGTGAGTAAGGGAACCTCCATCACTGTTGCTTACATTGAGGTTAGTTTGTTGATGGTTATGTCTCGTGATTTCAATATGTAACTAGTCAAGTTGGCAGCATTGATGAGCCATTAAAAAAAGCCAACAGGGCAGCGATATTTGCTTTAGAGTGTATAGACTTATGTGCCAAGTACTATAAATATCGCACGTCACATCTTCAGCCTCACAGCCTGTCTGCTTTGTAAGTCCGTCAGCCCCAGTTTTCGTATGTCCTCTGTTACCCAGGCGGTATGGACTTTGTTTCACCAAAAGGTGAAAAGGCAGTTGGTCAGTCAGCTGGGAAAAAAGTGTACCGCATGACAACAAAAAGTCTACCCTTTTTTCCCCGGCACAGTCAGAAAGCCTCTCCATCAGGGACTAGAGCTCTGAGCTGTAACATCTCTGGTATTCCCCAATTTCCAGTACTGGGCCTAAGATCTTCCTGAGAAATCTTCTCTGACTTTCAATTTGTAAATCAAGCCCTTTCTGTTTAGTGACCCGACACTTCATACCATACAGGGCTTCCAAATGGATAACTATTGTGTAGTATTTCAGCTTTAGATTGCCTAACAAGGATTGCTTGTTATAGGTGTTGTGAGTCAGTCAATAGGGTCAATTCAATCTTCTTAACCCTCGTGGAGATGGCTGCTTTCTCTGACAAGATGGATGGATTTCCTCCACTCGCTTGATTTTACCCTTTCTGTTAACTTCTTTGATGATCGTAAAGTAGTTAATTTTTTCCAGGGACACTTTAAGGCCCACTTTGGCACCCTGCCTTATGAGACAACTGACCTGGATTGCCGCTATTTCTCGAGATTCACCGATTGCTGCCATGTCATCTGCAAAGGCCAGACAATCTACTGTCCGGAGAGGGGTCTGATGATGATGATGATTGTTGTTTTAAGGGGCCTAACATCGAAGGTCATCGGCCCCTAATGAAACGAGATGGACGAAATGATATATGACAGTTAAAATTTTAAAACGTATCCACTGACTAGAATTAGAAAAAAATGGTGATGAAAAATGAGTATGAGATTAAAACAATCAGTGGATCTAATTCGCAATGCCTTATATTCTAATAAAATAAGAGAAAATACAGGAGACAAAGGAATAAGGCAATGCCTGGTAGTACAGATATATATACATAATTTACGTTAGACGTGAAAATAACACATTAAAATACTCAACACAAACTAAAATGAAGTCAATAGGATAAAAGCGCAATTGACACAAAGACACTAGCACAAAGGACATCATTACATACAATAAAACAGACCACTATCCCTCATAAAGCAGATGAGGTCTGCTGACTGCTCGTCATCTCACAAGATATGGTAGATTGTACTCGGGAGGTTAAGACTACGGCAAAGATCGGCCAGGTCCATACACTCCGTAAGGATGTGCACCACGGTAAGATGATCGCCACAGATACACACCAGAGGAGGTTCTCCTTTCAAAAGGTGCGAGTGAGTCAGGATACCGTGGCCGATCCGAAGACGACATAATACCACAGCTTCCCTCCGCGAAACCCGAAAGGAAGTCCTCCATACGTTCATTGTTCCTTTTATCGGGAAGTGGAATGGCCTGCCACTCCATCTCCCAATGGGACATAACCAGATGTCTCAGATGAGTGCGAATATCACTTGCTGGAACCTTGAAAGGCAACGAAACTGCCTCCTTGGCAGCCTGATCTGCTAATTCATTTCCCTCTACACCCATGTGGCTTGGGAGCCACATAAACGTGATTCTGGTGCCGGCATCCGAACACCTGGCCAGCAGGTCCTGGACCCGCTGCACCAGAGGGTGACGAGGGAAATAAATATCAATAGACTGGAGCAAACTCAAGGAGTCAGTACACAGAAGAAAGTGTCAGCGCTCATTGGACAGTGCGCACCACAGAGCTTCACGGATAGCATAGAACTCTGCTGTGTACACACTACAGGTTTCCGGGAGAGCAAAACGAAACCTATCATTGTCGACAATGAACGCACAGCCCACCTTCGTTTCTGTCCTTGAACCATCCGTGTAGATGACGACTGAACCTGGATATCGGCCAACAACGGACAGGAAGAGCCTCCGATAAATCGAAGGGTCCGTGTTTTCCTTCGGGCCAGTGTGCAAGTCCAGGATTATTTCAGGTCGCCGTACTACCCACGGAGGTACCCCACTTGGTTGTCTGACAAGGGAAGGAACCAAAGGTACGTGAAACAATCTGTAACTGCTATCCAAGCATATTCAAACCAGCCGCGTTGCTCGAGGACAAGCAGAGTACAGCAAACGGTTGCCATTGTTGAACATGCAACGATAGCTTGGATGAAGTTGCATCTGTCGCAAATTTGCAGCATACAAAAGCAGGAGCTGCTGGTGCCTCAGGTGTAAAGGCGGCACACCAGACTCAGCGAGCAGGCTGGCGATTGGGCTTGTATGAAAAGCTCCCGTTGCCAACCTAAGGAGAGGGGTCTACCTGGACACCCAAGTTAACTAGTTCCTTGTGCCATTCTCTCACAACTTTTTCAAGAACGCAGTTGAAGAGATGTAGAGAAAATATGTCACCTAGTTTTTGAGTCCTGTTTTTATCTGAAAGGTGCCGAGATCTCGCCTCTGAATTTAAACTGAGTGTGTCAGTCAGGGTTTGTACGAGTCTTAACTCACTCAGCGCCAAGCATGCCGATCGGCGTTTTAAAACTAGCGTGCTGGCAGTGCCAAACACGCTGATTGACATTTAAATGTGTATGTTCAAATAGTTGATTGTAGCTCCCACAGATGTCACCCAAATGCAGTCTAACTTTCACAGATTCAAAATGAAGGATCAATGTATCGATCGATAAACATGCGAACCACATTCCTTAGTAAAGATGACATCCGAACATGTGCTATCTTCACTTGTTGAGTAACCGCACGTTTGTTCTCAGTGTTTTTTGCGCTCTTGTAAAATGGCCTGTAAATCGTACAAAAGTGCAGATTACTTGCGGGAAAGGGATATGTGGGGTATGTTAGAAGAAATGTGTGCTGATTGTGAGTCGGAAAATCATTTAATGCCTTGCATGGAGGAAAGTGATAGTGAATCACCTGATGACGTGAGTGGTGAACCTGATGAGGTAGGTCCAGCAATAGTCAACAATTTATTTTCAGAGGATATATCTGGTGTTGATTCAGATGACTGGTCAGACACCGATTAACTTGGACACATACCCAATTATTCGAAGAACGCAGGTATGAGTAAATTACCTAGTGATGAATCTTGCATGGTATACTTCATGTTGTTTTTCACGCCGGCATATCTGTCATTTCTCGTAACAGATACTAACCAATACGCGAAACAATTTTTGAGCACAGTAGCAAGACCCTTTACTAAATACTGTATGTATGATAATTGGAGGCCTGTTACTCTGGATGAGATGAGAATTTTTTTAGGAGTCTTGATGATGACCGGTATCATAAAAAAGTCTAAGGTAGAAATGTATTAGAAAACAAACATGTTTGCTACTCGCATATTCAAGAAGTTATGCCTAGAAATTGTTTTCTCATTTTAAACATCACTGAAGGTAACTTGAAATTTTCATGCTATTATGTGTGCTACTTTTCTTTATATGAAATTTTATTTGTAACATCAAACCAGTTTACCCCCTCACCTCAGAATACCTGGCAATAAATGTGTCGAGAGTTTTGTTGTCTAGTTCTAGTTCTTCCAGATTTTTTTTTTCTACTTGTTTAACGGCGCACTAACACATCAAAGATTTTTGGTGACGGAGGAATGGGATAGGGCTAGGATTAGGAAGGTAGTGGCCATGGCCTTAATATACAGTCCCAACATTTGCCCGGTATGAAAATGAGAAACCACGGAAAACCATCTGCAGGGCTGCCGACGATGGGATTCAAACCCACTATCTCCCAAATGCACTCTCACAGCTGCGCGACCCTAACGGCACGGTCAACTCACTCTGTGAGAATTTTACTTAAGGTTTGTCTCTCCATGAAGTCAAGAAAGAGCCCACAAGATCAAATCTTCAAGCACAGTTCGGCAGAGCATCCCCAGGCTTCCAAAGTCGCGTATCTGTGTAGGAGTAAAAACAGTTAAATTTGTGAACAAACTGTTTTGGATCGAGGGGAGAAGCAGGTGAAATCCACGATTTAAAAATGAGAACTGGAGCTTCCAGCAGGATTCTGTAATGGCATATACAGTGAGAATAACACAAGAATGGCTTACACTGAATGCTTAGTAGAACCATCGTTTTGATCCCCTTTATTTTGGATCTCCAGACAACACAGACCAATTTTAATGATTGGAATGAAGGTTGCACAATTATCAGAGAGAGTTAAAACTCACAAATAAACATTACAGAAAATAAAAACGCATTTTGTGCAAAAAATATTGCCTTAATTGGTGCTCGCAGTCTTACTGTACCGTTCAGCAAGAAGCTCAAAAGTTACATCTCCAAGAACTAGACTTTTACTGTAGGTCAACAGATTTCTAAGAACTAGACTTTTACTGTAGGTCAACAGGTATTTCTTGTGTGAAAACTTTTTTTGTAATCTATAAATGTGTTTTGTTCAATATATATGGGAAAGTTTGTAGGTTACCCATATTGATTCTTCCAGTGGCAGCTCGTGCTGAATTATGTTGGTGGTTCTGCGCTGTGACGCCCAGTCCACTGCAGTAAGTGTAGTACATCTAAATTCGTATTGCATATGGAAAGCCAACTGAGCTTGTATCTATCCATCCCCCAACTCCATGCAAACTCTTTACTCCATGTCCTATCAGTGTGTTCCCAAAAATGTACAGAAAAAATACAGGTAGACGTACACCTCAATTTGTAAGGGACATCGACGATATAAATAAATGACTTGTACAAAAAACAACAATTAAAAAGTTACAAAATGTAAAGCCTCTCTTCTGTTGATCAAAAAGTTGATCAAGTATCAACACACTCATATTTACAGAGGTTCTGAGACCTGCATACATCTTTTGGAGTCTGCTTTCTTAATGGAGTTGGAATATCATCTGATGGTATTAACATTCCTGTTTTCATTTTTCACAACTACCTACCTCGGAAGAATTCACTACTATTACGGAGAAACATATTCACGATTACTTGTAGGCCTAAGAATTCACTCATTCACTTCGTACGAAAGAGAATATTTTTGGTCATTGGATAAAATTATGCTTAAGCCCCGGGCAGTTACACGAAAGATAAATATACATACCCCCAATCTTAAAATACATTGTTTGAAGACTTAACATGAATAATATATTGATTTTATGTTACTTAATCACAACCATCCTCTTGTATCGTGCATTTCTCCTGTATTTAAGCTATTTGGGCTTTCCTGAACAGAAGCATCACAACTATACTGTAGTAGGCCTATCTTAGAATGTTGACATGTAAGAATATTAAACCATACCAATATCCACACAGTTTTAAAAGTTCTCGATTTACAATGATGAGTACAGTTTTTGCAAAACGTCTGAGATTTCAACATGCTCGCTCACTGCAGTGATTCTCTCACAGACGGCGGCGCTGGTACTACCTCTAGTGTATTATTTACTAACTCTATGGTCTCAGTGACACACATGCGAATAGGCCAGCCGAACTGCAAGGAGTGCAGTTCATACAGAATATTATCGGTGACTGTCAGCCACCTATCGGAAGAAAGCTGTAGTTCAGTGTACTCTCCTAATGTTCTGTTGTTCACAGATCTAAACAGGCTTGCCAGATCACTACTATCTGTATAGGTTTCGATCTTTGGATGGGATCGCTAATCGCTGTATACTTTATCTTTCATTCTGGTGGTTCGGAAGCTCTGCAGCTCATGTTATGGAGCCGTACCTGGATTCTTTCCATATTCTCCGGTTAAGCCGGATGATCATTATCTCGAATTCGCCGGTTGTACTGCACTAGTTTCTTTACTCACAAAGATTGACCCTCTGGTAGTCCTTCTGAATTTGAATCTGAGAGTATGGTCTGTAAAAGGAGACATCATAGTATTTAGTATGGACTATTTCTTTGGCCCAGCAATGGCAGGTGTTTCTCTTCAGACTGTACACCAATAAGAAAAAGCTATCGTTAGAGCAAGAGTTAAAAGCAATTGCAGACTATCATGAATGCTCCCCCTACAACATGCTGCAGAGTCTGACATTCAACAATCAGCATGACGTATGCATTAGTGCACTAATACGAGACATGAGAAGATGCATGGATTATTTTGTGACTGTCTGGCTATATGTGATGGAGGAAAGAAATAACTGGTAGTTCAAAATTGAAAAAAAAAAAAAAAAGGAAATGTAGATATGTTAAACCATAGCTGAGTTACCTTTTCAAAACTTTTTAACAAATTAGATACATCAACATGCACAAAAAATCACATGGAATAAAGAAAAGCTGCTAGGACTAAAGATTGATTCATTTAGCATGGAATGGCAAAACTGCATAAAGAACTGTAAACAGAAGTTGAGGTAGAAGTTAGTAGCAGATAAAAGTTTAATAATCGTTCAGATACAAGGTGCTAATCATAGTTGTATTTAGTCCAGAACAAGCTGGTACTAATGTTTCTGTTATTCATTGATGGCTTTTTCTGTAAGTCAGACAATGAACCGGCTTCAGTGTGGACTCATTTTGGTCCTGGTCCAGAGGTAGTTTAGCTGAGAACTATCTTCATTCACACTGAGTTTGTAGGTGAATTTGCATTAGTTCACGAAATATGAGACATGAGAAGACTTATGGAATAAGATTGATTATCTCCCTAAAGAACGATGGTATTACTTTCAAGAATATATATTGTTTTATCAAGGCCAATACAAGAGATCTAATAGATCTTGTGAGTCCTATATGAACGTGATTCTAATAGAGTGCTATCAGTTTCTATAGAAAACAGAAATCTCCTTGCCCTGCATTATTCCGCAAGAGGAGAAATCCAATACAATAACATAGATCTGCACAGAATTAGTTCAAAGACAAGTGATTCATTTATGTTGTCTCAACTGCCATCGCTACTACTGTCAATGAGAAAGTTCCAAGATATTGTTAAGTGCCCAGAGTTGTGCGAGTTTACTGTATGAATTTTATTAATAGCCTATATAACATGTGTAATTACATCGGAAATCATTATAAATTTGTTCTACGTCACTGGAGCTGTACATGGGACACACATTTGGATTACAAATCCTGGATGGGAAGACTCACAAAATTATATTATCAGAAAAATGTTTTTCCCCTGAAAGTTCAGCTAACAAAATTAATAAATTGTACACTATTTTAGCATCTATTAATAAGAACTCAATATTTTTCTGGGTTCTAGGTCTCTAGCATTCACGATTCTCAAATTTTTAACGAGAGTAGACAAAAAAGTATGTTTGAAAATGGAAAATTCAGCTGTTGTAACCTTCTGGGGGGGGGGGGGGGGGGGGGTGGATATAAGGTTCAGCATTACCATTAACCATTTGGCTGCATCAACTGCTTATATACATCATGATATACCGCCCGCTAGTTGCGTGAACCACTTTCAAGCGTCAAGCCATTTCAAATTAGCACTGCACATTACACGAGCCGCTTACAAGCGTAAAAACTTTCTGCCGTCTATTGAGTGTTGGCTGTATTGTCTTGCTGATCAATGAACTTGAGAAGGGGGGCAAGGTAAATCATCTTCAAGATCTTTGCCTGTCCTGCCTACAAAACACTACTCTTGCATCTAGTAGGCAGTGCTACCAGCATGGCGACTTAACAGTGGTTCTGGAGCCAAAAACAAAGGATTTAGCCAAAAATGTTACTGTGCATATACTGTTAGATTCAGAATGCAGTGATGCTGACAGTGACAATTATTTTAGTGATTCGAGAGGTGGCAATGATGCAGGACGACACAGGTGACGGTGATAAGAAATTCAAACAGAGTTGGGGGGAGGGGGGGGGGTTTGGAATAGCACGAAAGGTTCTTATTTACTGCTGATGCTGGTTTGCATGTACACTTTGAGGAAAACTCTGAACCTATAGATATTTCTGAGCGGAGAACTGATAGTGTGTGTATATGTGTGTGTGTGAAGGAGGGTGCAGTAGGGGGGGGGGGGGGGCAGAGGAAGAGAGAGAGACTCTTTTTATGTTTCATGTTAATCTTGCCCTAGTGAAAAAAAAGTTCATAATTGAAGGAAAAATTTACCAACAGAAATCTCTCAGGGGTAAGGAATCATGGAACAGCCTACAATGCAAAGCATGAAAAGACCGAAAACATCATGGAACATTGTGTTTGTTCCTGGAGGGAAGATTCACCCTGTCTTTCTAACACTATAAATACTGATCGGCACCAGTTAGTTTCCTAAATCTACCACTGTCCGTTATTAATGCTTGTGAATCACATGTCAACATAAAACAAAAGTGAGTAGGTGCAGACTCCTCAAACATGCCAAATGTAATTTGCACATGTTCATATGTGTACCACAATGCTTGGTAGCAATGTATAAGGATGATCAGGAGACTTTCTTAGTGCACTGATATTACAGGTCTATGGAAAACATTTCCTTGGCCTGTAGTTACACTCCCACCGAAGTCAGGTCTAACTTAAGTACAGTCTAAGGCAAGGTTGGTATATAAGGGGTTGCCCACAACAGGGCTTTCTGTGTTCAGAAGGCTTTGACTATAATAAGGTTATGACATCACAGGGAGACCTGTAATGCTGAGGGGTCCCACCCACAGTCAGTCTTGCTAAGAGTTCAACTTGACTTGATTTAAGTCTCAGGTTGCATCATATAAACATGCTTTATATAAGTGTACGGTTGTTGTGTGTAATAACAGCATAGCAAAACTGTTCGGTATGATTGTACAGTAGTTGTATGCAATAACAGTAGGATGAAAATTGGTAAAGATTCACCCAAAATTCACATCAAATACTCACTTTACCAAATTACATTAAAGCTGTGTGTCCATAAGTAATTTGTATAGGGAGTTCATTCAATGTAGGAGGTTAAAAAATTTTGTTCAGAGTATCCACACAAAAATGGTGAACGTTCTGAAAGGAATTTTTACTGAAAAACCTCACAAACAAGCAAAACCACATGAATTTGACTAATGAAGATACATCGGCGGCTTTCATGTTAAGGAATTTAGGGAATACAACTTACAATTATATGTAACAAAAACAGCATTACCCTCTTCCTGGACTTAAAACGCTGGAAAAAATGGACTTCCAGGAACGTCAGAAAATGCATACTTCTTTGCAGATACCCCTCACCTCTTGAAACTAATTAGGAATTGGTTTCTCGATACAAACTTTGAATTTTCCGATGGAAAAGTTATCTCAAAAGAACCTGTGGAAGCTCTGCATAAGAATGACAGCCACAAAATTAAAACATGCCACAAAATCAATTTCAGTCATCTAAACTAGAGAGGCACTGAAAGGATGAACATATTTTTTTTTTACAAATTGCTTTTATGCCACCTTGACATAGATAGGTCTTACAGCGCCGATGGGACAGGAAAAGGCTAGGAGTGGGAAGGAAGCAGACGTGGCCTTAATTAAGGTACAGCTCCAGCATTTGCCTGGTGTGAAAATGGGAAACCATGGAAAACCAGCTTCAGGGCTGCCGACAGTGAGGTTCGAACCCACTATCTTCCAAATACTGGATATTGGCCGCACTTAAGCGAATGCAGCTATCAAGCTCGGTCATTAATATAAGACAAGCTGGAGAATTAATGTCAAACATGGTAGCAAGGAATAGGCAGGGAAAAAAAAAAGAAAAAAAAGAAAAAAAAAGAAATAAAAAGTCTCAAGAACATTCAAGAATGGACTGGAATAAGAACCAATGAACATTTCTACCGTGTTGCTGAAGATAGAAGAACACTATCCATATTGATCGCCAATGTCTGGTTGGCTGGGCAAGGCAAGAAGAACAGCTTCAGCATTATATAATTTCAAATTAGGAGATGAATGATGATGATGATTGTTATTTAAAGGGGTCTAACAGCTAGGTCATCAGCCCCTAATAGTACGAGGTGCAACAAAATAAAAATTAAAACTTCAAAATGTATCCACTGACTAGAATCTAAAACGAATGATGACGTAAACATGATCGTGAAACCGAAACAAACA
Organism: Anabrus simplex; assembly: GCF_040414725.1. Lineage (NCBI taxonomy): Eukaryota > Metazoa > Arthropoda > Insecta > Orthoptera > Tettigoniidae > Anabrus > Anabrus simplex. The sequence continues at coordinate 803,478,325 of NC_090265.1, forward strand.
GCGGATCCAATTCACAATGCCTTACTGGGACGATTCTTATTATCTAAAGGGGTCCAAATTCCAGGTCACCAGCCCCTCATAACGGTAATGATCACGGGTAAAGCAGAACCATGGTGTTCCTCCTATAGTGGTACTAATCACAGGTAACGCAGACCCATTCTCAACACAGCGGAACCAACCCATTTGAGCGCAGCGCTCAGCACCTACTCTCACTAGTCTATGCGACCGAATGCCCACTCCCCGCCACAGTGGAATGCACACGATGGAACTAATCACAAGCAACGCCCAGATCCATGGTGTGCCAAACATAATGGTACTGCCCCTAGGTAACGTAGCCCCATGGTGTTCCTCACATGGTGGTACTGATCACAAGTAACGTTGACCCATGGTGTTCCTCACATAATGGTTCTAATAACAAGTAGTCTCATGGTTCTAATTTCATTATCCCTTGGGTTGCCCCTTTTAGTCATCTCTTACGAAAGGCAGAGGATACCATGGTGTATTCTTTGTCTGCATCCCCCACCCACAGAGGATAGGAAATGATTTAACTGTTGCTTAAAACACTAGTGAATTCACTGTAACTGTTAATAATTGGTGTGATCGCATAAATTCTTACAGTGCGGCCATTTCTGAAGTCCCTAGCAAAAATGTGCATGGTCTCCAGTTAAAACAACAAAATGAAAGTTTATGTAAAATGTGTGGCCTTATTAGCAGTATAACCTGGAAGAGGAAAAAGTTAAGTAAGTGTTCCAGAAAGCTATCCTTGTGACTGTCTCCTCCTTGAAATATCTGATCTCAGGAGTTCAGAAACTAGGAATGAGCCATGATTCACTCAAGAATTTGTTTTCCCAGATACATTCTCAAGGAGGATTATATGAGCACCCTACTGCGCTAAACGCTTTTTATCGTCTTTAGATGATTATTCTTGGAAAAAATGCTGATAAAATAAAGAAACACACAAACAGAAACCAGATATTTTCTCTCATCACAAATGCTATGGAAGTAGTTAGTAATGTATCGTGATTTAAAATATTTGTCTGTTGAAAGCTATTTTGAAGAAGACATATGTGACACTGTTCCAACATTTGCCAGTGAAAGTGACAATGAAATAGAGGTCGAAGGTTTGAATTACATTCCAGGTTGGACAGCTAAGAACACAAAAGCATTTTTCCACACTGAAGTCTCCAAACTAGACATAGCAACAACACATCACAGTATGTACTGTTCAGAGTCCTGATTCAAAGTCTGTAATACTGTCTTATAGATTTCTTATCATGGACTTAAAGAGTCCAAAAAGGGTCAGGAATAATACAGAACCTGGTTTCTTTAATATGTGCAAGTGATCCTAATCAAGTAGTGATCTCTGATAACCATATTTGTGAAAATGAGGACATATTTTAAAACAAATCTGCAGAAAAGGTTGAAACAAACAAGTTTACGTTACAGAGGATAAAGTCAGGAAGAAGAAGATGATGATGATGATGAAACACCAGTAAAAGTAAGATTTCCTTTATCACAATAGCACTGGTTGATTGTTCTTTCTTTTATTAATTTGCTTGTTTATTGGTAATATTGCAGACCCATCTTTGTTTTACTCAGAATGCCTTATTGTTTTAGTAGCAATGTGTATCAACTAAATCCTAATTGCAATAGCCACGGTCTTGCGACATGATTTAGCTGTACTGTATTTTAAATTATTACTTCCAAAGTCAGTTTGAGCATTTATAGGAAACACAAAGCTAATAATTGCTTGGTTAAAACATCACAATCCCTGAACTCCACCGTGAAGATCTCCACCAATCAGAAGCAGAAGACTTACAGGGAGGAGTATGTTGAACCACTAACACCAACATTCAAAATTAAATGTATCAAGTGTCTTATCTAGCAGCTACTTAATAGCAATGATTACGACACAGCCTATGTAGAAGGCCACGGTCGATTCCTTCCCACTCCTGGCCACTTCCTGCCCCATCATCGCTATAGGACCTATCCGTGTCGGTGCAATGCAAAAACCTATGTATAATTGTATGACAGTATAAAAATCAGTCTGAATCAAAATAAGAAACACCACATGGTTTGATTTTGCACTTACATGCTATAATCTAAATTTTCACCTATCACTTATATCAATTCAACTTTAACCCATCAATCTGGAATCGATTGGCACTTTTTTTCTTCTTTTTTTGCTATTTGCTTTAAGTTGCACCGACATAGGCAGGTCTTATGGCGACGATGGGACAGGAACGGCCTAGGAATGGGAAGGAAGCAGCCGTGGCCTAGATGAGCACTCGAACTGAATAAATACTTTTTAAATTTGAAATGCAGAGACTAATATTCTGAAAAAAAAATACTCTAATAGCAAAGAAACAATTACCCAATACTGCTGAGCATACTAACTTTCCTGATAAATTATGTGTGTCAAAAAAACTGTCCATCAAGACACAATATGCTAACCCCAAACTACACACAAAAATCTGACAATTAACTTATTTATTCCTCTTTAAATGAATAAATAATCTTTAATTTGAATGCAGAGGCTAATAAAAGAATAAATATTCTGAAGAAATAATCAAGGTGCAGTAAAGCTAATGCAGTGAGTTTGCAGTTGAGATCAACAGTATTCTGTAACAACAACTCAGCTCTCAGACGAAACTACCTTTACATTGGTCTGTTTTCAGACCAACTTTGCTTTACGCGAGTGAAAGCTGGGTGGACTCAGGATACCTTATTCATAAGTTAAAAGTAACAGACATGAAAGTAGCGAGAAGGATTGCTTGTACAAACAGGTGGGAACAATGGCAGGAGGGTGCCCTGAACAATGAAATAAAGGCTAAATTAGGAATGAACTCGATGGATGAAGCTGTACGCATAAACCGGCTTCAGTGGTGGAGTCGTGTAAGGCGAATGGAGGAGGATAGGTTACCTAGGAGAATAATGGACTCTCTTATGAAGGGTAAGAGAAGTAGAGGGAAACCAAGACAACGATGGTTAGACTCGGTTTCTAACAATTAAAAGGTATAGAACTAAATGAGGCCACAGCACTAGTTGCAAATAGAGGATTGTGGCGACACATAGTCAATTCACAGAGGCTTGCAGACTGAATGCTGAAAGGCATAATGGTCTATAATGATGTATGTAATACTCTAACTGTAAGAACAAAATTAGCGAGTACTGCAGAGCATACTACCAATTCTGGATAAATTGTGTATTTCAAAGAAAAAGTCTACCAAGTCTAGAGACAGTGTTAAGCGTGCTAACTTCCTTCAACCCTAACTAAAAAATTTGACAATTATGGGAACTTTTTAAAAATCTTCACAAACAGGAATGATATAGCTATACTATTCTTAAGCCTGCTAGAGATATGTCCTCCAATACCAGTATTACTGTATGTACTACTTAAAGGAGGAAAAAAGAAAAACACCATCATCTGATGAGAACTACACAATTTATAAGAGCAAATGTATCATAACAAATCTGAGTGGTTTTATCTTACAATGAAAATGTACGAAGCTTACAGAAAATTCTTTAGGGTACATTAGTGCCATTAAACCAAAGATCAATTCCACAGAAAAAAATCCAAGGAATATAAAAATGTTTTTCAAGAGGCTGTATGAAACAGCTTATTTTAACAAGATCACAATTAGAATTGAAAGTTTCCCCTTTGTAAAGTGGCAAGCAAAGAATCAGAAAAGAGCATATGCACAGAATGCAAACATTCAAGGCACAAAAATTCCTGAAATATTACTGAAAACTACTTCAGTGGTCATCTAAATTTCACATGTATAACAGACAACAGTGGACAACTTGACACGATCACATACTTTCCTCTCAAACATCCTAAAATTAATATCACGAGAAACACTGGAATTAGAACCTTTTACTATGGTAGCATATGTTATTCATGCTTACTAGTAGCTTCTCAAGAAACATGGTTCTCATTCGAAGTAGAAAAAGTACTGATTACTTTAATCTCTGAAGGGCAATCCAGATGAACATAATTAAACCAACTGGGGATGATTTTTCAAGTTCTTCAGTATATCCAAACAAAATTGTTTCTGGAACTCCATGGTAGCATATGCAGCCTTCCAACATTACATTTTGAAACTGCTGATGCCTATACACGTCAATAGTGATGTGCTGATTTTGGTTATAGATGCTGTAGATATTAGGTCCATAATTCTTCCACTTTCTTCACATTACTGCCATGTACAGCAATACACAATGGCTAGCAGTACTGCACACTGACGTCTGAACACTTCCCATTTTGATTATAGCATACAATTGTGCTTCCCAAAGCCTTGCACATGAAGTGTTTTTTTTTCATTTTGATAAAATTTTAAAAAAAGAATCGCTGGCATTACAATCATGAATTGCTTCAATATGATCTTTTCCACAATGCACACATATAGTTTTCACTTTTAAACTTTTATAATTTTCAACATTAGAACGGCATTTCACACGCAATGTCTAATGAAAATAATATTTAAGAGATTCTTCTTTAAAATGTGTTACTTTTTCACACACACAAAAAGATAAATTACCATTCCCATACACCGCTGAAGTATGTACTGTTGCACTGGCTGTACTGATCATTATGTGCACAAGCGAGGGTATTATTAATGGAATAAACTCCTACGACTAGAATTATGAATTGTGTTCTGAATGCTTTAAAACAAAATTCTCCATAATTTACTGTCTTAATTACGACAGAAGCTCTTAAACACACTACCTTGCAAAACTATGACCGTCCTTTTTCTGGGGATGTATCTTAACAGCTTCAAATTCACATTCCAAAGACACATACACAAAATAAATGAATGAATTAATAAATAAATAATAATTTATCATGTTCAATGTAGTTTACTTCAAGATGCAATGGTAAAAATAAGAAGATTAAAGAAAAATCCCAATAAAACAAAAATTCTTACATCAGCTGAAATACCAACAAGATAACCTAGCATTCAAGGCAGAAGTTTTATCCAGTGAAAGCTATTGTCTCAAACTGAATTCCAGCTGATATAAGAATTTTAATTCGTTCTGAACATTTCCATAACCTTCCTTCTTGCTTCTTCCACATAAATAGTAGGTCTATGTCATAAATATAGTTTCTTCCAACAAGCAATGTACAGACTGCCCACCAATATTGTTCAATATATTTGGAACAGGAGAAGAGGTTCAAAACAAGAGAAAATGTTCTACAGAAAAGTCTTTGATGCCTGCTTTTGCCATTATTTTATCTCAAACTTACAACCTGATGAGAAAATTTTTAACAAAAGACAACACCAACTTCACTGGAAATAAATACAGTAAAACCTCGTTAATTCAAAGTTGTTGGGACGCAAAAATAGGACTTTGAATTACGTGATTTTGAACTAACCGCCAACTCGTAATTACAGAAATGCCAACTCATGCCACGTCACAAAATATTCTAAGACCCGTTACTGCACGCATTTAACTTGATTCACAGTTTAAACCTTTCAAATGCTATGGTAAAATTTTTTTTTTCCAAGATGCATCCAACGAGGTTCATTTACGTTATTAAAATAATGCACTTAGATAAATCACTGGCAAACATAACCTCACGCAACAAAAGAGAAAAAAAGCACGACTCAAAGATGAGAAGAAATCTATGCTGGCTCCCCTGTGAAAGTGCTTTATTCACTGGATTACTGTAGTGTATGCATTTTAGATGGCCTGTACTTGCGCGGAAAGTACCCAATGCCCTTAAAACATCGTGGCTTATCAAACTTTCCTATGATGAGTGAAGAAAGTATCCTGCTTCCATGTGCATTGCAACACTACAGTGACCCCCTACCTTGTATGATTCCCCGGCTGGCACTTCTCTACTTTAAAACCATAAGTCCATTTGGGTTCAACTTAAAAAAAAAAAAAAAAAAATGCAGTTTCATCAGCATTGATAATATTGTTTGGTGCATACGAATTGGCCAAGCTTTTTCGCCAGTTGTCGCCGTCGCCACTGTTCGCAGATTCTACTTCTCTGTACACTGCCTGCTATGTGATAGTGTGGCGTTCCTTAAAATGCTGAATACAAAAGAATTACGATTCCACTCAAACTTAGCAAATATGAAGATACACAGGAGTGAAAGTGCGGAAAGCTACCCCTGCACGTTCCAGAAGACTAGTTCTATCATGACGTGGATAAATGTTGAATTTAAATTATTCTGTAAAATACTATTTTTTTAAAAGTAAGACAATTTTGAATTAGAAACCTGAATTTCGTTAATGGGACCGACATTGTTCTTCGAATTAAGAATTATCCACATTTCAAAGTAAACAATTTAAATAACATGCTAAACCGTACCTCATGTTTTCTTCGAATTAGGCGGGATTTTGAATTAACCAATTCTGAATTATCGAGGTTCTACTGTAATCTCAATAAGAGGGATTTATTGTCTTTGATGGATTACCATCAAAGGCGGTTGAAAGTACGCCTTTGAGGTAACTGATTAACCATCAAAAAAATCTTACTTTTCATCATCAAAGCATCACAGACGTCAGCAATGAAGAAGAGAAACGCTTTGTCAATTTTCAACCTTTTATGTCAATCATATACTCTTGTATTCCATATACTGTATAATACTTTATAGCAAGGAGAATTTTACAAAAAAAAATGTCCCATCTAAATTGATAAGACAGCATTTTAAATGATTCATCCAATCCATGAGGCAGAAGTCTTTCAGGCAGAGACGTTTTACGTAATAACTTGTACCGATATTTAATTGAATGATGAAGTGTTACCTGTCCATCATCTATAACATCTAGGCGGATATTAGAAGCGGACAGTAAATTATTTTCCAGGGCAAGTTGCAAAGCGAGTATTCAGAATAAGATTTTTTAACAAAAACATACCCTTTACACAGGCTATCGGATTAGTAAAAGGTGAAATCAATAGAAATATTGAACACATTCATAACTGGGAAAGCAGACATATTCAAGCTCTACATAAATTATAGCGAAATTGGAACGTAGGAAGAAAAACTAACTGCGATAACAGGAAATTTTTGTGGACACAGGACTTTTTGTTAGTATAAAAAGTACGCAACCGATTTACACACTGAATATAAGAAATGGGGCAGACAAAGGAATTTTAAAGCGAGGTAACATGATCTAGCAAGGACAAAGAGTAAATAACATCTTAGAACAATTTTCTCCTTGGGCTGAACTTCAAACTGATTTCCAAATTTACAGAACAAATTGTCAGAACATTCCACATATCATACCAAGATTCTCATTTTCCAATGGGAAAAGGAGACTGTGAGAGGAAGGCTTCTGCTTTTGTATGATAAAAGTTATTTTTTGAAGATTTGCCACACTAAAGCAGAAAACATTACTCTACAGATTTCACATTCTTGTCACAGTAAATATATATATATCCTACTAAGATTATGGATATATATTGCTCCAATACTGGAACTTTTGAAGCTACATAAATATCACTACGAGAAGAGGCAGAAACTAGATGAAGAAAGCTCAACTCATGCAAGAGGCTGTCTTAGCACAAAAATGGTGAAATTGTATCCATTGTAAAAAGAAAAAGAAACAAGTCTTAGAACATAATGGAAGGAATATAAATTGGATAGGTGTGTTAAATTTGGAGATTATTATAAATCACCTTTGTGCTCAAGACTAACCACCGGTTAAGCTACATTCATTCTTCAGCAATCTATCTACCTCCTTCACAAATTACTGAAGACTTGCCCCACGGCATTACTAATATTATAATTAATTATGAAGGTCAAGAAAACTAATTTGTTTAAGAATTACAGAGGTGTTTCACATGAAATGTTCTCACACCTACTTTAAACACTTTTTAATCACACAGCTTACCAGCACTCACCATTCAAGTCATGCAGGGTGAGATAAAACATACTTTTAATTTCCTCCCCAGCGTTTATTCTACAAATCGTGGCATGCTGTTCAGAAGATTCTCTCGCGCGCTCTTGAGATTCTATAATTATGGCACTTCTTTCTGCTCCCAGAGTATATGTTTCACAACTGAATGTAGTATAAGAGGCTATTATTCATTGTGAGCACAGGTATCTTGCGAGAAACGTACGTAACTAGGAAGAACTGTATCAAGACTTAAACCAAGACTATGAGGGTAGGAAAAACGTAAAATAAATCGTTGTTTACATACTGATTCTCAGTACACGCACACATTACCGGCACTGAGCTTCATAATATTGATACTGGTATTGTATCAAAAACTAAAATGTAAATGGCACTCAGATTTCTATTTCATGTGCCAGAACACACAACTTGAAATCAAGCTGAGCATAATCAGATGACTACAGCTCTCGATGATCCAGAGTTACAGCAGTATCAATGATGCATCTGAACCAAGGTTCAACTTACAGCACTTCTTCTCCACAGCACGTCACATCACCTTAACAACTACAGAGCTAAACCAATATTGTATCTCACAAAGCACTGCCTATACCTACCAATGAATATCCTGCAATAATAATATATCTAAAGTACGGCAGGTCTAATGAGACACACTGACACCCAGTGGAGCGCAGCTACAAGTCAACCAATCCCCACGGGATGGTTGGTGGGAAGCAACAGTGATGATGAGATTACACTACTACCTTCTTGGGTCGCAGCCTGGGATTCAAGCATGTCCACATAGGAGTCCAGTTCTCGCCAGTTTCTCAACAACTCTTCGCGACTTATCGTCTCGAGCTGTGAATCACTTAGCTTTGCTCGACGAAGATGACGCACGTGCAAGACAGCTGCTGGAGATGCTGCTGAGGAGGTGCTCGGCTCCTCAGACATCCTACCGACCTTACAAGAGAAAAAAACACTGTATATTGTTTACTAAAAAAACAAAATCAAACACTGCTTTCATATTGTTACACCCTATTACTTATTTCTAGGAAAGACAATGGATACACAAATTACAATTTCTTATTGGACTATCAAAAGGCCTGTAATGCTATTAATTACTACCTCACATGCCTTACATGCTTGCCCAGAACATAAATTTGAAAGGCATTCACACTCACTATCCGTAACCTTGACACTAAACGAGATAGAGCTAGCTAGTTAGTTCTATGCCCAACTACCTTTACCCCCCCCCATCCCACTGAATTAACCTGTTACTGGTTTTAGGTACAGGGGGAGTGAACCTCAGGGCCCTGTGCTCTCCAGAAGTGGAAACTTGTTTCTAAAATTTTCATCTTCCTGATGGGTAAATCAAACCCACATCCTTCCTGATGAACTAAGGATACCTTTACCACCTTAGCTAGGCAGCATTCTAAATCATTAAATGCAGTTAAAAATGACCATCTATATTTCTGAAGCCTTTTCAACATTGATCATCAACAAATTTCAGTGAATAAGGAAGTCAAACAAATATCCCCAACAGTTTACAACTTGGGTTGTTTTAGACGGTCAAAGGTTTCAGGCTGAATCTAACATTGCTTCTGTCAGACAGGCTCCTCTAGTAATATTTCCTTCCCAATATCCATGAGTTAACTATTGTTTCACAACCTTTATGCCTAGAAAGTCTCTTGCAAATTCCTTCTCTTGCTTTACTTAAAATATTTCTCAAAGAGTCAGAACTCCTCTTCTTTTCCCTCTCAGTCAGAGGGCTCTAGACCCTAACAGTAATAAGAAATCACAAATATAATTATGCACAAAGTAATTAACATTAACCAGCTTGTAAAAATTTTTGAAGTGACACAGGCAGAGGTTTGATCAAAATCAAACCAATTAATATTCAAAGCCTTTGTACTAGCAAATTCACCACCAGCATATAATCAATCTTCTAAGGAACATTTATTATCTGCGCACTTTTTAGTGATAGATTTACACCCTAGTGCTGAATCGGTCGACTTTGGTTATCTTCGAGATTCGTATTGGCAACCTTTGAAACACAAACTAAGAATCGCTTATCATCGCTGTGCGCCATCTGGCGTACACTTTAAGTACTCGTACTGTTGTTGTTTACACAGCAAAGCTAAACTATAGAATTCATGCTAGGAACACTTTTCGCAACGGGAAATGTTATATAGTATTAAATATTGTGTGTGTGACACAGTTGTTTGCTTAAAATAATAAAGGTTTATAAAATTCATATCGATCGATCATATTATCGATTCAATTCAGATTTCATTTCCATTCAGTTGGCAGTATTAACGGAACCCTTCTTACTTCTCCAACGAGTACAAAAATCTATCACTAAAAAGTGCGCGGATAATAGTAACAATGGCATCCCTGAAACCTTAAGCACCTGTTGGTATAATGAAATACAGCCATAATTATTACTTTTACAAATTGATTTAAGACCAATCATTTGAACACACAAACCAGGCACAATAATATGTTTAAATATTTAAGTTATTACTTGAATGAACTTATCTGAGAACAAGAAAATTATATTAAGTCAACACACAGTAAGAATGTTAAAAATTAAAGTTATAAAAATTATAACTTTTGTCTAGCAGAAGATTTCGAGACAAAACCCAGCACAATTTAAAAAATAAAAAGCTGAAGCTAAAAGCATTCTTTAAACGCTATACATTTCAGATAATTTTTTAATGCACGTATGAAATTCCTCATTGATTTTTTCTATTATAGGCCTATATGTAGTACCGGTAGGCTATTTGCAGCTACTTTTATAGGATTATGTATGGTCAAATCTGATGAGAAAAAGCTAAATGTGTACGGGGTAAAAATGGGAAAGGTGCCAAGGTGCATAAGACATCAATAAAGAACACCAAGAAAGAGCAAGGCACATCAGAAAAAAATCCATTCAGGACGGTGGTCAAAAATTGTAAAGGCATTATTCTGCATCTTGTACCTTGCAGTCTCACTTAAGTCAGCTTCTGCCTGTGAGTTTTGTTAAAATAGACCAAGGCACTTGGTTCTCATTCTGAAATTAACAGACTCATAAACAGTACAAATATACTACATATCATGTAAGGCACCATAATATATTTTAAAGAAAGTAATGTTGATTTCATCCAACCTACATCCTTCTACCAGTTTCCCAAGACAATTATCTGCAGGCCTTCCCAAAAGGAAAAGTTATATTGTACACTGTACAATAAACTTTATGTTGCCAAAATACTATCCAATAGGAAGATAAATCCAAATCATTACAAAAAAAAAAGCAAAGCCACCTCCATACATGCTATGAAGGATTTTCAGTACTGTGTATCAGATCAGTAACATTTTTAAGACTTCTGTCTTCTCATATATTACTCGCAAAAGTGTTAGCGCTTCTTCTTTGTACAGGGGTGAGGAGTAAGGAGGGAGCTAGCCAGGTTCTGGTAATACTGCCAACTGAATGGAAATGAAATCTGAACTGAATCGATAATATGATCCATCAATAGGAATTTTCTAAATCTTCATTATCTTAAGTCAACAACTGTGTCACACATTATAAAATATTTCTCGATCTGAATCTTGTTCTTAACATGAATTCTATATTTTGGCTTTGCTGTGTAAATAACAACAGTACTAGTAATTAAAGTGTACGCCAGTTGTCGCACGGCCATTCATAGTTTGTGCTCAAAGGCTGCCAATATGAATCTCGAAGATTGCCGAGGTATACCGATTCAGCACTAGGGGGGACCAGGTATCACTAAAAGTGTCGCGAGTAATATTAGCTTTTTACATTTAAGTTAACTTTCCATATGCAAGTTTGAGATTGCTAATACATTTTATTTTTTATTTCCTACAACCCCTTGTAACTATTTTTACTGGGATCCGTTTTGCCATCTTAAGCAGGGCATCATTCAGATTTCGTCAAACAAGAGCTGGATGTACTGTAGAGTGTTTGTAGGATTTAAATATTTGTTCTTCGACTCAATTTAGACTTGAACAGTAAATGTAAAACCACCATAACTGCAACATGTTCATATATGTCTCTCTGTAGAGAGAGGAAGCAAACCTAGTCACCAGAGCCAACTGGCAGGTTGAGGCTGTCATCGCATTGGTCATGTAACATTCCAATTTTTTCAGGCCATCTGAGTAGGCAACAGCCCCCAAATTTAGTCGGAGAGAGATAGAATATCAACTTAAAATTAAATGAAGGCCTTTTAGATTGTAAGCTGTCAAAGACTCCTCACTAATTAGAACCAAAAAGTAAATTACAGATCACTATACTAAATATACCACTAAACATCCACTGACTGGAAATATAAAGGCCTTATATACACTCCTAGAAGCAGACAAGCGAAACAGGGGAATCAAGCAAACTATAAGTGCCCTGAATATATTCTAGAGTGAACAGGCAATAAATTATTTTCATTCCTAGTTATTTAGACCATTGCTTTTGCCAAGTAGAAGTTAACAGTATTATAGGAGAGTCTTTCATTTTTCTACATTAAAATCAACTATCCTACACATACTTTCAAATGTAATTTTATTTCACGAAATAATTACTTCTATGAAAGAAACAAATTTGCTACACATATTCTCCATCGAGTATTTCCTCACACACAATCCATTAACTCCTAATTCTCTTAGTCTCAATAAAAGGGGTTGTTAAGACTAAACGTTTTGGGTGCTCTAACGTAATCTAACCAATATTTTAAATACTAACAATAACAGTCATCAACCCAGCTGAAATATCCACTGACTGGAAACGTAAGGGCCATTAGTAATTACTCTTGCTTTTTTCATCAGTAATTACAACCGAAAAGTAAGTTATAATCACTGCACTAGATATACCATTAAACATACATGCAAGTGGAGAATCACTCTTAAGTACTTATACACATGTTTAGGACCTTCATTCAGAATATATTACAAAATAAGGAGTAAAATGAATTCCTTGCACAGCAAATACATACAGCAATCATCGCAGCTTTATTTCAGATAACCTAGTCAAAGGGTAATGAAATGTGAAACAAAGCTCATAAATCCCACAGCAAGAAAAAATGTTACTTTTACTTGAGTGAAACTACCTTTTATTATTATCCACCGTAATAGTCTTCAAATGAGATTAAATGAGTTCCAAAAAGCAAAATCTGCATAACAAAGTCACACATCAAAATGTATCTGATGACCGTCTGTACACAGACACCACTAACTCGAGAACAAGCATGTTTTAAAACCACTGAAATACGACAAACAAGTCACATGGAGACGTAAGTTGAGTAATAAAATGACCCTCTTTTTCGTTTTTCACAAACAGATCAAATAATAACGGTAAAAGACACAAATAGAAGTCGAAATCTATCAAAATAATCTACTGGCTCCAATCAATTTTCGCCATTAGCTTGGTAAAAGCACTTTCGACCGCAGGGCGGTTTCGATTTGGGCGAGTTTACTCCTCACAGCTAGATCACAAACGGAATATGTTTGTAAGAGTTTTCGCTACAAAGTTATGTTATTATGATTTAAAAAAACTCAAAATTCAATAAATTTAAAACCACTGATGCAACACTGTAAACATTAAAAACAGAGGCACTTTATCTCTAAAATGAAGATAGATCCGACGTCCCTCCTTTACAGCGAAGGAAAGCACCCCAGTAGTAAAAGGAAGCCGCACCTCCACCAACGAACGATTTCAATTCCAACGAGTACACTTTTTGTGCACTTTTTCATAAGCCCGCCTTTATCATCAACTTTATCAGTATCTCAATGTATTTCTTGAAAACCCAATAAAGTTATTAAAAAATGATAGGTACAACTAACTATCACAAGCAAATTTAGTTTAGTATAATCTTATGGACTGATAAATCGGTAACAAGCACAGAATAATATAGAATCGACAGTACATTGCTTGAACAAAAACAAAAAGGATGACGCACGGCCCCCATATTGGTTGAAGGAAAAAAAAAAGGAATCTACAGTAGTTACTGAAAAAAATATATATATATATCCGCTTACGTATTTGATATAAGTGTTGTCAAAGCAGATCTACTGGCGAGTGTCTCTAACTGGTCTTTATTGTAAATTTACAGCGCATCAAGCCACATGTAGATGAGAGAACGGGCTGTATCATTTTTTTTTTTACATCGTTATGCCCAACACAGGAGCAGGGTTGAACTTGCTTAGCTGATGTGTTGGCCTTCTTTTCCTCCCAAAATCTCTTCATCCTCTCGCTGAACTTCTTCCTTCGTTCTTCTGTCCAAGTTATAGTAGCTCCGATGTTGGGTTTGTCTTCGAAGTGGTGATTGTCGATTTTGGTTCTGTATTTAAATCTGTCCTCTACAATGTCTTCTGATTACAAGCGATCAGCTTTAACAGCTTCATTTCAAGTAATACTAATCCCGTATTGACTATAATCGATCAATGAATATTCAAGATAAACTTAAATATTATAATTAAGCGGTCCGCCTATTCAATACAATATATAATTTATTAATATCTAGGACATGTTTCGTCCCCTAAGGGACATCATCAGCTATTAATAAATTAATATTTAGATATCAGAAATAAATATTAAAATTGGAAAGACACATTAAAATTTTTGACAATTTAAAATAAGATCTTCAAATTTTGTTAAAATTGTAAGTCATAAGACAGGTAAAACAGTTAAATTGTCCATATTTATCTTGTTGATGTTCTTGGAAAATACCAGTTTTGCTTATAAAATCTTAAAATATTATTTGTCGTAAATAGCACACTTGATTTGTATTCCTTGGTGAAAGATTTGTTGAAACTTAATAAGCATTCCTTAGATAGTATACTAAAATTTAAATGCTTCAGAATTTAAAGTCAGACCGGGGCCATGATGGTAAAGTTCTGTGTGGCAATGGATATAATTTTATCTGAAATTAAGTAATACGATTTTATTACATTACATTATATTTATTTCATCTTCCATTTCACGTTACTTACACTTATATTATTTTTTATTTTTCATTTTATTTATTTTTATTTTTATGGTTCATGTTTGTGGGTTACTGTAGTCACGTCCTAGTTCGTGAACCATGGGCAACGGCTGAGTGGCCTAGTAAGTGGTCCTGAGAGTCGGGATACCAGTTGCTATGGAATGGGAGTGGGCATCTCGGACATATTCTGAGTCCTGGCCCTCCTTGTGCTCAGGCGGCTAGGACTATACAATCCACCGGTGGTCCATAACCCGTTAGAGGAGAGATCCTCACTTGGACTATGTGCAAGTAGGGCAGCATCCTGCTTCATGAATCGACCGAGCTCAGAACATTTTAAGCACGCCTCGGACCTATGGGAGTAACGGAGTCCCACTCCCATTTGACAGGCGAGGGACTCCTTGGAAACAACTTGGCGAACGAAATGGAATTCGATGGGGAGCTATCAATATTAATGGGGCTTATGGAAGAAAGAAAGTAGAACTGGCTGAGTCAGCAAAGAGGATGCATCTAGATGTGCTAGGAGTAAGTGATATTCGGGTAAGGGGAGATAACGAGGAAGAGATAGGAGATTATAAAGTGTACTTGACGGGTGTTAGAAAGGGAAGGGCAGAGTCTGGGGTAGGGCTCTTTATCAGGAATAGCATTGCACGGAACATAGTTTCTGTTAGGCACGTAAATGAGCGAATGATGTGGGTAGATTTGTCAGTTGGAGGAATTAGGACTAGAATTGTGTCCGTGTAATCACCATGTGAGGGTGCAGATGAGGATGAAGTTGACAAGTTTTATGAAGCATTGAGTGACATCGTAGTCAGGGTAAACAGCAAGGATAGAATAGTGCTAATGGGCGATTTCAATGCGAGTGTTGGGAATAGAACTGAAGGATACGAAAGGGTGATTGGTAAATGTGGGGAAGATATGGAAGCTAATGGGAATGGGAAGCGTTTGCTGGACTTCTGTGCTAGTATGGGTTAAGCTGTTACGAATACGTTCTTCAAGCATAAGGCTATTCACCGCTACACATGGGAGGCTAGGGGTACCAGATCCATAATAGACTATATCTTAACAGACTTCGAATTCAGGAAATCTGCTAGGAATGTACGAGTTTTTCGCGAATTTTTCGATGATACAGACCACTATCTGATCTGTAGTGAACTAAGTATCTCTAGGCCTAAGGTAGAGAAAGTGAAATCTGTCTGCAAACGAATAAGGGTAGAAAATCTCCAGGACGAGGAAATTAGACGGAAGTACATGGATATGATTAGTGAGAAGTTTCGAACAGTAGACACTAAGCAGATTCAGGATATAGAAAGTGAATGGGTGGCATACGGGGATGCTGTAGTAGAAACAGCCAAGGAATGCCATGGAACAACTGTGTGTAAAGACGGGAAAAGGCGAACATCTGGGTGGAATGATGAAGTGAGAGCAGCTTGTAAACGTAAAAAGAAGGCTTATAAGAAATGGCTCCAAACAAGGGCCGAGGCAGATAGGGAGTTGTATGTACATGAAAGAAACAGAGCGAAACAAATAATTGTTGAATCCAAAAAGAAGTCATGGGAAGATTTTGGTAACAACCTGGAAAGGCTAGGTCAAGCAGCAGGGAAACCTTTCTGGACAGTAATAAAGAATCTTAGGAAGGGAGGGAAAAAGGAAATGAACAGTGTTTTGAGTAATTCAGGTGAACTCATAATAGATCCCAGGGAATCACTGGAGAGGTGGAGGGAATATTTTGAACATCTTCTCAATGTAAAAGGAAATCATCCTGGTAGTGTTGTGAACAGCGAAGCTCATGGGGAGGAGAAAAATGTTGTTGGTGAATTTATGCTTGAAGAAGTGGAAAGGATGGTAAATAAACTCCATTGTCATATGGCAGCAGGAATAGATGAAATTAGACCTGAAATGGTGAAGTATAGTGGGAAGGCAGGGATGAAATGGCTTCATAGAGTAGTCAAATTAGCGTGGAGTTTTGGTAAGGTACCTTCAGATTGGGCAAAAGCAGTAATTTCACCTATCTACAAGCAAGGGAACAGGAAGGATTGCAACAACTATCGAGGTATCTCACTGATTAGTATACCAGGCAAAGTATTCACTGGCATCTTGGAAGGGAGGGTGCAATCAGTCGTTGAAAGGAAGTTGGATGAAAACCAGTGTGGTTTCAGACCACAGAGAGGCTGTCAGGATCAGATTTTCAGTATGCGCCAGGTAATTGAAAAATGCTACGAGAGGAATAGGCAGTTGTATTTATGTTTCGTAGATCTAGAGAAAGCATATGACAGGGTACCGAGGGAAAAGATGTTCGCCATACTGGGGGACTATGGAATTAAAGGCAGATTATTAAAAGCAATCAAAGGCATTTATGATGACAATTGGGCTTCAGTGAGAATTGATGGCAGAATGAGTTCTTGGTTCAGGGTACTTACAGGGGTTAGACAAGGCTGTAATCTTTCACCTTGGCTGTTTGTAGTTTACATGGATCATCTGCTGAAAGGTATAAAATGGCAGGGAGGGATTCAATTAGGTGGAAATGTAGTAAGCAGTCTGGCCTATGCTGACGACTTGGTCTTAATGGCAAATTGTGCCGAAAGCCTACAGTCTAATATCGTGGAACTTGAAAATAGGTGCAATGAGTATGGTATGAAAATTAGCCTCTCGAAGACTAAATTGATGTCAGTAGGTAAGAAATTCAACAGAATTGAATGTCAGATTGGTGATACAAAGCTAGAACAGGTCGATAATTTCAAGTATTTAGGTTGTGTGTTCTCCCAGGATGGTAATATAGTAAGTGAGATTGAATCAAGGTGTCGTAAAGCTAATGCAGTGAGCTCGCAGCTGCGATCGACTGTATTCTGTAAGAAGGAAGTCAGCTCCCAGATGAAACTATCTTTACATCGGTCTGTTTTCAGACCAACTTTGCTTTACGGGAGCGAAAGCTGGGTGGACTCAGGATATCTTATTCATAAGTTAGAAGTAACAGACATGAAAGTAGCAAGAATGATTGCTGGTACAAACAGGTGGGAACAATGGCAGGAGGGTACCTGGAATGAGGAGAAAAAGGCTAATTTAGGAATGAACTCGATGGATGAAGCTGTACGCATAAACCGGCTTCGGTGGTGGGGTCATGTGAGGCGAATTGAGGAGGATAGGTTACCTAGGAGAATAATGGACTCTGCTATGGAGGGTAAGAGAAGTAGAGGTAGACCAAGACGACGATGGTTAGACTCGGTTTCTAACGATTTAAAGATAAGAGGTATAGAACTAAATGAGGCCACAACACTAGTTGCAAATCGAGGATTGTGGCGACGTTTAGTAAATTCACAGAGGCTTGCAGACTGAACGCTGAAAGGCATAACAGTCTATAATGATAATGTATGTATGTATGTATGTTCTTTTTATTTTATTATTGGCCCTGATGTGCGGAGAAAGGACTCACTTCTACCGAGGTAAGTGTGCATCTGCTTTAAAACAAGTACTGGTAGTTGATACGTTGAGCGGGGAGTGTGGAGGGGTAGGAGGAGGGTGTGTCCTAAGTTGAAGAACCTGAGTGTCACCGAGCGTGTGACGTGTTACAGTCTGGCGTTTCTTCCTAACTTTCGCTTTTAATAGTTCTTCATGTAAAATGTTATACTTCTCATAAAGCTCATTGATATTATTTGTTCGATTGTTTCTCTGGTCCAGATAAATGTAGATTTCCACAAATATGTCTAATAAGTGGCCTTTCTTTACGGTTTTCAGTATTTTGAGGTCATTACCTATGTTTGTAAACATGTGATTGGAGTCGGTCATGTATTCGCTCATGGCCGAGTATCTGTTGTATTTCTTGGCTCTGGTGTGGTCCTGATATCTTATAATGAAATTCCTACCTGTTTGTCCTATGTAACTTTTTAAACAACTAGCACACTTCAGATTATAAACACCCGAATTTTGGAATTTATTATTATTATTATTATTATTATTATTATTATTATTATTATTATTATTATTATTATTATTATTATTAACGATATGAGTGTTATAAAACAATTTCGAGTTTGTGTTGTTGGTCCTAAAAGCGATTCTTAAATTACGTTTTTTGAATAGATTCGTAATACTATATATTTTACTGCTATTATATGTAAATACGGCAAATTTCTTATTCTCTTTTTCTTTTTGTTCTTGTATTAACGTTGTCTTAGGCTTACTTTTTACTTTATTTATAATCCTGTTTACAAATTCTTTATTATAGCCATTCTTGTATGCTAAATGGTATATAGTATTAATTCCTTTTTTTAAATCCTGGGTTTGAAAGCGGAATATTAAAAGCTCTGTAAATCATGCTAAATTGAGCCAACAAGAAATAAGTGATTTTTTAATAGTCCTAGATTTTGTCTTAAACAATAACTATTTTATGTTTAACAACAACATCTACCAACAAAAAGATCTTCCCATGGGTGCCCCCGCATCAGGCATCGTAGCCGAAATTTATATTTATCACATGGAAAAAACTAAAATTATCAACAAACTTGATGGTTTGTACCATTGGTCTAGATTTGTAGAAGACACCTTTGTAATACTAGATGAAAGAATTACTAATGGCCAGACTTTTTT
Organism: Anabrus simplex; assembly: GCF_040414725.1. Lineage (NCBI taxonomy): Eukaryota > Metazoa > Arthropoda > Insecta > Orthoptera > Tettigoniidae > Anabrus > Anabrus simplex. The sequence goes on from NC_090265.1 coordinate 803,497,722, forward strand.
AAACCAACTTAACTCCCTTCATCCATATATCAAATTCACACTTGACTCTGAAGTAAATAACACTTTAAATTATTTAGACTTGAAAATTACTAGAAATAGTCAAAACCTTTCCTTTAACATCTTCAAAAAACCAACGCAGAGCGTCAACATGATCAAAAATGATTCTTTACACCCAGGAGCTCATAAAAGAGCCGGCTTCTTTAGCATGATTTACAGAGCTTTTAATATTCCGCTTTCAAACCCAGGATTTAAAAAAGAAATTAATACTATATAACATTTAGCATACAAGAATGGCTATAATAAAGAATTTGTAAACAGGATTATAAATAAAGTAAAAAGTAAGCCTAAGACAACGTTAATACAAGAACAAAAAGAAAAAGAGAATAAGAAATTTGCCGTATTTACATATAATAGCAGTAAAATATATAGTATTACGAATCTATTCAAAAAACGTAATTTTAGAATCGCTTTTAGGACTAACAACACAAACTCGAAATTATTTTATAACACTCATATCGTTAATAATAATAATAATAATAATAATAATAATAATAATAATAATAATAATAATAATAATAAATTCCAAAATTCGGGTGTTTATAAACTGAAATGTGCTAGTTGTTTAAAACGTTACATAGGACAAACAGGTAGGAACTTCATTATAAGATATCAGGAACACACCAGAGCCAAGAAATACACAGATACTCGGCCATGAGCTAACACATGACCGACTCCAATCACATGTTTACAAACATAGATAATGACCTCAAAATACTGAAAGCCGTAAATAAAGGCCATTTATTAAACATATATGAGGAAATCTACATTTATCTGGACCAGAGAAACAATCGAACAAATAATATCAATGAGCTTTATGAGAAGTATAACATTTTATATGAAGAACTATTAAAAGCGAAAGTTAGGAAGAAACGCCAGACTGTAACACGTCACACGCTCGGTGACACTCAGGTTGTTCAACTTAGGACACACCCTCCTCCTTCCCCTCCACACTCCCCGCTCAGCGTATCAACTACCGGTACTTGTTTTAAAGCAGATGCACACTTACCTCGGTAGAAGTGAGTCCTTCTCCGCACATCGGGGCCAATAAAAAAATAAAATGAATTAAAATGAAAAAATAAAACATAATATAAGTGTAAGTAACGTGAAATGGAAGATGAAATAAATATAATGTAGTGTAATAAAATCGTATTACTTAATTTCAGATAAAATTATATCCATTGCCACACAGAACTTTACCATCACGGCCCCGATCTGACTTTAAATTCTGAAGCATTTAAATTTTAGTATACCATCTAAGGAATGCTTATTAAGTTTCAACAAATCTTTCACCAAGGAATACAAATCAAGTGTGCTATTTACAGCAAATGATATTTTAAGATTTTATAAGCAAAACTGGTATTTTCCAAGAACATCAACAAGATAAATATGGACAATTTAACTGTTTTACCTGTCTTATGACTTACAATTTTAACAAAATTTGAAGATCTTATTTTAAATTGTCAAAAATTTTAATGTGTCTTTCCAATTTTAATATTTATTTCTGATATATAAATATTAATTTATTATTAGCTGATGATGTCCCTTAGGGGACGAAACATGTCCTAGATATTAATAAATTATATATTGTATTGAATAGGCGGACCGCTTAATTATAATATTTAAGTTTATCTTGAATATTTATGAATGTCTTCTGAGGTGTCGATTTCTTGGAGATCTGTTTCAATTTCACGAAGCCAGCTTTTCTTGGTTTTAGACGAAAGGGTCAGGTTGAGAATCCTTTCAGTTAGCCTGTTAGTGGTCATTCTGATAATGTGTCCATAAAATTTCAATCGTCTTTCCCGAAAAGTGTGAGAAATTTTTTCAGAATGACTATATATCTCTTGGGATTATTTTTTCTCAATATTCCATCTATACAAACTGGGCCAAATTTTTTCGTAAAACTTTCCTATCTTGTTTCTCAATGTCTTTGGTTAAAGATCCGCCACCAATGATTAAGGTATATTGTACCAGTAAAAGAGCCCGACTCTCAGATTAAGTTTGATAGGGGCATGAAATAGAGATCTCAGGGCAAAAAAACTGGATTAATCGTAGCTAGGGCTCGGTACAGGAGGTAGGGTCGTATCTACAGAAAAACTTTGACTCTGATTGTATAAGAGTTTATTCAAATAAGTCATGAGTTTGCACATCACCTCTAAGTAGAAATGGACTGTCTTCCTCGTATTCCAATAGTATGCCTTGGGTTCTCCAGCTCACCAAGCCAAGCTGGTTGAAGCACGTTTCAGAAGACTCCAGGGATTCCAGGGACTCCAGATACTCCAGACAGAGGCAGCTGGACTGTCTGGATTGACGGCGAGTAGAGATGTCTCGAACTCTGAGGCCCGGGTTGAACCCCGATGATCCAGGCGATGTTGTAGATAGTCATGTACTACCTCAGCCCAATGAGACTGAGAGGATTGATGTTCCCAAGGTCACTAGTAGCACTGAGTCCATGAACACCTTGGATGATCAACTTATAAGCAGAAATCTTGATAATTGTACATTAAGACTTCCAACACTCCTAAAATGATATGAGTGGTATTAATAATTTTAGAGTTCATCACTAGGAAGATCCCCTTCCCTGTATGACTTTTGGCAATGAAAAAACACAAGTCCCTTCTTGTGAAATTATAGTTAAACTCAAAGTTCATTACTGGCGAAGGTGCAAGTCTTTGCCTAAACTCGAACGAAAAAAACACAAGTCCATTCACTTGGAAGTCTGAATATATTTAAAGTTAATCACTGGTGAAATTCATAAAGTCTTTGAGTGACCACTGACGAAAACACAAGTCCATTCACATAAATAAATTCACTGACGAAATTTATAAGTCTTTTAAACCAACACTGGCAAATGTACAAGTCTTTGAGTAAATGCAAGTGAAATCCTAACTCTGTTCAAAGCCGTTGGAAAGTTAAAGTTCATCACTAGCAATGTTAATCAATCACTGTCTATTAGAAGAATGAGTTCCTCAACAGTTGCAAATATTCCACGTAAAAAACACAAGTCCATTTTACGAACACTTAGAAAAGTTCCAATCTCGTTTACGCGTAAATAATACAAGTCCGTTCAGTGAACACTTAGAAAAATTCCAGCTTCGAAGCCGCGTAAATAATACAAGTCCATTCAGTTAAAACTTAGAAAAATTCCAAGTTCGAAGACACGTAAATAATGTTCAGTGAACACTTAGAAGAATTCGGGTCTCGAACCCATGGAAATAATACAAGTCCATTTAGTTAACACTTAGAAAAATTCCAACTTCGATGACACGTAAATAATACAAGTCCATTCAATGAACACTTGTAAATATTCCAAGTTCAATTACGAAGACTTAGAAAAATTTCTACCACACTCGAAGTCTTATGAGTCCACTTTATAAAACTTGGAAGAATCGTCTTCCCACACTTGTATAATGACAGAGTTCCACGATGATAGTAGCAGCAAGAGTATCCTCGCTGACTACTCAGCTGAGACTGTGTGAATAGGCTACAGTAGATTCCCTTTTTATTCAATCCGGGATGTCTACGTCATAATACGGTTTGATTGAATATCTCCCGAATCCCTCGATGGATTTGCTTGAAACTCGAGCATTGGGACGTTTAGGTGATCCTAAACAAGATGACATATCGCTCGACTCGCTAGGACAATTATTATAAAAATTTCCAAATTTTCTCCATCGAACTCACTAGAACAAGTGACGTGGAATCCAGAAAATACCAGTCAAGGCTGGCAACACGTGTTGAGACGAGCGGGCGGCCTAGCTAGCCCCTGTGGCTACGTCACAGCTCACAGTCGTCATACACTTCGCTAGCTGGTCCTCGCTGTTGGTAGACAAACCATCCGCGCTCGGAACATTAAGCGTGGTAAATAAACGTAACTTATGCTCAAAAATACTTATGTACAGGTCGTAACCGGTTCAATATGAGGCATATAACGCTTCAGGTTTGATCACTGTCATATAGTGTTTAAGTTTTGCATTCCGGGATATTGATTTTTATTATACCTGTTCCAAGTGATCCTATATGCTTTCTGTAATTTGCAAATTGCTTTGCGGTTCAAACCAGAGGGCTGAATAATTTCTTCCAAATATTTAAATTGGTTCACTTGAACAATTTTGCCGAATTTAGTTATCATAGGTTGTCGATCTAAGTATCGTGAGGCTTCTTCCATGTACTGAGTTTTCTCATACGAAATTTGAAGCCCCGTTGTGATGGAAATTTCATGTATTTTTTAAATGGAATGAATTGCTTCATGCCTATTATTGGAAAGGTTTGCTATGTCATCAGCAAAAGCCAGGCATTGCGCGTGAATTCTGTCTTTACGTAGTCTTCCAAGGGTTATTCCTTTAGTTTCCTTTTCCCAGCTCCTGCTTACTTTCCCAAGTACCAAGTTAAACAGCAACGGCGATAAAACATCCCCTTGACGGACGCCGGTGTTAACAGCAAAAGCCTCAGATATTTCGCCTAGAAATGTAACTTTTGAAGTATTGTCAGTTAATGTTTGTTTGATTAATTCTCTTGTTTTTTATCCATTTGAAATTCTTCTAGAGTATTGAAAAGTGGTTGACGGTCCATAGAGTCATATGCTTTTCTCAAATCTACAAAAGTAATGACTGTTTGTCTGGTTGTGCGCATTTGGAAGATAGTTTTGAGATTAAGAATTTGTTCTGTACAAGATCTTCCTTTTCGAAAACCTGCCTGGTATTCACCAATTAGATGGTCTGTTTGTTTCTCAAGTCTAGTGAGCAGGGCTTTGGAAAACATTTTGTAAGTAACTGGTATCAAGCTGATTCCTCTATAAATATTTACTTTATCTTTATCATTATTATACAGTATTTGTAATGATGTTTGAATGCAGTCAATAACATTAAAAGCAGAAAAGCACAATGGCATATGTACATCTGTGCATCCCTAGAGACGGTGTTGTTTACGAGCACAACATAAAATGAGAACCATGGACCACAATTCGTGTCGCAATGTGACGCAGCAGGCCCATCCACCTCCTGTGCATCATAGCTTCGGTAGTATAGAAGGATTCCCAAATTTACACTTTCTTGGCTTTCAGATCTTGTAGGAGCTTTTCGCAGGCTATAGTAGCTGGCAATATTAGCTCATGTGCGAGGTCCTCAATCAGAAAAGTTTCACTCATCAGCTCATAAGCCGGACGCGATGTGGTGGTCTTTGATGCACACAGATGCACTTTTGCCTTAAAGAGCTGCATAGCTGTTATTCCCTATATCGTTCATTGCTCCGATCGCCGAAACCTTCCTCGATCTGAGGTGTATTCGGAAGCAAAGCCCACTTGATTGCAGAACTGAACTAGATATTTTAAGTAATCTACTCTTTTAAGAATTATCTTTTAACAAACTTACCTACTACTACCTATTTTCACTAGATCGGTCGAAGCTGCCTAATAAAATTGCCAGGAGCTGAATCCGAGCCTCTTAGACTTATAAACAGAGTGAAAGAGTCACGTCCCAAAAATAATAATAAAATAACGCATATCAGGGGTAAATTTAAATGAAACACATTTATTATCACAAACAAGAAAGGAATGAATAGGGAATAGAACAAATGAATAGGGATATGTGAAGTCAATTACTCACATACATGCAGTTCAACAACGATCCATCCAAAGGGAGTGCTACACAAACTCATAAATCTTTAGTATTCCTCTAGAAAGCACGGTAGACGAATCTGTTTTATAATATAATATTTCTCTATCCACACAGTGAGAACAGCGCTCAAGATCAGTTCCCAAAGTATTTCTTTCTCGAAATAGGACAAATACGGTGATCATCCCGATGTACATTATTAGAATATATACTGTCGACTTTTTAACAAACTCCACGGAGATTAAATCCCCAATAAAATCAACGATGCCACCGAAATCAAGATCGGCTGAAAAGAACAAACATGGGACACAAAAGAGTAATGGAAGGGTTGCCATAGTAAACAGAAATAAATAAACACGCGGCAGAAAGCCGTTAAAATGAAGATAAAATCCAAAACCAACAGATTAATCGGCTAGGAAGGCCAGAAATGAAAGTCAAACAAAATGGGAACAATTATTGTAATAAATAATAGGTAGGTACTACACCCTCCCACCTATCAATAATTCCATGAATCTCCATAAAGCGGGGGTTTACTGCGTATTTCATGTACGGTGGTTGGAAGTATATGTTCAGCTAGCTACTCAGGGTAAAGTATTTCAATTCGGTTCTCCAATCATATAAACAAATCGCAGGTTCCGTTGAAGAGTGATAATATACGCAATTAATCATTCAATTCCCCCCAAACCTGGTAATGTTCCGTGAAAATGCTCCTAACTTAACATAAATATATATTATTAGCTCTGCTACTACCTTATGGCTACGTATTTTAAGTTACTCTCAGAAAGAAAACGCATAAACAGTCCTATGTCTAATTTATTAGCATGCTAATATCATATTAATGAAATAAAAATTAAGTTCTGGGTAATAGCGAAAAGAAAATGAAGTTAAGTTACATTACTATCCTTGCATTCAAAAATCAACACCATAAACATAATTGAAATTTGTTAAATTACAATCTTTGAATTCATTATTTATCATTATTGCCCTGTTATATAACCACAGTTCATCATTTCAACATATATCATGGGGTAAGAGAGGGTTAAATCTTTATTTACTAGGAGGGAGTGATATTTCTACCTGTTTGGTTTATTTGGATTTTCTTTGGAATTTCGTTGGATTTTCCTAATGACATGCTCGTGACATTAGATAAGCAATATGTTTCCCAAGTAATGTTATCAAAACATCAATGCATTTTAAATAATTCTATCTATACTAATACCAAGTATATCATTATTATATTCTTTCATTTGTGCCAGAAGAAATAAAATATTCTCGGTAGTGAGTGCCACAACTAAGATATTCAATCAGTTCAAACAACGAAACTCGCGCCAAACGATTACATATTTACGTGGCATTGCAGTTCAAATCAACTCTCATATCATTCACCGCTGTGACAAAATTAGGTTAAATTCTGCTCTACCAGTCCACATTCACATTATAAGACGTTTGTCCTGTTAAGCGATGTTCCTTCATACTCCTATATTTACTCTATAATGCATCTGATATTCAAATAACCTAGCGATATCTTTGATGTAAATACTACCAATCAACCATTTAATATTTTGACTGTATCTTATATTCATTCAGACATGACCTAACTCCATCGTTTGCAGTATTATCTACCATACTATAACCGTAACCAACATAGAATTCCGCAATAACATCATCCAGCCATTGCTTATACAAGGAACAATTAATATTTCCAACCACTAATATCGTTACATTACTCCCATATATCTCTTCCTCCCGATACCTCCGCATATTAAAACATATTCTCATCTAACTTCTTCTTAATAACCTCTTTGTTACGATTAAAACAGTCCATTGACTTCAATATCTATTCATAAATGGCAACTTCCTAACATTAAATCAATTTCTTCTAATTTCATAATCGTATTTAGCCATGTCTGCCGATCTAGTATTAGTAATATCTAGGTTACATTTTCATACATCACAGACTCCTTTCTTAACCTCATCTGGTTCGTCACTAATTGATCTTTCCAAGTAGATTGGCTCTTAAACATTGATATACACATTCCGTTTCTGTTTACATTAACCTAAAATCATCTACGAGCTCTGCATTACAATAACTTGAAATGGCACATGTTTGCGGTTACTTACTAAAACTCACGCACAAATATTCACTTATTGGCACATTGAATTTAACTGTAGGCACTTTTTGCACTCATATAAATATTTCTCATCATTCAATACTAATTTTAAAATGAATACCTTGAAACATATTACTTATCTCGTGTCGGCTGGTTAGCTGCTGGCTTCTTCTTCAACTACGACATCTCCGAGTAATCATCCATGATCCAGGATTACGTCACGGCTGGGAACGGTTCAGGCAGTCTGGCTTGAGCTAGCATCTTGAGCAGTCCTTCACCATCAGTTTAAGCGAGCTCCATTACGTCTCCAGTGTCCATGCAATGAAGAGACAGCATAAATCTTGTAGAATATATATCAATCTCTTGCATTTTAGGTTTTCCAATACGTATGATGGTATTCATATTCCTTATGACTGATGAAACAGTGTTAAATTATATATATATATATTCAATTAGGCCTGCATTCTGTCAAATGTATCGCCTAATGAATATTGCTTAGAGTTTCTGACAGTCATTTCTGCGCTTCTTGATAATATACGGCCACTTATTGTACTGTTACTGGCCCTTTTCTCGACACCGTTCCACTAGTCCGTTGCTTTCTTTACTTCGATATTTGGAAGCGAAGTGTGTACGTATTCCTTTCGCATTTGAGTTATTTTACGGATGTAAAATAGCTGTATCCCTCGTTTGAACGTGTATTTTACGATAATCTTCTCTGTCGCGATGAATGTTCTTAATTTGCAGTGAAAATTGCTATCCTTCTTAAGCGCAGTTTTTCTTCTCTCAAAGAAGATTAAGAATCGGCTGATTTCAATTATTTTTACGGACCATGGTTGTTCTATCTAGGAAACTCTTTTCTTTCTCGTCGGTCAATATCATCCTCCGCCTTCTAATTACGATCGACTTGCCATATGACTACATTCCGTATACATTTACACCGCCAGAAGCTGCTCTGCGCCATTTTTATCCGCGACATCTCCATGTTAATGCCCGTCTCAACTGTAACGTAATGGTACAGTACTGAAAAGTAGAATAGGCCCGGTAATCACACCACATTCACGCACACAATTAGAGACCAGCATACGAAATATAAAGTACAATAGTACAGTGACACGACACACGGCGACAAGAATCGTGCAACATAAAATGCTTCTGTCAACGCCTCATGAGTTCGATCTGAAAGCACAGATCAGAAACCTGCATTGCCACAAAAGGGGCATAGCACACCCAATCCAAACACGCAACGTAAACAACTTACTCACTGCAAAATAAGTATTCATATCGTGCAGAACACGAACATGAATTATACAGTATCAGCAAAAAACCACAATGTAGACCACCAACTCGAGCCAAGACGTCGAAGGTAAAGAAAAAGTAAAAGTCTCCAATCAAACCCTTCATGTACATGAACAATCGGGCCGATGCCACCTTTCGCTCTTAGCCAAAATGAGCACACACAAACAGACATGTAAAAGAAGGGAGGTAACGGATAATAAGCCTGAAATAAGATATAAAAGAAAGATAACACAAATCAAGACACCTTCTTATAAACAGTTTTACTACTTATGTCAAAACGATAATGATAGGAACAAACATTTCAAACCGAGAATGATAGAAACGAACATTACCTCGAGAATAATTAGTCATAGTTCCGTCTCCAAACTCTGCGAGTCCTACAGAATAACGCTTATAATACCTTCTGTAAGAGAAGAAAGCAACATCACTAAACATCGTCTTCATCTTATTATTCTTTCTCACCCTCCGAATCTCAAAGATCACATAACATGCAGATAAGATAGAAAAAAATGCTTTGGCGATCCTCATGGCATTACACATCTGCCAAAATAGGGATAAATTACACATCGGGCACGGCATACCTGATGCTAAGCAGCCACGACAGACTGACATAAGACATCGCATAAAATGCGATATCTGAAGAATATAAAAACAAGACAAGCAGGTTACGATGTGTGGCTCATTCTCTACACATTATTTGGTCAGCTTCCGGGAGTTTACCACCTGTCCTGAAAAACCATTTCTATTTCATCCTCGTTTATGTAAATTTCATTTCCTTCAGTCCATTCCACAAGTAAGTCGTTGCAGTCCATCTACGTTCTCTGAACCAATAGCCATGTCATTCGCATAGACATACAGTACATTTTCATACCGGATATTTACTTCATCTTTATCCGTACATCGCATGTGAATGAGTTAAACAAGATCGGACTCACTGAAGCTCCTTAGAGGAGGTCTATTTACTATGCTATTCACTCTGATCCAGCGGGGTGGGGGATTGGAGAAATGGTTGGATGAAGGAATAACATGTTTGTACATTTTCTGGAATTAAATCATAAAGGAGAGCATCGGTGTCTAGGCTCTAGGGTGATATAATGATATGTATCAAGTAATTACTGTGAATTGTAATGAATGTAAAATCTACATAGCAACAGGAATGAATCATTTCAGATAGTACTTTAATGATACATCTGGATGTAGACGTTCAGTTCAGTAACGGAAATTCAATTCCGACTACCTATGCACGGGCACCACGGGCAGGAATCCTAAAAATTACAGACAAATTCCTTGCTCTGTCATTTATTCAAGATATTGGAAGGAATGACTCTGGTAAGGCTTACCAAAATAGTTGAATCACTTTGATCCCAGAGCAAGCTGGTGTTAGAAGAGGGAAGAACTGTACATCACAAATTCGCCATTTGACCCAATATATTGAAGGTGGTTTTGAAAATCGGAAAATAACCGGGGCAGTCTTCATCGACCTAACTGCGGCCTATGACACAGCTAGTCTCCAAATTCTGTTGAGTAAATTTTATAAGATGACAAAGACAAAAACTGACTGAATTTCTTCGATGTCTTCTTGAAAATCGAAGATTCTTTGTAGATTTCCAAGAGCAACACAGTTGTTGGAAGAACCTCGGGATTGGCCTACCCCAAGGTAGTGTTTTGTCTCCAATATTATTTAATATTTACTCGAATGATCAACCCTTGCCAAAAGGAAAAAATAGCTTTATTTATGCAGATGATGGAACTATTGTCACCCAGGGTGATCAGATAGAGAGTGTTGAATGGAGACTAGTGGAAGCCTTAGATTAACTGAGTCCATACTACAGAGAAAACCATGTAAAGCCTAACATCTCAAAGACGCAAGTTTGCGCTTTTCACATAAAGAATATGCAGGCAAGAAGAAAACTCAAGATTTTCTGGGAATGTGCTTTCTTGGATCATTGCTCAACACCTAAATATCTAGGAGTAACTCTGAATCGTGCACTTACGTTTGAACAACATTTTGTTAACACGAAACACAAAGTATCTACGCGAAATTCCATTCTTCGCAAGTTACGTGGTACCAACTGGAGAATCCAAGCTCAAACAATATGAACTACTGCTTTAGCACTGTGCTACTTTGCAACAGAATATGCATGCCCAGTGTGGCATAGATCATGCCATGCCTAACAGATAGACATTGCTTCAAATGAAACTTGCCGACTTAGAATTTGTTGCCTAAGATCTACACCCTGTGATAAAATATATTGCTTGGTAAGCATTTCTCCTCCAGATATTAGACGTGAAGTTGCTACCAAACATGAAAAATCTAAAACAGGCGTTTCGTTTCCCACACACATTTACTGCATGATTATCAACCTGTTCGACAACGATTGAAATAAAGTTTTCTACATTCTACTGACTGCCTTTCGGATTCACCTCAATCATCAAAACTAACTTCCTGGAGATCCAGAAACCCTCATCTAAATGGATGGATGGATCCATCTGAAACTCTCCCAGCCGGTTATGAAGGATCGTGGTCTACATGGAAGAGTATGAATAGGCTACGGTCTGCGGTGGGTCGATCTAAGATCAATATGAACAATGAGGTCTATCTGATGAAGCAACCCTCTGTAGCTGCGGAGCAGGACAAACCATGGCGCACCTCTTTCATTGCAACTCCTGCCCTCTCGTACGCATTATGCAAGAGTTTGTGAAGGCCATACCTAATGGTCGAGATCTCGTCAAATTCTGGTCGAAATGATATGAATGTACTTCTAATATGTTTTTATCAGTTACCAGTTATCCAATCATTATTCTAATTCTTAACTAATAATTTATATATGATGTATTGGTTCTGATACGAATAAATAGTAACAGGACATACAGTGTGGAGTTAGAAAATGAAAAGCAGGTAGGCCTGTTGCCGATCTTTCTGTTAATAGCTTCAACAACTTGACCTTGACGAGACAGAAAGAGCGAGAGGGACTAAATTGTCAAACAAAGAAGTGTGAATGACGGGGGAAATACCTAACCAACATAAGAGACGTATAGTAGCAAGCTAGCATAATCAGTAAATGATCAAAGCAAGCGCTCTGAATATAGGGGAAAATACCCCACCAACCTAAAAGACGTACAGTAGCGAGTCAGCATAATTAGCCATTATTCTGGTTCCGCCGTTTGGGAGAAAATAAGTGACAAACTGAAGTGTGCGTGTTTTGAGTTTTTGTTATACCGTTTATCATTAGCTGTGTTTACCATAGGCACGTTGCAGCTCATGAAATGATACATAAGTATAAGATGCATATTACCTATAATAATATGGCAACATTATTATTTTCTAAGCTATTGTTTTCTGCTCTTTATTTGCATTTGTCCTGTTTGTTTATATACCCCTTACACTGGGTACTGCATAGCCATACATATATTTAAATGAAATGTTGATCGAGAGAAATCGTATTTTATAGGTAATCTATTGGAGATGGTTACCAGCACACGGCCGTCGATGGCGTGTGTCATACTGTGGCTGCCAAATCGGTTTGAAGCAAAGCAAGCACTATGCTTGAAGGGGCCTCAAGCCACTAACGCTAACCACCACACCATAAGGTGGTCAATTAGTAACTAAATCAATGTCAATTCATTTTATGATCACAAATAAATTTGAGTTTTGCAAAATATCTTTTATGAGGCCTCTTCCAAAATGGCGTTTTCAAAATGCCGCCCGTCTCATAATACGTTCCATAGTTCGTGGCGTCTCCCTGTTCGTTCTTCTCTGGCCTCCGTTCATGAGAAAAGCTCTGCAGTGGGAAGTCTTTCCTAGTGGTGGTAGTAGTAGTAGTAGTGGTACACCTTTATTTTTCTCCCGATCTTACAGTTTACACAACCTAATCGATCTTAACGGAGAAAAATAACAATCCTCAATTGAAAAAAGAAGAAAAACATACAAAACTACGACAATTACAGCAAGAACAAAAACAAGGAAACCTAGATGTCATATACAATACTTTGTTAAGAGTACAATGATATCCTCCATTAGTGGACATAGCAGGATGAAATAAGAACACAAGGAAAAGGTAGTCCACTGACCTCACTGCCAGCTGAATTTAAAATTATAATTACAATTAAAGAGGCAATTAAAAAAGTAAAATTAAAATGGCATTTAAAAATAAATTTAAAAGGGCAAAAAGCGGCAAAACATGTTAAAACCACCTCACTTCCTGGATACGTGATGGCATGTGTCACCCGCCTGAATTAGCAACTATTGCATATGCTAGTAAGTCTTTCTGTAGTGGCACATGCCAGCACCTCTCCTCTCCCCTTCACGGCTACTAGTCAGCAGCTACGAAGGTCGATCACTTCACTGTGCTGATTCAGTACATTGCTTGTGTCATGACATGCCACTACACTATCTTCCTTCTCTTGGTACAACTGAGACTTCGCCTTTAAGGTTACTGAACATCTGTTTCTGGTTTTAGACAAAAACCTACACAAATTCCCAGGACTTTTCCATTCCACCACTATCCACCTCAAGAGCTCATCTTCATTGCACGGTTGCGAAATCCACTCCAACTGATATTTGTTAAACATCCGTCTCTCTTCCAGCATTCCTTTACACTATGTCAGCAAATGAAAGTCTTTCCTTTCTTCACCACATAATACGCACAACCCATTTACTTTTAACTTTGTCCAACTTTGTTAACATATACACCTAACAACCACCAGATCAACCCCCTTCTCACCCCCCTGTTTACATTTGCCACTCTCAGATTTAACATGTGATTTACTCTCAGAAACATTTTAGGGTAGCCTTCTCCCGGCAATCGGCCACCAATTCTTGTTCAGCAATATCTCTCGCCCTCTTAATCACGTGTTTCCAATGCGTTCCCTTTCTTCCGCCCCATTTAACGTTATAAAACTCGCCCAACCTCAGACTATCTAAGGTGTTCTTTACCTTGTCCACCCAGTGGTCACCATAATTATCCTCTATTTGACTTTGGTAGGCCGACTGTAGCATCCGGCCCCCTACCCCTTCTCTTAATCTACACTAATAACCAAGAACTCTTTTTAAAATATCGATCTTAATATACTCCTTACACAGCATCTTCACACCTGCACTCGCTGTGCACAAGGGTAGGCCTGTAACAGTCTTGTAGAATCTACTCTCTACCTGCTCTAATATCACACACTCTTTTTCTACTCCCCAAATCTCCGAAGCATATAGCATTTTACCCTTAACTACCGTGTTGAATACCATACTTTATAAAGCATAGCTTGCTCCCCTAAATTTATTTTCCAATATCCTATTTACTGAGAGTGCTGCTTGGGCTTTCCATTTAATACGCCTAATCTGCTCCATCTAACTACCATTTCTACTCAGCATCACCCCCAGGTACTCCATATTCTCCACCACCTCAATCTCTTCCCCGTTTATTGACCACTTTAGCCCCGGTTTCTTTTTATTCCCTTTCCTGCAACCATCACCTTAGACTTCTTACTGTTGATCTTCAATGATCATTTCTCCGCAAAACTCCCTACTTTATTCAAATTTTTTGCAAACTCCCTGCTGTTAACGACAGCAACAACACATCATCGGCTAAGATTAATCCTGGAATTTCATGTTGGCCTAGTACTAGGTAAGCCCATTTTCTCTCTACATGGCCACCTAGTAGGTCGTTTATAAACAATAGGAACAGGATTGACGACAATTTACATCCGTGTTTCAACCCAACTTTCGACTCAATCACTCCACTCACCACCCCTTCTTCCAACTTGATGCTACAATCGACTTTCTCATATATACTTCTGATCGCTCTTCTCATCTTCTCTCCCATCCCAACCCTCCCCAATCTTTCAAACAGGGCCTCCCTGCTCACTGTATCAAACGCCTTCTGGAAGTCAATTGTGGCAATAAATACTTTGGCTCTTACTTTTCTTACATATTTATCAATTACTGTAGGTTCTCACGATCATTAAATTATCAGCCGTCATCCTCCCCTTTCTAAATCCATTTTGAAAACACGATACAATTGAGTAATCCTCTGTCCACTTCCTCAATCTATTTGCTAGAATATCTGTGTACACCTTGCTCAGGGAATCCAGCAGGGTTATACCTCTATAATTACTGGGATTAGTCCTGTCCTCTTTATTTTTATAAATAAGACATATTATCCCCTTCTGCCATTCTTTAGGGAATTTCGCCCCCTCAATAACTTGTTGAAGAATGTTACCAGACACACTATCACCTGCTTATTTTTTGCTACTTCCTTCCAATACACATTAGTTATTCCACTTTCCCCACCCGCAGTCCCGGTCTTCAAATTTTTATCACTACCCTCACCTCCTCACCTGTTATTCTCTTTTCCAGCTCTTGGCAGCCTCTCTCTAACCCCCTATCTATTTTATCACCTCCCTCGACATTAACCCACCCTTCCTGTTCTCCTAACAATTGCTGGAAGTACTCTGTCCATGTTCCATACCCGATTTTCGGTTTCGTCAATCTACTCGTCCCCCTGTTTATTTTTTTAACCCTCGCCCACACATTTTCTCCTTCCCTGTTCTTGCACTTCCTATTTAAAGCTTCCGTTTGAGCCTCCTGCCAAACCTTTTTCTTCTATCCTATCATATTCTTGAATTCTTTCCTCATCCTGCAAAATTCTTCCCTTAACCCCCTCTCACCATGTTTCCTGAACTCAGCCTACGCTCTCAGCACTGCCTTACTTTTTTCCTTACATTCCTTGTAGAACCAACCCTCTCCCACCTCTCTATTCTTATTCCTGTATGATTTCTCCTCAACTATTTTCCTCCCCGGATACTCCAAAAGCTCTACAGTTATGTCAATAATATTACCTTTCACTGCTGCCACAAACCCCACTCTCTGATGATCTGGAATTCATCCTCCTCCAGATATTTGCATAACTTCGCTTTCCCCTCCTCTGACCAGATATACTTAGGAACTCTGCGACCTCCCACACTCCATTCTCTTCCTGAACTCTTCTATTCAACACCCCCATCCCTATTTACGATTATATATACCGGGGAGTGGTGGGATCCCAGCCAATCCACCACTCTCATCCTGTTAATTCTGTCCAACATATCATCCGAACTCATAATCAGATCAATAACACTACCTCCTTCGTATGTAATATAAGTCAATTTTCCTTCCTTATCACCCTACCACCACCTATTTAGGATATAAAATTCACAAGCCCCGCATACTTCTAACAACTTCTGACCGTAAACATTTCTCACTTTATCTTCACTTTTCCTATCTCCCATCTCTACTCTCCTTACTTCTTTACCATACTCTGGACAAGAGCTTCCTATTCTTGCATTTAAGTCCCCTAACAATATCAGTCCATCCCCTTCGTACTTTCTACTAATAATATTAACTTCCTCTATCAGGCCATCGAAGAAGTAATCATTCGCATATATTGATACCCTTGGAGGGTTGTACATAAAACCCAAACACACATTCTTTCTTTCCCCCCTCCCATTTTAAACCTAACCCTTACTACCTCTTCAAGATCATTTTCTATTTCTTTGATTTGATCACCTAGTTCTTCTTTAACTAATAATGAAATTCCGCCCAAAGTTCTCCCCTTCTTTTCCCGCTTTTTCTTCGTTTCATTCCTTATCACGAACCCCTTCCAGGTTAAATTTGTCCCTTCTTTTAGCCATGTCTCTAGGAGGGCCACTATATCAAAACTCTCCACCATCTTGCAAACCTCTTCGTTCCCCAACTTACTTCCCACCCCTTCAATATTCATCACGCCTATCCTCCACCCTAGCTACCTACTACCCTCCCCTACCACATCCTAATCTCCCTTATTTTTATTTATTAGCCTTATTTAACTTACTTCTAGTTCTACGAAGACCTTCTGTATCCTTCTCTCCCTTCTTAACAGCCCTTACAGACTCTTTGTTCCCCTCTCCTCCTGCCGTTTATTTCTCTTCCCCCATAGATCTTCCAGACTTACACTTCTTGTCCCGGTCGTTACCTTTCTCCGGGTACTTGCCGCCGCTTCCACTCCAGCACTTCCCAGTGGTACATGATTGTTGACGTCATGCTCCACTCCTTGATCGTCCTCTTCTTCTTCCTGTCCAACTCTTGCCTCCTCTTCTTTCTTCACGCTGGTCCTCGCTCCCCCTCTCGCCAACCGCCGTTTCTCCCTGATCTACCACCGAGCTCTCCTCTTCTCTTGTCACTCCTATCGCTCTCTTTTCTGTAATCGTCTGTAAATAATTTTGGTCCAAATGTTGCAGCCTTTCTATTGACCATTCTCTTGCCCAGCGGCTGTTTCCCACCACCAACTCGTCTCCTCTAATGAACGCTCTCAATCCTTGTTTCCTCGCATGCCACATGTGTCTTCCTAGCACTTTCAACCCTCTGCTCGCTTCACTACGTATGTCCTGTCTCAACCATACTTTCCCCGCGTTATTTAGGGCAATGTCCGCCATCAGAGTAGACATCAGCGTGAGCTTAATTGGTCTCCCAACTCCACCTTTCACTCTTCCCACACTCTGTGCCTCATCAATATCTACTACACTAAAATTTATCTTCATTCTGTCCCGTATCAAGTTCACTATCTTATAAACTAAAGCCACCTTACCTTCTTTCGCTGTTTCTTCCACTCCGTATATAAAAATGTTTTTCCTCATTCGTACCTGGATCCCATCAGCCATTTCTCTCTTCAGTTTAGCCACCCCCTCCCCCTCCAGCACCTGGAATTTTAATCGCATTTTCTCCATCTCCGCCTCATTTCTCCCCACCTTCTCCTTCAGCTCGTCCACCTCACTTTTAACGCACTGACGCAATTCATTTAGCTCCTTGGAATGGTTACGTAAAATCTCCTTGCGTTGGTCTATATGACACGCCTCCTTCACCACTTCTTTTAGCGCCTCTATTTCTTCCTACCCTAGGGCACCAATTGGGCCTGGCCCTGCGTTTAACTCCACTCCACCTATTATGAGCAGCGCTGATAACACCAACGCCACCAACAGCCCTGCCAACACCCATACTTCCTCACCCTTCATCCTCTTGCACAAGTCCGTTTTCTTCTTCCTCCTGCATAGCCAACTCCCAATCCTCGCTCGATAGAGCTCTAGCGGTATCCCCATACTTCAGCACATCCGTCCTTCTGCTTGCTCGATTGAGACTGCCCTTTCCTGGTGGAGTGCGGGAGTTTGCTTCACGAGTTGTTATCGGCTCTGCATGTTTTCCGACCATCGTAAAATTATTAGTTGCTTTGAATGTGTGTGTGTGTATGAGAGAGTAAATAAGCGAGCACGTTGTTCTTATTAGCAGGCTGTGGTAGAATGAAGGATGACAAGAAAACCGGAGTACGCGTACAAAACCCTCTCCCGCACGTATATGAAATGGAGTGACCAGGATTTTACCCACAGAACCCAGCGGTGAGAGGCCAGCGCACTGCCACCCGAACAATGGAGGCTCCATTTTTGTCTTGGTGTGTGAAAATATAATTTTATTATATATCAGTATTTTTAACGTAAACACAGAACAACCTCGCCATTGTTCCAATATAGTTTAATATATTAGGCATACAGTGTTTTATCATAATTATCTGTGCCTGAGGAGTGAAGATCAGCTCCCGGTCTAATAATAGTCCGAGGTCTTTCCATTCTGTTACTGCTCTCAGGTCATCGCACCCAAACTTGTAAGTGAAGAGGGTGAGTGCCTTACTTGGGGCGAACGGCGTTTTGGAAAGTTGAGATATAACTTATTACCTTTCGTCGAGTCCGTGATATTATTCAAGCCTAAATGGAGATGTTCATAGTCGCTAATGGCTGAATGGCTTCGAATACTTTGAAGTCATCAGAATATATTAGGCAATCAGAATAATTCACTCGATCGGTTAGGTAAATCATTGATAAATGCGAGAATTTTAACAGGCCCAAATTAGACTCTTGAATTACTCCTGATTTTACGGGAAATTATATCTTCCATACGACACGTAGTTTTCCACTCAGGTAGGAACAGAAAGGACATAACAATGAATGAGAGAACACTAACTCATTTTATTTATGTATTTAAAAGTATATCATTATTTATTTTGTCGATAGCTTTCTCAAAATCCGTGAATATATAAATCATTTGATCGCCAATCTCGAGAGCTGTGGATACCGTCTGCGTGAAATTAACCAAAGTAGATCTTTTTTCGACAGAAATCCATGCAGTTTTTGGTATTAAAGGTCTTACGTGGTTCGATATTCTAAGAATAGTACAAATTCAAAACATCATTGCCACTGCTGACAAAATGGATGTTCAGTCCGTCAGCGATGCCGCTGGTGTGATCCTCAACAGCTCTGCCATCAGCTGTCATAGATGGCCTAGGCATCACTGAAGAGGCGTACTAGGGAAGTGAAGAGTGAGGTAGTTTCCCGTTGCTTTCCTCGGCGAGCCAGAGTTGCTACTATATATCAGTCTGCCAAGCCCACTTAAATGCATACACCAACCGACCCTATGAGCAACATTTTCACAACATTCATAGCAGGGACTGGCTGCATAATGATTGGCATTACTAGCATCCCTCATACCTCAGTCACTTCCGTATTGTCAATACCAAGGATAAGACAGAGACAGATCTATGAAGGTAACAAAATTGCTTTAGCCTATACCAGAAGACATAGCGCACTGTAAACACTAGGCCCTGCCAGCAAAGGCATACAAAATGGATACCGGCCGCTACTTATTACTTAGCGTGGGGACTCCTGACTTAAATATTGGACACAATCTCAACACTTTCCATAAGGCTAGAAATTCGAACGTTTTAAATCTCACATTTGAAATGAAGATAAGGGGATACTTAAGATTGGCCATGCAATCTTTAATTACATAAGGTGGTAACTGATCTGGTCCCGCGGAAAACTTCGGATTAAGTTTCTTCGTCGCCGTTTCAACCACTTTTATGCTTAGAGCGCCGATGTGTAAACGTTTTGAATGCATTGCAATTACTATTATCTTTTATGTTCAACATAAACCAAAATATATTCCTACTACCTGATACATTTTGTTCTACTGATGCTGTATACCTTTAATAAGCTGATCTTGTCGCCAAATTTACTTCCTACGTTAATATTTTAAAGCGTCTATTTCAATATTCCGAAATGTGCTTTCGTTTTTGAAGTTTCCTTTAATTGTTTTTATTATATCGTCCGTAAACCTAACCGTATACTTCCAACACTTTACCTTGAATGTTCTAGGAACAGATGCATTTATCGCCGAGTGTACCTTAGTGTAAAACAGACTTCTACATTACCGGCAAGAGTGCATCCGTATATTGCTACCCAATTTATGATTCCTAACTCAGTGTGCAGACGTTCAAAATCAACTCTCCTGAAATTGTAAGCTGTTTGGGAGACTACATAACAGTTTCTACGATCTGAAGGGACCTGGAGTTCTATTTCCAAGGTGGGGTGGTCAGAGACCTCAGATAGTATGGGGTAGAAGAAATGCAAAGTATGTTCTAAAACAATAGGTGCTTAGTCAGCATTTTCTCCCATTTGTTGTGTAGTAAAGCTATGTAGGTTCTAGGTGATTGACCTTGTAGTAAATCTATGTAAGTACTTACCCGGGTTCAGTGACCTATCGGTAAGGTTAAGACGCGGAATAATGTCATAACCTTGCGTACGAGAACGACCCTAACCTCACAGACTCCATTTGAGGGGCCTGATTGGTCAGGGAATCATCTTGGGGGATTTTGACCCCGAGGTGAGGCTATGAAGTCATACTCACATGTACGAGGGCAATGTTTACCTAACTTGACAAACTGGAGTATTTTGAACCCTAGGTGAGGATATGACGCCATTCCCTTACGAACGAGGGCAATGCTAACCTCACGGGCCGCTTTGGATGATCATAATCGGACGGGCCCCATGGAGGAGCCGACTCGGAAAGGTCACGGGCCGCTATGGAGGAGTGAATCAGGAGGGCGCCCTTGGAGTAGTCACACATCGGTTAACATTACCTTGCTCACGAACGCTAACCTAACCTCACACAGGCTCTTTAATGGCTCCCCTTGGAAATGTCCACCCGGTAAAGTGACTGGTAGTTGAGGTTATGACGCCATTATGACGTGTTAACCTAACCTCTCTACGAGGAACGCTAATCTAACCTCTATCTGAATATCCTCCTCGTAACAGAGATCTATCTTCCTTATAGAACTAGTGGCTTATAACTACCTCCTCATAGACTTAGAATTCCTCCTCATCCTCCTTCTCCTCTTATTTCTCCTCCTAAAACGCATATCTACTTAGCTGAGAACCTGTGCCAGGGTTGACTCCGTTTCAGATCTTATACCACTTTTAAACTTTCGTAAAAGAGCTGTGAATCAAACACACTGTACATACTTTATTTATAGTTCTATCATAATAAGAACGGGACTGAGCGTGTGTCGCACTAATGTCACGCTGTTTTTACATGCAGCGATCAAGTGGACATGGTCATCCCTACTTGATTTCCATTTCCCTGTTCGCTTAACACCGCTCCCTAGGCCACCCCGTTTTCCTGAATGTACCTGCCTATAACCCTTCTAAACAAGTTTCCCAACTTATATGTACCACTGCGGTTCACGTTAAGGCCATCTGGGTGCAGATCCCTGTCTCCTGTCCTATCTCCCTGGTACTTGAGTACGACCACCCTCCTCCGCTTAAAGATGACATTAAGCGATTTTATATAAAAAGATATATTTTTCAGGCATTGACGTGACATCATCTTACTTTCATACTGTATAGGACGAGCACGCCCGGCTCTTTACGGTGTTTATCTTTGATAATATCAAATAAATTTTCAACCGGTTGCCCTTTGGCATCAAGAACTCGGGAGCCGTCTTGATAAGAGTGTTGGAAATCCAATTATCTGAAGAAGTAAAGGCCATCGCCACTATTTATGTAGACGATGTATTGGTAGCATCCGATACCTGGGAGCAGCACTTAGAAGATGTACGAAAAGAACTTCAAAATTAATTTGAAGAAAAGCCAATTTTTCAAGACGGAAGTTCTTTTCCTTGGTCATGTCATCAGCGGTGAGGGCATCCGCCCGAATCCTGCTAAAATTCAATACATTGTGGATTTTCCTAAGCCTTGCAGAATTAAGCAAGTTTGGCAATTCCTTGGACATTGCCAATTTTTTTCGCAACATTATCCTCAGTACACAGGGACTGTAGCGCCTCTCCAGGAATTAATGAAGAAAAATAATCGATGGAAATGGACTATTGAATGTTAGCAATCTTTTATTGCCACTAAAAGTATGCTCAGGATAATGTGCAGCTCTGCTATACTAATTATGAATGGCCTTTCCATATTGAATGTGATGACCGTAGGATAGGGATCGGAGGAGTTCTCTATCAAGTCGATCCTAGTGAGCCCGATGTCAAGCTGTTCATTTCGTTCGTAAGTCGGAAGCTAAGGGCGCATGAAAAAGTGTACACCGACACACAGAGCTAGAAGCCTTAGCTATTGTGTATTCGCTCCTATATTGGAAGAAGGTTGTCTTTGGGTTTCCGATCACTATCTATACGGACCACAAGGCACTAACTTTCATTCTATCTTCCGACCTCACAAATGAACGGGTCACTAGGTGGGCGCTATTCGTACAGCAATTCAGTGTGTCGATTGTGCATCGGCCTGGAAAGAAAAACATACTTGCCGACGCCCTCAGTCGGAATCCCGCAGATGCTGCCATAGCCTGCCCGATTTCAGTCACTGATAGTGATGATCAGGAGTTTTTGAGAAGACATCGGTATCTATCCCAAGCCCAGCGGAGACACCACAGGCTAAGACAAATCATTCGTTTCTGTGAAGGATCGATCCCACAACACGATCCAGACTACGCCCGCATTAGGCAGGAAGCCCAATATTTCTCATGGGACAACGACCTACTCTATAAGTATGTTGACGCAACGAGGACCACTAAACGGATTTATGCCCCGGCTAAATTTGGAGAGGCCATCGTCTGGCATTTCCACTTCATCACAGGACATGCTGGAGTGGATAAAGTGGCCACTGTAATAAAGGAAAGTTCATCTGGGAGAACCTCCGGAATGATATTAGATGGACTATAAGAACTTGCGACTTATGCCAACGGATTAAACCGAATAATAATTTTATGAGGGAATATCCAAGGCCTATCATCCCAGAGAAGTCACGGGAAGAGATGGCGCTCGACCTGTACGACCCACTTCCGAAGGCGACCAGAAGTAACAAGCACGTCTTAGTCGTCGTCGACGTCTTCTCGAAATTCACCATGTTGTTGCCTATCCAGAAGGCAAACACCGGGAATATTTTAAGAAGACTCCGCAAAAATGTTTTTTCCTGAGATGGGGAAACGTGCATTCTTGCTGACAGATCATGGAAGCCAGTTCACATCCGCAGAATTCCAGGCGGGTATAGAAGAGTTAGAAATTCATCATATAATGAATTCCATTCGTCATCAAGAAGCCAACCCTGCTGAGCGACTGATGAGGGAAATCGCCAGATTCTGTCGTTTATACTGCCAAGAAGAACACTGGAAATGGATTGTAGTGCTTCCAGTTATGCAGAAGAAAGTCAACACCAGTATCCACGAATCTACTGGAGATATTCCAATGTTGGTGCATCATGGGCACACTCCTCATCGTCCATGGGATGCTGTTCTCCCTGCTTCGCCAGATGCAGCAATCGATCGAGAAGCGAGAATCGCTAAAGCCTTAGAGAAATTGAGGCATGCTGCCGACATCAGACAGCGAAGGAGTAGGAACCGTAAGTTTAGACAACCCTTGCAAGTGGGAGACAAGGTGTTAATTCGGAAACCCGTAATTAAAGTTCTATGCAAAACTTTGTCCTTTGTATTTTGGCCCTTACAGGATTGCTGAGTCTTTGGACAACGGTGCCTATAAGAACACCAGACTAGATTGCAGCCTTGAAGGCATCTACAATGCCACCTGAATCCGTCGTACCTGTCATTTCCCAAGACCTCCCTACCCCTGTTACCAATACCGCTCTCCTGCCCTCAAGTTCTGAAAACATCATCCGCTTTGTTGCGATGGTGCTTCAGAACGTCCTTCCTTTTAACCGACCCCACGTCCTTACCCAGATCCAACTGGTCGCGCGATTGGTGTTTAATACACATCTAGATGTGGCTTATTCGGGGAATAAAATGCGTTTTGCATTTTTTCCCCTGAATACAGTTCCCTTGATTAGTAAGTTGTTATCAAGGCATATTTTGCTAATATCCGCTCAGTCTCCGCCAATCGCGCCCCATTGGATACCTCCCTCTCTCTGTACGACCCCGACGTTTTTCTCTAAATGAAACTTTTTTGATTCCTAATCTCCATCCTCATTTCTCTCAATATAATTTTTATCGCTGCAGGTCGTGGAGGAGTTGCTATTGGGGTTAAAACATATTACCACCAAAGGGCATTTTATCACTTTTCAAATTTTTTTTAGAATATTTAATACTTGAAACCTTTCTACCTAAAATTATCTCTCTTCTTTATTACTCTTTACCTAACCCCTCGTACACCGCCCACTCCTGATTTTCTTACGTATGTTGTTAATACTTTTCAAATTTACGTTTTTGTTGCTGATATTAATATCCATTCTTATACTGTAACTCAAACTACCACTTTTCAGGATCTACTTTCTCACCTTCGGGGCGTACAGATCCCCTTCCCTTTCGCTACCCGTCCGATTTCTGACACCACTCCCGATGCTCTTATTTTATCTCTTGCTCTGGCTCCTTCTCCTACCATTACTAAATGTTTAGAACTAGGCTCTGACTACTCTACCGCGCTTCTAACCCTCCCTCACCTTTCCTACCACGCTGGACCCCTAGTTCCCGACCCCCTCCCACGCGACGATATTCACACACAAATTGGACAAATTATCGACAAACTGTAACTGATTTATTAACTGACTGTCCCCTTCCTACTTCCTTGCCTGATCTCTTTTCTCTAATTGATAGGGTAGAACAAGCTCTTATTCAGGCAGACCAACTTCACATCCCTCGCCATTCCTACCACCCTACCAAACCCCCTCATACCTCCTAAAGCCCTCTCTTTACTTAAACTTCCTCATTATCTGTATCATTCTTATGTTCGAACTCGGGACCCCAATACCTTACGACAACATCGTCAGACACTTCGTCTCGCCCGCTCTTACATTAAAGCTATTAAGCACAAACATTGGACGACTGCTTGTACCGACCTCTCTAAATTTATGGACCACTTTCCGACGCTTGACGCATACCCGTCCTCCTCTTCCTAGTTATCCGATCCGTACTTATTCTACTCTTCTTCTGACTGATAAATATAAAGCTGATGCCTTTGCTGCTCATTACACCACCATTTTCTCCTTCTACCAACCCTCTTCATGAACATCCTGATGAACCTACCATCTATCAGTATTACCAGCCTACTCTCCCTCAATAACAGCCCTCTTTTAGCCATTTTCCTACAGTAGATTACACTCATCCCCTTAATGCTCCTATTACCCCTAGTGAAATTCTCGACTTTCTCCGTAATCGCCGTAACACAGCCCTGGTAGTGATCGTATTACATATCGACATATTCGCGAAGCCCCCATGCTCTTAATTCACCTTCTTTCTAGCATCTACACCACTATGCTTTACACTGGTGTTTATCCTCGACACTGGGGTAAAGCCACTACTTTACTTTTCGTTAAACCTAACAAACCTCCGTCAGACCTTCGCTCCTAACGTCCCGTTTCCCTTCTAGTAGTTCTCTCTAAAATCTTTGAAGGTATTCTCACTCGCCGGATGTCCCAATATTTACATTCTTTACATCTTATTCCTTCCTCTCAAGCTGGGTTTCGCCCTCACTTATGTACCCAGGACCATCTTTTTTATATTACTTCTTCTCTCACTATGTATCTCCCAACCCATAGACCAGCCGCATTAATATGTCTGGACGTCGATAAGGTCTTTGATATTGTGTAGAGCCCAGGCCTCTTATATAAACTCAGCCATTTACCGTTGCCTACCACTGTTCTTCACCTTCTTTATAACTATCTCCATTCCCGTAGCGCTGATATTGTCATCGTGGCACGCACTCTTTTACTTTTCCTATCGCTTCGGGTCTTGCTCAAGGTTCCCCTCTTTCCCCTCTCCTCTATTCCGTGCTTATGTATGACATTTCCCACCCCTCTGTTCCCCTACGTCTATATCAATATGCGGACGACCTTGCTGTTTTAGCTCTTTGTCCCACCTATACTTCCCTACAATCTAAGCTCCAACAATATCTGAATACTTTGGAATGTTGGCTCAATTCTTGGCATGTATCCGTTAATCCTAGTAGAGCCCAATTTATGTTATTCCGTTCCAAATCCCGCATCCGTCGTCCCTCTAACAAAGTCCATCTAACAATGTATGATCAACCTCTCACCGAAACTAACCAATTAACGTATTTGGGCATAAAATTTCAAAATAACCTTAAATGAACTCTAAATCTTTCTTCAAAACATCGTAAAGTTTTAGGTCGTTTCCGTGCCCTCCGCTCCCTTACGGCTCATTCTTGGGGATTAAAACCCAAATCCTACGTGTCTACCTTGTTTTTATACGCCCAGTTGTCACTTATGCCTCCCTAACCTGGATGAACACCCATTCCTTAGACTACTATCATTTATTAAAATATGAC
This sequence comes from Anabrus simplex, assembly GCF_040414725.1. Classification (NCBI taxonomy): domain Eukaryota; kingdom Metazoa; phylum Arthropoda; class Insecta; order Orthoptera; family Tettigoniidae; genus Anabrus; species Anabrus simplex. The sequence continues at coordinate 803,524,431 of NC_090265.1, forward strand.
CGACACGCACTTCGCATAGCTTATCAACTGACTTATGAAACTCCCTCTGTCAATTTTCAACCATTGTATACTTTTCCTACTTACACATCTCCACTCTCTCCGTTTCACTTATCTTACAAACGGTATTCGTTACAATAATCCACTTATTACAGAAGCATTTCCCCTATCCCCCCTAGCTAATGTTATTCTCCATGACACTCGAACCCCTCCTCATGCTCATCTTTATCCCACCCCTTATTAATTTCCAACCACCCCGCTCTCCACCACTCTATATGGTTTCATACATTTATTTTTCACATGTTGTCATTTCTGCATGCTCCTGGCTGCGGTGGTACATCACCTCCCACCGACTATATCTACGTCACCGCAAGTGCCATCTATGAACTGTGTGTTTCCAGTGCAGTGTTAGTGCTCAAGCTCTTTTTTCGCAGTGTTGTTCCTTACTTCGTTCTCCCCCTATTAAGTTCCGTTTTTCGTTAAGTGCCCTTAATATTGTTGATTAAGTTTTACTGATACGTGTTTTCACTTCAAACCTTTCAACACGTTTACTTCATCTGTGTACTGACTTATTACCCATATTCGTTGTATTCTCTTAACTTGTATATATGTTCTTCCTGTTGCTGTAAATGCTTAACTTTTTTCTATATATATACAGGTTTGCACAATGCATACTCCTATATTTATATGTATTACTAACTTTTCTTTGTACTATGGCCTATGAGCCGCCCGTTCGGCTGATGGCCCGCCTAACCCTCTTGGGTTAGGAGTTGTAATAACCTTTTGAAATAAATAAAATTCGCCAGCGGGAAAACACATCGATTCTGTATTTTTTCGGCCGGGGTGACGCCTCATCTATAACTCGCACTCCGCCGAGCCCAAAGCACAAAGGCTGACACCGCGATTGGAAGTCGGCTATATTCACTTAAGTCCTCGATCCACTCCAACCTGGTCTCTTCGAAAATGGCATCCCCACTGCACTTCCCTAGACCGGACTACATATACACTTCACGTCGTCCTGCCCTGCTGATGGACCCAGAGCCTGCTATGTCTACAACTGCTACACCGCCGTTGACATCGTCTTATTCTGCCATCGCCCCAGCTATTACCACCACCACTACAACCACACCTATCACCACTACCGTCTTCGTTTCCGCCGTCTCTACCGTTCCTGCCACCACTACCATTCTGTCTCACCCATTCCCCATCATGACGTTTCCTCCTCCTCCTACTCAACACCATGTTCAACGGTCCGACTCACAGCAACTCAGACTACCAACTGAAGCAATATCAGCACCACGGTCTACAACCGCACCAGCAGCAGCCGCCAGCCTACTGTCATCACCGCCGTCAACCTCATCCACTACTGCTGTCTACAGCTGTGTTGTTCGGGGAGTAGACCCTCTCCTTCCAGCAACAGAAGTTCAACGTCACCTTCGTCTTCACGACATTTCAGTCCGGAAGGCCTCCCGTATTTTCAACGCCCATGGCCCCACGTACTTAGTGCGTCTTCAACTATATACTGCAGCAGCCGTCGACCAACTCATAGCCAACGGTGCAACCCTCTACGGCCGTCTTCATGAAGTCGAAACTTCTCGTTCTCCTCCCCGCTCTAGATACCCCATACCTACACCACACCGTTACACCCGGCCAGATCATCCTTTCTTTCAACCTCCACACTCTGTCCGCCCATTTTCTCACCATCTGAATATCCCTTTCCCCCCACCGCCGACACTTGAACATCTTAGATACTTCACAACCGTCCTCTACCACATCGTCTCAACACTTCACCACCTCACCCTTCCCAGCGACTTCCAAACCGCCACTCTTGTGTAAATATTCACTTTTCCCATCTTCCTTAAAACTTCACGTCTAATGATCATCCGTTTTCATTACCAGCAGCGCAGCCCTTCCTCCTTCAATCTGTCAAATCGCTTACCCACCTTTTTCATTTATTCCATCTCTAAGTTATCTTCACCTCTCTTGGCCCTAGCGATCGCGTTACGATCTAAGGGGCCTGCCCCGCCCTTTGGGTGGGGAATAAAAACGATAAATGATGATGTCCCCCTGCATACACCCCACCGTCAGTGGGTAGGGTCTGACACATCCCACTCTGACGAGTCTAGTGTCAGACCTAAGACAAAACGCTGGTTAATAGAGCAAACGCCTGAAAAGCCTTACATCTGATAAGTTTTGACATGCTCTATTAGTGAAAAATATTTAATTCCCTCCATGGGAATTTAGAATTTTCCATTCAGAATTGCTAGGTGGGCAATAATTCCATTGTGGAGATTTATCTCCCGTATGCAGTTATCAGACTGTGCCTCTTATAAGGGCTTCTGATAAGTTCCCCTGCATACACCACAGCGTCAGTGGGTAGGGTCTGAGACATCCCACTCTGACGAGTCTAGTGTCAGATCTAAGACGAAACGCTGGTTAATAGAGCAAACGCCTGAAAAGCCTTACATCTGATAAGTTTTGACATGCTCTATTAGTGAAAAATATCTAATTCCCTCCATGGGAATTTAGAATTTTCCATTCAGAATTGCTAGGCGGGCAATAATTCCATTGTGGAGATTTATCTCCCGTATGCAGTTATCAGACTGTGCCTCTTATAAGGGCTTCACCTGCATACACCCCAGCGTCAGTGGGTAGGGTCTGACACATCCCACTCAGATGAGTCTAGAGTCATACCTAAGACGAAATTCTGGTTAATAGAGCAAACGCCTGAAAAGCCTTACATCTGATACGTTTTTGACATACTTTACGAATACAAGATCCCAAAACTATACCGCGGTATAGGGTCTAAGCCACATTTTCCAGCAAGTTGAGTTTTTTGCGGAATAAGGGTCTATATCATCTCAGCTTATTGCATGAGAACTACGTTAGTCATACCTTTAACAGAAATAGGTGATTTTTCTGTTAAAAAGCTGCTTTGCCTGGAAGAAGGGTCTATGTCACTCATTCAATATGGCTGCCAGTGTGTTGAATCTTTCGTCCAACGAGTTAAAAAAACTTGAATAAAACCAGAAAAACTTAGATAAATATGGATAACTGGAAGGATAATGAATGTAAAAGGAAACGAAATAGGGGTGAGGTTTATACAGCAACGAAGGGCGTTATAAAAGAAGCAAAAACGAGGCCACAACAGGCGAGTGGAATAAGGGTCTATAATAAATGGGTTATGTTGTGCTAAGTAAGGTCCTTAGAATAAATTTGGTCATTGTTTAATACATAATGCATTATACAAACCATTCATTTAATTATCATTACGGTAAATGGTATAGGGTAAAACATTATAATAATTTTGTGCTTCTTCGTTGTTTCGGGGCCGTGTGTATGATCCAGAGTTCTGTAACAAGAATGGGTGTATTCAGCCCACTGACTGTGAAAAGGAGGAGTAGTGTACAGAATACTATACCATGGACCTTAATGAGCAGTCTTTGTTTCTTGTGAATAAGTGCCTCAAAATTTCTGAACCGAAAAGGAGGTGAAATAAGAGAACAGATGCCACTTCACGTCGGAAAGATTCTTTTGAATACCACGTTCCAGCAAAAGGTAGTGACAGTAGTTCACTGCAGGTTTGTAAAATAACTTTTTCAGACATGTTTAGTCTGTCTGTCCAGAGTTCTGACTTCAAAGACACGAAATGTTGGACAAAGACCCTAAATTCAAGGTTACTGAAGCTATGTGACCGAAGTTTTCTGAAGATGACCCCACATCTGCGTTTATGAGAAGATGCCACAATTTGATTGTTCCTCGAGAAAGATATACCTTAGTTAAAGGTGTCAAGAACAGACGGAATCAGCCACTATTCCTGCCATAAAAATTGCCAACTCTACGGCTCAACGCTGGCCATTAAGAAAGAAAAAAGAATTACCTACTGAAGATGTGTGACTATATGTCTCAAGAATTCAGAGGATTCTATAGTGAAGTGAAGTGATTCATCTCCAAATAAGTAACACTGTATTAAACTGTGAAAATGTGGTTTAGACCCTTATTCCATGATTTCAAAATGAGAAATGTTTTTCTTACCACATTAACAAGATTAATGTGTGATCATTCGGTTTTCAAGTGGTCTTTAAGCATTCTGATTTATTTCAAAATATGTATTTTTCATTTTCTCATTATTCAGACTTTTTTCTGTTTCCTGTTTTAGTTTTGTGCCATAGAGTCTTATTCCGAGGGGACCTTCAATTGTGCGGTTCAGAGGGTATTTGCCTATTTTTGAGAATAGGAATAAGAAAAAACTCATTCCATTGAGGAGGCGGAATAAAAGTTCGAAAGGCATCATTATATATCTCTAAGAATGCTTTCTTAGCTCGAATCGGTAATAGTTTAAGCATCTGATGCGATACATTATCAGGACCTGGAGATGAATTCGAACAAGATTGAAAGACCGCTTCTAATTCCTGGTGGTCGCACGGCTGTAGTAGTACTGAAAACCGTGTGTCATACGTTTCTTGTAAAGGGACATAATTAGAGACGACATAATCGGGAGTCTCACGAACAAGAAAATCAGATAATACCTGTCTTGGAATTGTCATTGAAGGGGCATGCTGCGTAACTCTTGTTAAAGCCCGTATAACATTCCACAATGTTGTGATAGAAACTTGACGAGTAAGTGAAGAGAAGGACTTTCGCCAAGCTAAACGACGTTTGTGATGTAACGTCTTTCGAGCGTATGCTATATGATGTTTAAGCCGGACATAATTTTGAGGTATGGAGTGTTGCCTATATTGGTAGAACAAACGTTTGCGAGCTTGGATTAACATATGCCATTCACTAACTGAAGTGAACTAACTGATCTGCCAGAGGCTAACGTCGAGTCAAAACAACGAACGAACTGAACTATAATAGGGTTTAGGAGGTACAGTACGAATACATACGAAGAGAACCGGGCAGTGACGATTTCGTGTTGACAGCGTGAAAGTGTACGAGTAGTTATATTGAGAAGAAAATTACGTGTGTGTGTTTTCTAATATATATCTACTTGTGGATAGTGTTCGTAACTGTACCTGTGGGATAAGTGTATTTCGTTTGGTGTGCCCAACTATAGTGTCTATTTAGTTACGCGCCACGTGTTCATTTAGTTTTTCTTCAGTGTAGGTAGGCCTACTTACATAGCGTTCTAATGAGCAATGTCCAATACTCGTGTTCTGAATGTTGTAAAAGTTATGAGTATAAAAATTCTTAGGAAATATGTTTCTAAAGCCCATCCAGAGAAACTAGATGAAATAGCGCCTTGCTTAAAGGGCGAGACATCTCTTCCGCACCAGTGTAAATTTTGAGATAAACAATTCACGCACAGTTATAATTTAAAACCGCACGAGCGTCAGTGCCACACAAACTTAAATGGAGGACTTGAGACAGAGGATAAACAATTTCCTTCTTTCTAAAGCTTCCTAGACACTGCTTTCTTACACTGGAACCAGTAATTAAGTAAGTAAGTGAGTATGTATGTATGTATGTATGTATGTATGTATGTATGTATGTATGTATGTATGTATGTATTGAACCCGAGTGACTTAGGCCCAAAGTCAATCATGATTTGATTTATGAAGGGAAATAGTGCATTTATTGAAATACAGAAGTGTAGTTGAAAATGTTTCATCTGTGTAGTGTTGAAATATGAGCTAAGGAACACGACAGACTGGAGCCTGACTGATTAGCTCGACACAACAGAATTTATCTGCTTCACAGCAGGAGAGCCCATTAGTTGGCGACCAGGAAAAATACAAGTCCACAAATAAGCCATGGTCAGAAAGAGAAGGGGGTAGTTTGACGCAAAGGAAGCTTGCAACATGAGTAGTGCGCTGGGATATTTTGGGCGGACGGAAATGTCCGCGACGTCATGAATTCCAGGAAAGGTTGAATGGAAAAGTACAGTGGTTGCGAGGACATTCGCTAGCCTAGGTTATCGCAGGTGGAAACTTAAATCACGTGACGACTTGCAGGCCAATCACGAAAATTTAGATGGAGACTCAGGGATACCATCTTGAGGAATGATGGACGAGATATTCTCGTAACTTCAAAAGTAATCAGTAATAAATTATTGTGAGTACACGGATCGACGTACTGGACTTATTAGATGTCGCGCATGGAAAAATAATCAATAATTATTGGCAAATTAAATAAATTGAAGGCTGGATTTCTTGGAATCCAGACAGCTTGAATGTCATTGGCTGGACGAAAACCACATTGTAAGGGACGCTTCCAAAGGCGCGAAATGTGAGGAGCTAAATCCACCCGTATATCCTGAATCTATGATCGTCAGGTGTTCATATTTAACCCAGTAAATATGCTAGCGGAGTGGATTAATTTGATATAAATTTTAACGTCCAATTCGGAGTGCAAGTGCCGATATTAAAAATCCACCCCCTCCCTCATGGGTATGACGTCAATGAATCCGCGAGGGAAAGCTTCATCCATATATACGGGCGCAAGGGATACTCGCAACCACACTTGAAATGAATCTCTGGAGCTGAACCGTTGTTCGCAGCTGACTTCAAATCCGTCGGGCGTACAGTAACTCAACATTTAATGGCGCGAGCATCCGCCAGTACTTATAAAATGTGATCGCGCTCAAGCAACATGAACTGGAAGTAGTTAACTTAGGACAGTGTTTGCCAGTTATAAATATCATAGTGAAGTCAATAATTGCATTGTAAGCATGAGTAATATAAATTGCACCGCAATAAGTACGTAAATAACATACTGTGTGACGAACAGTACTTTGAGGGAATAATAGCCTGTACTTAGGAGGATCGAACCGCTATCATGAACACTTCAAGAGGGCCGTATGAAACAGGCGTATCGCGTCGGACGACATAAATCGCGACGGGCGTAAAATTCGACACACCGTCGTACGTGTCCATGTCCATGTGTGCGGTAATTGGACGAAGCTTAAAACAGTGTAAAATATTAAATTTTTGGGTCTAGGGTATTAATTTGTTTTATAAAAGTAAAGTTTTCAGTATTAACATTGTCAATGGTGAAGTATTGTGATAATTAAGGTATTAGTGTAAAAATGGTAATGTGCCAGGAAATCATTTCTGGAACTACGCCATCAAGAATGGAGGAGTAATACGGCGGATAGAGGCCGAAAGGAGCCTCTCATCTGCCAAGCTGCAATGGATTACCAATAACTAAGATGAGTACTAAAATGTAGATAATATTTGGGAAATGTTAGCGTGATTGGAAAAATGGGAGTAGTATAATTGGGTTGTTCGGCTGCCTCCTCCTCCTCCCACGGCGCGGGAAATTTGAATTCTGGCGGGAAATTTGAATTTTGGCGGGAGATTTGAATTTTGGCGGGAGATTTGAATTTTGGCGGGAGATTTGAATTTGTAAACAAAGCCACGTGCTTTTTGACAGCTGTCATCGACAACAACGCATCGCTAACCTCACTGCTGCTATCTTGACGGGCCTAAACCTCAGTAGTGCCAACTTAACCTAACTAGCGTGTAGTAAACAATGCCACGTGCTTTTTGACAGCCACGTGCTTTTTGACAGACAACAACGCATCGCTAACCTCAGTACTGCCATCTTGACGTTCCTAAACCTCAGTAGTGCCAACTTAACCTAACTAGCGCGAGGTAAACAAAGCCACGTGCTTTTTGACAGCCACGTGCTTTTTTGACAGCTGTTACTTAACCTAACTAGTGCGAGGTAAACAAAGCCACGTGTTTTTCGACAGCCACGCGCTTTTTGACAGACAACAACGCATCGCTAACCTCAGTACTGCCATCTTGACAGGCCTAAACCTTAATGGTACCATCTTAACCTAACTAGCGCGTGGTAAACAAAGCCACGTGCTTTTTGACAGCCACGTGCTTTTTTGACAGCTGTCATCCGCCATCTTTAAACTACAGAGCACTGTGCTGCCCTCTTTAGATGTAAAATTCGTCACCTGTCATCGGCAGTGCTGCCATCTTGGCGGGCCTAAACCTTAGTGCTACCAACTTAACCTCACTAGCGTGAGATAAACAAATCCACGTGCAGCTGTCATCCACCATCTTTAATCTATAGAGCACAGTGCTGCTCTCTTTAGCTACTTACCTTTGAAATGTGGTGGCGGATAATTTGAAAAATGCTTTTGACAGCAGCCATCTTTAATCTACAGAGCACCGTGCTGCCCTCTTTAGCTAGATACCTTTGAAATGTGGTGGCACGCAATTCCACATGACAGCAGCCATCTTTAATCAAGAGAGCACCGTGCTGCCCTCTATGTGGTGGCGGCAAATTCTACATGCTCTTGTTTGGAAACAAACTCACGCGCTTTTTGGACAGCCGTCATCTGCCATCTTTAATCAACAGAGCACAGTGCTGCACTCTTTAGCTAGATACTTTTGAAATGTGGTGGCGGCAATTTGAAAAATTCTATGTGCTCTTGTTTGGAAACAAAGCCACGTGCTTTTTTGACAGCTGTCATCCACCATCTTTAATCAATAGAGCACTGTGCTGCTATCATGCGGGCAATTTCGTCAGCTGTCATCCGCCATCTTTAATCCACAGAACACCGTGCTGCCCTCTTTATGACATGTAGTAGCGGGCAATTTGAAAAGTTCTGTTAGCTGTCATCAGCCATCTTTAATCAAGAGCGCACCGTGCTGCCATCTTTAGCTAGATACCTTTGAAATGTGGTGGCGGCAAATTGAAAAATTCCACGTGCTCCTGTTTAGTAAACAAACTCACGCGCTTTTTTGTCAGCTGTCATCCGCCATCTTACATCGCAAACCTCAGTGCTACACTCTTTAGGTACATACCTTTGAAATATGGTGGTGGATAATTTAAAAAGAAAAATTCTACAGCAGCCATCTCTCGACGCTAATTGCACAAGATGGTGGCTATACATGACTCCTTAAAGGTGCTTGTGCAAGATGGCCGCTATACATAGGTTCTTATGAGACTCCCTTGGGATGCTTGCGCAAGATGGCGGTTATACATGGCTCCTTATGAGATGCCCTAGGGATGCTTGCGCAAGATGGCGGTTGCTCTTATGAGGCGGCTTAAGGGTCCTTGCACAAAATGGCTAGAGACGCCTTAAGGATGCTTGCGCAAGATAGCAGACGCAAGATGGCGGCTATACACGTCTCCTTATGAGACGCCTTAAGGGTGCTTGCGCAAGATGGCTGCTGCTCTTATGAAGAAAGCTAGCTTAGAGGCTAACGCGTCGTGCTAGTTCGATCCATTAAATTTGGGGCTTAAATGCAAAATGTTAAATATCTCGTAAGCGGTGCATCGTAGAGCAAATCGGACAAAAAAAATTCTGCCCAGTACCTCGGTTCGCAGTTCGAGGAACAAGTAAAACATAGTCTAATGATGAGATCAACGGTTCGGTTCCTACTTAGGCCCTTTCTCATTCGCTCTGTTTTAGCTTGTATTGAAGCAAGTCTTCGTAACATGATCAGGTTTAGCTATGGTAGAGAGTATAACGTGCCGTGCAGGTTCGATTCATTAAATTTGGGGCTTAAATGCAAAATGTTAAATATCTCGAAAACGGTGCATCGTAGAGCAAAACCTGATACTTAGGTTTGCAGTATCAGGAACATGATAGAGGTGCTCACACAAGATGGTGGCTGCTCTGATGAAGAAAGCTAGCTTTGCATCGTGCAGGTATCTTTACAGCACTAAACCTCATACCTTTGAAATGTGGCGGCGGATAATTTGAAAAATTCTACGTGCTTTTTCTTAACAGCAGCTATCTTTAAACAATAGCGGTTATACATAAGCTGTTAAGGCCTCCTCTTATGTCAAGGCATAGCTCTATCGAACAAGTTTAAACCTGCATCGGGATAGCTAGAGTAAGCACGTGCTGCAGTGATGACGTCATTATGCATGTTTAGACTTGCAAATCACTAAAGAAACATACCAAGACTAGAATCGAACACTGCACTCTATGCTGTTAACTTTATCATGTGATCGGAACATTGATTGAAGTGTTTAGAACACTAAATAAGTGATCAAGACTAAAACAGAACACTGTACTCGATACAACATGTCAGGGGATACCTTTGTTCTAAGAAGATTAGATTACCGAACATTCCTTGTAGGGCTAATAGGCTAAAGGGCTAATGGGCAAAAGGGCAAAAGGGCTAATGGGCTAAAGGGCTAAAGGTCTAATGGGCTAAAGGGCTAAAGGGCTAGGGTGCCTCTCCTCTCTTTATCCGGGCTTGAGACCGGCTCTACAACTAGAGGCGGAGTTAACACCCTAAGGAAGGGAGAATGTTGGGAAATAATCTATACGAATATAGCTACTCGATCGACTATATACTACAGATGGATGACTTAGGTGAGGGTAAGCGCTTACTTAATAAAACCAACACGACGTAATTCATGCTCTATTTCAAAAATATCTTCTTTGTACTGTGTGTAACCAGCATCATGATAGGCTCTTAGCAGTTGTAAACGTTTTACCAGTACGTTGGGGTCTTTACTGTAGCTTATATCTACATAGGGTAACAGAGGCTCGTTGTGAACTTTGAGTCTATATGCAGACAGTTGATGTGTAGGGACTTGTTTTGATGTAATACGTGCTTCAGCAGTAGCGTTTCTAGGTACAAACTTAACTTGTTTCGATAGCGATGAAGCGTTGAAATTTCCTTCTTCTTTACCTTGCATCTCTTCTTGAGATGTTTGCACTGCGACAGAACGTGTAGTAGGCTTAGGAAATGAAGTAAAATCATCAAGCTGTAATGGCAATGAAACATTCAGATTTTCTTCTTCTACTTTCCCTTTACTACTGTTTTGATGAACATCATTATCCTTATTATCATAATCATGATCTTGCCTCTCTTTATCTTGAAGTTTGTGCTTAGTAACAGAACTCGCAGCAGGTCTAGACAACAAGGGAGAATTAAAAATCTCTCGCAGAGGTGTACTTTTTAAACATAAATCAGTGTTCGCTGGTATATGGTTGAGCTCTTTGTATTTTGCTCCCGATGAAGCTGAATTACACGCGGCTTCATGACGTTGAGCGTTGTATGCGTTCTTGAACTCTCTTCTACAATGTTTGCATTGAAAAATTGTCCTGCATGATATCTCATGACGTCTCCTGTGATAGCTTCGAGAAAATGCTTCTCCACACTCTTCGCAAATATACCTAGAAATAGGTATTTTCCATGACGGACTTTTATCTTCTGCTAACAGATTCTTCTTTAAATCTACTCGACATTTGTTACTCTCTACTTCGATGATGCGAACAGCTTAGCGATTAACAGTAAACTAGCACAAAAGCGTATAACCAAGGTAGCAACAGCAAGGTTTAAGCCCATCAAGATGGCAAGAGTGAGGTTAGCGACGTTCTGCTGTTGGATTTTAAATTCCGCGCTATAACATGCATAAGGTGGCAGCCTTGAGGTTTACTGCCGTAAAGATGGCAGCAGTGAGGTTAGCGACGCTCTATTGTCCTTCAAAGTGAGGTTAGGGTTCGTCAAGAAGACAGCTGTCAAAAAAGCACGTGGCTATGTTTACCAAACAAGAGCACGTGGTCGTGACGTCACGGTCACGTAATCAATCCTTAGCTCTACGTCGTTAAGAGCAGCATTAGGATTAGCTATGTTTAAAAATCTTAGGAACAGAGCAGCAGTATGAATAGCCATGTTTAAAGCGTGTAGACATCACCTATCGATTTTACAAGCATCAAATATCGCACTAATCTTCTTGCGCTAGATCGTGCTGCTATCTTAGCATAACTTATACGTATGAACTTAAAGTATAAAGAATAGCCATGTTTGAAAGCGTGTATACATTACCTATCGATTTTGCATGCATCGACTCTCGTACTAAACTTCTTCCGCTAGATTCTGCTGCTATCTTAGCATAACCTATAGGCATGACCTTAAAGTACAAAGAATAGCTATGTTTCAAAGCGTGTACACATCACCTATCGATTTTGCATGCATCGACAATCATACTAAACTTCTTCCGCTAGATTGTGCTGCTGTCTTAGCATAATTTATACACATGAACTTAAGGTACAGAGAATAGCCATGTTTCAAAGCGTGTACACATTATCTATCGATTTTGCATGCATCAAATATCACACTAAACTTCTTCCGCTATCTTAGCATAACCTATACGCATGAAATTGAAGTACAAACAATAGCCATGTTTCAAAGCGTGCACACATTACCTATTGATTTTACATGAATCGACTATCATACTAAATTTCTGCGAACTGCGAACCGAGGTACTGGGCAGAAAATTTTTTGTCCGTTTTGCTCTACGATGCACCGCTTTCGAGATATTTAACATTTTGCATTTAAGCCCCAAATTTAATGGATCGAACTAGCACGACGCGTTAGCCTCTAAGCTAGCTTTCTTCATAAGAGCAGCAGCCATCTTGCGCAAGCACCCTTAAGGCGTCTCATAAGGAGACGTGTATAGCCGCCATCTTGCGTCTGCTATCTTGCGCAAGCATCCTTAAGGCGTCTCTAGCCATCTTGTGCAAGGACCCTTAAGCCGCCTCATAAGAGCAACCGCCATCTTGCGCAACTATCCCTAGGGCATCTCATAAGGAGCCATGTATAACCGCCATCTTGCGCAAGCATCCCAAGGGAGTCTCATAAGAACCTATGTATAGCGGCCATCTTGCACAAGCACCTTTAAGGAGTCATGTATAGCCACCATCTTGTGCAATTAGCGTCGAGAGATCGCTGCTGTAGAATTTTTCTTTTTAAATTATCCACCACCATATTTCAAAGGTATGTACCTAAAGAGTGTAGCACTGAGGTTTGCGATGTAAGATGGCGGATGACAGCTGACAAAAAAAGCGCGTGAGTTTGTTTACTAAACAGGAGCACGTGGAATTTTTCAATTTGCCGCCACCACATTTCAAAGGTATCTAGCTAAAGACGGCAGCACGGTGCGCTCTTGATAAAAATGGCGGATGACAGCTAACAGAACTTTTCAAATTGCCCGCTACTACATGTCATAAAGAGGGCAGCACGGTGTTCTGTGGATTAAAGATGGCGGATGACAGCTGACGAAATTGCCCGCATGATAGCAGCACAGTGCTCTATTGATTAAAGATGGTGGATGACAGCTGTCAAAAAAGCACGTGGCTTTGTTTCCAAACAAGAGCACATAGAATTTTTCAAATTGCCGCCACCACATTTCAAAAGTATCTAGCTAAAGAGTGCAGCACTGTGCTCTGTTGATTAAAGATGGCAGATGACGGCTGTCCAAAAAGCGCGTGAGTTTGTTTCCAAACAAGAGCATGTAGAATTTGCCGCCACCACATAGAGGGCAGCACGGTGCTCTCTTGATTAAAGATGGCTGCTGTCATGTGGAATTGCGTGCCACCACATTTCAAAGGTATCTAGCTAAAGAGGGCAGCACGGTGCTCTGTAGATTAAAGATGGCTGCTGTCAAAAGCATTTTTCAAATTATCCGCCACCACATTTCAAAGGTAAGTAGCTAAAGAGAGCAGCACTGTGCTCTATAGATTAAAGATGGTGGATGACAGCTGCACGTGGATTTGTTTATCTCACGCTAGTGAGGTTAAGTTGGTAGCACTAAGGTTTAGGCCCGCCAAGATGGCAGCACTGCCGATGACAGGTGACGAATTTTACATCTAAAGAGGGCAGCACAGTGCTCTGTAGTTTAAAGATGGCGGATGACAGCTGTCAAAAAAGCACGTGGCTGTCAAAAAGCACGTGGCTTTGTTTACCACGCGCTAGTTAGGTTAAGTTGGTACCATTAAGGTTTAGGCCTGTCAAGATGGCAGTACTGAGGTTAGCGATGCGTTGTTGTCTGTCAAAAAGCACGTGGCTGTCGAAAAACACGTGGCTTTGTTTACCTCGCACTAGTTAGGTTAAGTAACAGCTGTCAAAAAAGCACGTGGCTGTCAAAAAGCACGTGGCTTTGTTTACCTCGCGCTAGTTAGGTTAAGTTGGCACTACTGAGGTTTAGGCCCGTCAAGATGGCAGTACTGAGGTTAGCGAGGCGTTGTTGTCTGTCAAAAAGCACGTGGCTGTCAAAAAGCACGTGGCTTTGTTTACTGCACGCTAGTTAGGTTAGGTTGGCACTACTGAGGTTTAGGCCCGTCAAGATGGCAGCAGTGAGGTTAGCGATGCGTTGTTGTCGATGACAGCTGTCAAAAAGCACGTGGCTTTGTTTACAAATTCAAATCTCCCGCCAAAATTCAAATCTCCCGCCAAAATTCAAATTTCCCGCCAGAATTCAAATTTACCGCGCCGTGGGAGGAGGAGGAGGCGGCCGAACCACCCAATTATACTACTAATGGGAATAATTTGATTAGACTTGGTTACCTTCTGTAAGAAGATGTGTCGCTTAACGACCCCATCCTAAATTTGTAGCACGGACAGTATTAAATAATAACAATGTAAATTATCGGGTCTTTTTATGTATTCAGTTTGTTGTAGATGTAAATTTTGTAGATATAGGGTAGTACGTTAAGTCATGCATGCATTCATATTTTTTTGTAGTCAAGAATAATTTTTTACATTTGATTTTGTTATCATAGTCAAATAGACCCGATATGTGCTTTTCTGTTTGTCATTTTAACGAGTTATGTAATAACATTGAAGGAAAGTCCAGCCTTGTCATGCCAGTGGGGTTTTGTTGTTGATTAGTGTGTTCATATTTTCAAAGTGAAGTTGTTAAATTTGTGAGAAGCGATAGTAATAATAATTCAAGATATATTGGAATAATAGTGCGCAGTGCGTAATAATAAAATTTAAGTGATAAGATGTTGAGTTTATCGGGAATCATTTAATGACGGGATGTCGTTTTTAATTCGGAATTAAAGTGTGTGACAATTTAATTTGATCAATTAATAATATTGAAATTTAAGATCGGTGCTAATAATCCGTACATGTTAATGAACGTGTGGTTTAAATTACGGTCCAATATTTTTCTTTACGAATAAATGTCGTGCCTTAAATTTGCAATTCAGTAGCCGGAACACGTAGGACTAATGTTACGAAACCATGATTGTCAAATTTTGGTAAATATAATTTCAAGATGTTACGATTATTTGTGGAGAACGAACTAAGGCGTACATCAAAATGAGATAGAAAAATTTTAAATGCCTGCAGTCAGATAATAAAAGGTCGTAAGATGTCAGAAGTGGAATAAATAAGTCAGTTGATAATTCTGTGAGAAATAAATGAATCAAGGAATATTGAGATAGAAAGGGGTATAAATTCCGTACGAGAGACACTTAGGATATTGAAATGAGTGTAAAATGTACGGGCAGTGTCACAGAGAAATACTGAGTTACGTAGCGAGTAAAATTCGAACCCGTGACAGCATGTACGAAATAAATAGGTTGCGTAGTTATTCGTTGAGATAAAACGGATGTAAGGATAATGAGAGTTCAGAGTCCACATAAATGATCGTATATTGTAATCATTGTAATGACGAGTGATGACAATCATGATGGCGTGATAATGATAATAATAAATATTGCAGATAAAGGATTGGACCGCCTTAAGTAAATGAGCGTTGATAAAGATGTTAAACGGGAATCTAAATGAGAATATGCAACCGATATAATAGTAACAATGTTAGGACGATGTTAAATCGTCGCGGTCAGATTAATAATAATTGTCATAATAATAACAGTAATGATGTCGTTGGTTGATCAGTGGAATAATTGTAATTGCGACCGATATCCTAATGCATTTTTGGCGGAAGTGACCGGTTCATTAATAATAATAATAATCTTGAGTGACATTAATAATAATAATAATCTTGAGTGACATTAATAATAATAATAACATCTTGAGTGACGTTAATAATAATAATATCTTGGGTCACCTATTCATTAATAATAATAATAACCACAAGAGGGATATACTAATAATAATAACGGTAACAATCATTTGTGTTTGCGTCCAGCATAATAATGACGATATTAATCAAACGTGACAGTGCCAGGAACCGTTGAATAATAATAATAATAATAATAATAATAATAATAATAATAATAATAATAATAATAATAATAATAATAATAATAATAATTTCAAGGATGATAATAAATTCGGGGATGAATGAATATTCTGACGATAGTGAATTAATTAATTGGTGACAACATCCCTCTACTCGTATGTTTGAATAATATGAATAATAAACATTATAGTCATTTGTTACCTCGTTATTGTACGGTTTCCGCACGGGACAGGCGACAGTAATACTTAGTGTGTTTGTTTACTTCGCTTGCGATGCGAGGGGAGGTCATCGGCACGGTATTTCCCACCGCTTCCTGTTATCTCATCTGTGGCAGTAGTCTATTGAGGCTACTTTGTAACATTTCAGATCATGTGTAAATAAAATATAAATGCTAATTCAGTGGTATGGCATCAGCTGGACATCGTAAGATAGGAACTGTCCGTGTAATCCATTTTTCGTAATTCACGAGAAACATTACCCAGTCCGAGTACCGGTCTCGGAAAAATGTATATAGCCGGGGTACGTCATCTTAGTTAAATCGAGAAGCCGACCGTAACATGGGTTATGCTCGGGCTCCCGATAGAAGGAAGCTATATCCTTGAACAACGGTTCGATTCAAATGGAATCGATCCATAAGTTATACTCCAATTGTAATTTCTTCCAGAAGCAACCCAGCAACATATTGATACCACTTGCGGTATAGCAAGTGATTTATTTATGTAACATGTGTGGAAATTTAAATATCATTGCCAAATGTATCAAAGTTTCGTACGTCGGGTGGCGTAATAAACTGCTCCTTCTGGCAATTAATTCAAAGGAAACCATTCTCATAATCTTTTTATTGTAGTTAGATGAGACCCTTTTCAAAGTTAACAGTCACTTTCTAGTCCGATCATGGAGTCCTTAAATTCAAGTTTACAATCGAGCTTTTCCCATTTTAATTTTAATTGCTCCGTTCATTCCCGTGTTCTATTATGCCTCCATATTTACATATTCGTGGACTTAAAATAATGAACCGACACCCCTGAAATAAATGCTAGTCTGGGACTCGGGAGGTGGATGGGTGCAGTATGTATGTATGTATGTATGTATGTATGTATGTATGTATGTATGTATGTATGTATGTATGTATGTATGTATGTATGTATGTATGTATGTATGTATGTATGTATGTATGTATGTATGTATGTCAGCGCTAACGCTGGTGGGATCCTCAATAGCTCTGTCATCAGCTGTAATAGATGGCCTAGGCAACACTGAAGAGGCGTACTAGGGAAATGAGGAGAGAGGAAGTTTCCCGTTGCTTTCCTCACCAAGACAGATTTGCTATTACATATCAGTCTGCCAAGCCCACTGAAATGCATACACCAACCGATCCTATGAGCAACATTTTCACACCATTCATAGCAGGGATTGGCTGCATAAGGATTGGCGTTACTAGCATCGTTCATACCTCAGTCACATTCATATTGTCAAAGCCAAGGATAAGACAGAGACAGATCTACGAAAGTAACAAAATTGCTCTAATCTATACCAGAAGACATACTGCACTGTAAACACTAGGTCCTGCCAGCA
This sequence comes from Anabrus simplex, assembly GCF_040414725.1. Taxonomy (NCBI): domain Eukaryota; kingdom Metazoa; phylum Arthropoda; class Insecta; order Orthoptera; family Tettigoniidae; genus Anabrus; species Anabrus simplex. Next base: position 803,541,927 of record NC_090265.1, read on the forward strand.
AAGGCATATTGGAACCAGTACGTACTGCTTTCTGAACATTGCTACTTTGTTCATTTTACTGATAGTAATCATTCTAGTATAAAGCTGTGTCAAAAAATTAATCTTCCTGCTTTTTTATAGTTAATATGCTAATTTCAACATCAACCTTAAGTAGAAAGGGATGCAGAACTGATTAAACGTTGATCTTAATTTTCTCAGTTACTGCCTTTTTCCTTAGCATGATCGTGTTGGGGTGATAGTAGATTATGGTGGACTGTTGAGGTGATAGGTTATTGTTCATTATTTACTAGTAAAACTTAACTGATGGACTCTTGAGGTGATTGATAGTAGGAACCCTCTTTAGATGCAACTCCATGTTTGGGGCCGATGGCCTCGATGTTAGGCCCCTTTAAACAACAAACATAAAACATCATCAGCAACTCCATGTCATGGGGGCAGCAATGCTGCCCACAAGTCCCAGAGTACGCTTTTAATGAGTGTAGTATGCATTCCAACCCAGGGTTACGATCAAAGTCATCAACTGCATTGAAGGTGTAGAAGAGGGGTTTTCACAGACTTTGGGAAGGGATATAAAAGAAAATAATGAGGTTTTGTTGCTAAAGGAAGCAACCCCTCCATATGGCTTTGGGTGCTATGGCTTAATAACCTGCACAACTAAAAGAAACATTGTTACTAAAACATGAACAAACAGAAACCAGATGGCTAATACGGAGATAACTTTCAACATGAAAACAGAAACTCCTCAAGTTGGAAAGTGCGGACAACGTGGCATGTAGGAAGACTTACGGAGGTAAAAAGTGAAATAGGAGGTTTGAGATAGTCATTCTGGTCCTAAGTGAGATGATATACAATGAATTCGGTGAAGTGAGGACTGAGGATGGGTAAACGCTGCTATTCTCAGGGAGAGAGCAGCACAGCAAGGGAGTTGGATATTTGGTTACAATCAAAACAAGGAAGAGCCTGCTAGAGTTTTACCCAGTCTCAGCAAAAGCTTGTTTTTCATCCAGAAGACCGGTCATCATGCTACGCACTGACAAAAATGAGAGAAAAGAGGAAAACGTCAGTTGTATAGCAAGCTGCACTGAACCGTGCGTAAAGTGAAGAACAGGGACATCTTTGTCATGAATGCCATCTGAATGCTAGAGTGGGCAACTATAACCAAGACTTGCAGAACATCACCATAGGAGGGCACGATATCTGTAGAAGAAGCAACAGTGCCAAATAACCCGTCAAACTATACAACAACGGACTGCGGCGCCATTTCTCCTCACAAGAATTTCCAGGTGACTTGGGTTCTTCAGATCACAATATGTGGAATCAAATCATGCCACCGAGAGAGCAGATGTGGGGAGCGACCATTATCTGGGGACAGCTACTATCAAACTAAAGACTGCTGGAACTTGACCTCCTTGCCAGCAAGGAAGGACAAACTACAACTCTCCAAACTCAATATTGAGGTGGTACAGATTGATTTCTCGACAAGGCCAGTACAATTTACGAATTTCATCGTATAGATCCGTATTGATACATGGAACAAATTTAAAATGGTAAAGATCTACGGTTAGATAACATTACTACTGGTGCAGTGAAGACAAAATAATGTAGAACTTCTGCAGATATCCTTCTTCCAATATTCAGTGGAACCACAAAAAGCTACCTATGGAGTGGAAGAAATTTCTGTTGATCAAGCTGCCAAGCAAAGGAAATCCCTCCAACTGATACAAGGGGCTAGACAACAGACACTTTCCCATCTTAATAACGATCCTTCACGAGTGGTCCTAAAACACATCAAGCAGTATGTGTTCCAAAAGCTGGCAGGGATCAAGGAGGTTTCAGAGAAGGCCACTATAGCCTTGCAAATCGTCGTGGAACAATCCACAGAACTCCACTCGTCACATAGTATTCATTGACTTTAAGAAAGGCTTTGACAGCACTGTGAAAACAGAGATTTGGGAAAGTGTGTAAACGTTCAGAAGCCCGCAGGAAATGTTCCGAAATCTGCAGGAAATTAGCAAGATTTTAAGAAACATGTTTGCCACTGCACTTGTCAGGTCCATAATCGAGGATCACTGTCTGAACCCATCTCAGTCACCTGGTGTAAAATAAGTACGTTTGTTGTCACAGATTCTGCACCTAATGGAGCTTGATCTTGTGATGAAATGACAGCGAAGGAGAACAGAGTTAAACAGTGAGGACCAACAGATCAGTTAGAAGATTTAGACTACAGATAATGCTAAGAATAAATCAGTAAGTCAAAAAGCACTTTGCAATAATGCAACCTGTACGGAAATCAAGGAACCTCCTTTTTATTACAGAGTTGTGAACATTCGAACTCAAGTCTGTCCAACGGTGTGGTTGTGAAACTTGGGGACTAACCAGGGGCAACCTCACGACTTTTGTATACAGATGTCTGAGTGACATCCTGACGATATGTTGGCTGCATTTTATTTCAAACGGAGATCTGTGGAGAAGGACAAAGCAAACTGCTATCAACGCTGAAGTCCAAAAGTGGATTAGGCACACACTAAGGAGAAACACAAATATCTTTGACAAACAAGGGCTAGAATTGAATCTCCAGGGCACCAGATGCAGAGGCAGACCTAAGATGATATGGATGAAATCTGCATGAAAGACGCGAGTAAGGAGACACAGGAAACTTGGCTACAGATCAAGGCCACGACACAGAACAGAATCTGATGGCAAAAGTTTGTCGATGCTTTATGCTGCACATAAAAGCTATAGAATTTGGTGCTGGTTATAATGTTCTGTGCAATGTATTTCATAATGTTAGTCAGCAATATTCTGAAGTTAATTCACAAAGATTAAGAACTTACAATATTTAGATATTTTTGTGAATTAAATAGGGTGGTCTTGCACACCTAGTACCTAGGTCTGTGAATGTATAGTATCATGCAACATTCGATTTACAGTGACTATGGACATTGTGCCTTGAGTGTTTCAGACCAAAAGCAGTTGTTATCTCAGTTAGTAATGAGTAGTTTGGAATGTTGTGATATGATGATGATGCTTCTTGTTTAAAGGGCCCTAACATCTAGGTTATCAACCCCAAATGTTGTGATATCAGTGGTAGCGTGTTAGATGAGATATCTGTTTGTGGCCTGTTGTAAAGAAAAGTGTTTAGAATGTTTTGAAATATATAGTCAATATGTAGGTAAATAACTACACAGAATCAAGCAATCACTGTTTTCAGGATTTTAATGCAAAAAGTTGGAAGTTATGAGCATCACTGTAAAACTCTTGTTTGTAACATTGATAATTAATCCTATATGGACTACACACACACACACACACAAAAGGAACAGGTGATACAGATTTGAGGTCCTTTATTTAATCATGAATAAACACATTTAGGCATATACAAACTACTATTTATTTCTTCCTGAATTGAAATCTTCGGAAGTATTGTTCTGAAGGATCACTAGACATTATGATGGAGGTGGTGCATAACTTCGAGGGTATAATTATTTTTAACTTACTTGCTTTATAGTTGACCTTGCATAGGGCAGAACGTTGGAAGTTGTTAAAGGGGTAAAGATTTTTTTTTGGAGATCTGCTTAAGAGAGGGCATACATAAAATATTACATTTGAAAATTTAATGTGATTGGACTTTTGACAATAGACTCGTAGGCTGTACCAACGTCTGTTTACAGCAAGAGATTATCTTCAGGGTGCAGTAGTGCAGTACTTTACCTCCTTCTTCTACCAAAGTCTTTCTCATCGAAATCAACTGCAATAATATGTCCTATTGTGAATATCTAAGAATATCTAGAATAGGTGCTGCTAGTTAAGAAAAATATAAGTGATGTTTACATTTGTTGAAAGAATCATACAAGGAACAGTATCAAAGTCATGATGGAGGAAATCCAGAAGACAGAACACTTTAAGTCACGTAATAAATAACAAAAGTCATACTTGGCAGAGAAAGGAAAATTTATCAGCAGCTCACTGTTGGCCCTGTCTCTGGAAGTGCGTGAATAATCTGTACATAACTCAAGGCTGCCACTCAGTATTAATATACTAGGTCATTTTTTTGCTCAAATAAAACGAAAAGTAACATATTGCATATCCTCTTCACAAAACAAACTTTACATCACCTCTTACAGCAAATCCTCATTTGTCCTTAATTTTTATCAGAATACTACCATAATACAATAACAGAGAAGTACTATAATATGAATAATAGATAAATAACTGAAAGGTTTACTATGAACCATTAAATTGCAATTTTTTCTGGAAAATGTTTCTTTTAAGACAATACATCCATCGAAGTTCTTTTGCATACATTCTACTTCTTTATATACAAGCTTTCTCTTGTTTTAAAGTTATCATTCCATCAAGCATTCATTCCCTGAGAAAAATTTATATTGCCAAGACCATATATTACACAGCTTTCTTTAACTTCAATTTTACATCTTCAAAAAGCTTGTCACTAGATGCAATTTCTTCACTTTTATTTCTTAATTTTCTTGAAATCCTCATGTTCTTCAGTATTTAAGTTGCAATTCTTAATTACTTTTTCAATTTTGATGCACTTTTCGGCCTCTCCACCAAGTTCATTTGATGCGCATTACTTATTTTCTGGATAAGCAGTGTAACAAGTGAACAGACATTGACATTGTCAGTTGCTTCGATGTGATGAGATCAGTTGTGGTTTGTTTTACCGCATTAATTTTGAAAGCATCCTGAATATTTATTCTTGTATTTAACATTCCTGGTGACATGGGTGATGCTCTGTCATTGGTCAAATCTTGGCTCCTCTGAGAGGAAGCTCTCTTTATCTGCACTTCCATAGGATAGAGTGAAACATACCTTAAATTTATCTGCTACTTCACGATATTTCCTTTCTCCACATGGAAGTTTTACATTGATATGAGGTTTCTGGTTCTTTTAACTGACAGATTTTTAATTTGCCTTAACACTTTCGTCTTCTTCTTCCTCTTCTTCTTCTTCTTCTTATTATTATTTTTCTTCTTCTTATTATTATTATTATTAATTTGAAAATACAAATGGAAATATCAATGGGAAGAACCTTTGCAACCTTCACCAGATATTGCCCCCATTATTCCTGACATGCTCAGCTGGAGAACGAGAGTCCCAAGGGAGGACCGTTCGCTGTCTGGCTTCGCTAACTTTTAAAGGCAGGGAAATATTCAAGAGGGCTAGCGACAATGACACAAAAAGGGTTTAAAAACAGGTTTTGACATTTATTTACAAACTAGCACTTGATAACACAATACAGTAAAAAATTATAATAATTAAATCTTGATGGTAATTCGAAAATTAAAAATCTCCTCAGCCAGTTTCCTTAGATACAGCATTATTGTTCTTCGACCTTTCGAAGTTGAATTACACTGCAAATATAACAAACTAACATTAGCCTACTTCTAGCTTAATGATACAAATACAAATTTTATGACGTGAAGACCTCCTCCTAATAATGTTGTAATTATTTTACAGGTTACAGAAACTTAAATCTCACTGATCTTCCTGGCTCGTAAATGATTCTAAGTCATTTAAATTATCAGGTTAATTCATGATAAAATCCACTCGTTCAAAATGAAACTTTAAATTCTTTAAGTAAATGAATAAATTATGGCGTCATTATTTTACAAAAATTTTTAATCACGTCGTTCTACTTGTGGATAAGCTTACGTTATACCGTTTCATTCATCAAACATGAGATCCATTGAACTGTACTTAAAAATTTATTTGTAGGAAATATTAGTTAAACATGTCTCTATCAGACTTACTTTCATTAAAATATACTCGCACAATAATTATTTCCACGAAACTTCCCTCAGTATTTGACAGAATAACACGAAGCTCTCTTAGAATCTGACGCCTTGAAAAAATTTAACGTTACAAGCTTTACAATAAAAGTGAACTTTGTCCACACGATTGAAGTAATCCCCACTTATTCATTGGTGTCGGGTATCTTAATCTTACCTCAACTTAATTTTAAAATAAAATTCGCTAAAGGTTTAACTTCCTAAAAGTTAAATCAGCTCAAACAACGATGTCGATAACCTGGGCCCAACATGATGAAAATGTGGCCAGGTCAAAACCACATTTCAAGAATATCACAAGTCACTGAAAATCATTACAACACACACACAACATTCAAACAATGACACACGAATAATATTTACATTATTTACACCGAATTCTAGACTTTGAATTTTATATTTTTATTTTTACCATCTGCATATGAAATATCACGATGACGGTATCGGTCAAAAATCCATTTACGATTCTCTCATAGATGTGATAAATCTGAGTAATCACTTAGTCAGCGATGCTGAAGTGTGTCATGACGTTGGTCATAATAATATCAGCGGTTGATATCTGGAAGAAGTGTCGTCTACAGATACGCACATAATACAGGTCAAACATTAACATCCAAATTCATGGTTCATGAGCCACGACATTTGTTATTACTTAAATCTACACTCATCGATCAACACGTGCTCCACATTTGAAGAAGTCATGTTTCACCAAACACACACTCTTCAAATAAATTCAATAAATGAATTCAATAATTCAAAAAATACATTAAATGATCCGTCGGGATTCTGTCATGTTCCAGGCTCATATTCTAGTTACCTGAGCACATATTAACATCTTACAACAAGATCAAGCAATATTTAAACTCATGGCCCTTAATCATTGGTTTAACCCGAGCTGGAATTATTATTATTATTATTATTATTATTATTATTATTATTATTATTATTATTATTATTATTAGACGCGCTGGATAATAATTTCCCGTAAATCTGAGTTCGACAATAAACCAGATGACACTAACACGCGTGAAATCCAACAAGATAAATAAGAGAATTTACCTTGAAATCCGGCGTAACAAATATGCCGTAAATATGTCCCACATGGCTTCCACATTGAAAATAATTTCAAAATTAAATTATCATTTATCGATGAGGACAATGATTTTTAAATAACCCTGAACTATTAATTAGGACATTTAGAGTAATCACAGAAGACATGCACACAGTCTAGCTACTCTATGAATCCAATAATCACTCACACACAACGTGATAACTCTACCAATTCCCATGTGAAAGAAGAATGCAAATACTAGCTAATTCTTAAAATCTAACAAAATACTACCACTAATGAATAAGCAAGCATTATTTCTACAAAGATAAACAGGTAAAATATTATAAATTGATACATAAATGTATGATGAAACTGGATCTCTGCCGATGATCTAGAATTACTGGATCACATATTGCTGGTTATCTGCTTCCGTCGTTATCTCCCCATGTTAGATGTTGCCTGCATTTTAGTACACTATCACAGCAGCCAAGTCCAGACCAGAAATACTGTAGGTTTCATCAAGTAGTTGAAGCATCTTGATGAGCTCAAGTAAACACGTGGCAATCCTCTTCTTTCTTCTATTGCGGTGAAGCTGAAACTGACACAGTTTTTAGTAGATGTTCCACACACAAATACTTCAAGTTTTATAGATGAACAGCACATAACATAGCCTGCGAAAATCTGCCAGACTCGTTGACTGTTATACTGTAAGAGGGTTGAATTTATAATCCCGTGGTAGAAAGGAAGGTCTTAAAAGTAGGACTATTAGGCAGTACCATCTGGCCGATAAAGCAGTTATGAGGCAGTTTCTAAAAAGTAACTATGATCGGTGGAAAACGGTAAATAAAAATGTAAACAGACCCTGGGATGGGTTTAAAGCAATTGTTAAGGAAAACAGGTTTGTACCTTTAAGGGTGGTAAGGAATGGTAAAGACACACCTTATTATAACAGAGAAATAAAGAGACTAAGAAGGAGGTGCAAACTGGAAAGAAATAGATTTAGAAATGGCTGTGGAAGTAAGGAGAAATTGCAGGAACTTACTAGAAAATTGAATCTAGCAAAGAAAGCAGCTAAGGATAACATGATGGCAAGCATAATTGGCAGTCATACAAATTTTAGTGAAAAATGGAAGTGTATATATAGGTATTTTAAGGCAGAAACAGGTTCCAAGAAGGACATTCCAGGAATAATTAATGAACAAGGGGAGTGTGTATGTGAGGATCTTCAAAAGGCAGAAGTATTCAGTCAGCATTATGTAAATATTGTTGGTTACATGGAAAATGTCCAGATAGAGGAAGAGACTAATGCTAAAGAAGTATTAAAATTTACATATGATAACAATGACATTTACAATAAGAAACAAAAGTTGAAAACTAGAAAAGCAGCTGGAATTGATAAGATTTCTGGGGATATACTAAAGATAATGGGTTGGGATGGGGTGAAGTCGATCAGGTGGGGTGAAGTTGATCGCCAATATATCGTTATGATTTTCGCTACTGCTACCTGGTGGCAAATCTGGAAACATTATGATATATATTCTCTTTGAAAGCCAATGAGTTGCAGAGTATTTTCTATCTGTAGAATGTTCTCTGTGGATAACCGTTCAGTGGCACTGTGGGAAATAAACACATGTATTTTGGCCACCTGTGAATGAAGTCAGACAAAAAGTGTCACAATACCACATTATAGGCATATAATTCAGCCGTTTTCGGACTGTTAGTTGGTAAGTGAATGTATTGTCATCTGATTTATGTATTTGCAAAGGCTGAAGTTTGTCGTAAGGACGAGTACTGATCTATTAATTGAATTATTGTATTTTGCAGGGTGAAGTCGATCATGCCGCGAACGTACGTAAAGAAGATGAGCAGGGAGGGAAAAAGGAACTACAGTGCAGTATATCTGGAAAATGCCGTTCGGGAAGTGAAGAAAGGAAAGTTGAGCATTCGTAAAGCATCCGAGTGTTACGGTGTGCCTTATACGACGCTAAATGAGTGGGTGAAGGGCAAACGTAAAAACAGTTATGGTGGGCAGCCTGTTCTAAATTCAAAAGACGAAGAATGTTTAGTACATGGATTGATCAAGTGTGGAGAGTGGGGTTTTCCTTTGAAACGACATGATGTGAGAAATGTTGTACAGGGGTATTTGAATCGTTCTGGGCGAGTTGAGAAACGTTTTAAGAACAATAAACCAGGAAGACACTGGTTCTTAGGCTTTATAAAAAGAAACCAGGAGCTTACTGAAAGATTAGTGCAAAATATCAAGAGGAGTCGTGCAGGAATTAGCGAGGAAGTTATTCATGATTATTTTGATAATCTGGAGGTATACGTTGCAGATATGCCTCCTAGTAACATAATAAACTTTGATGAGACCAACTTTACAGATGACCCAGGCCAAAGTAAAGCACTGGTTAAAAGAGGAGTAAAGCATGCAGAAAAAATCATGGATTCGTCCAAGACAAGTGTTAGTGTCATGATTGCAGCTACAGCTGAAGGTGTTGTTTTGCCACCATATGTGGTATATAAAGCAAAGTATCTCTACCCAACATGGATTGAAAATGGCATTCCTGGCAGTGGGTATAACAGGAACACAAGCGGTTGGTTTGACCTTGAGATATTTGAAGACTGGTTTGAGAAAATTCTGCTCCCGTTTGCTCGCAAGCTGAACGGTAGAAAAGTACTGATTGGAGACAACCTCTCAAGTCATCTTTCGCTCCATGTTATTCAGTTGTGTGAAGAGAACGAAATTGACTTCATTTTACTTCCACCAAATACCACCCACATTTGCCAACCACTTGATGTAGCCTTCTTCCACCCACTAAAAGGAGCTTGGAGAAAGTACTTAGAAGAATGGAAAATGAAAAACAGAGGAATCTTGCCTAAGTGTGAGTTTCCTAAGATGCTGAAGAAGACCTTCGAGGAAGTGGGTGTTCACCTAACATCCAACGTTGTGGCAGGATTCGCAGCATGTGGCATTGTTCCTCTAAATCGAGAAGCTGTCCTTAAGAAACGTCCAAAATCTCCGAGGGAAAATGAAGGATTGGAAAAACGGTGGAGTGACACATTGGTGGACCACTTAAAGGAATTAAGAAAGGAAACCACTGGAAGTACCGAGAAACGCCCAAGGCAAAAACGTCTCAATGTTGCAGCTGGCAAGGGAATAGTAGTTCGTGATCTCGTAGAGTCGGGTGATGATATGCAATCAGGATCATCAAACGACAACCAGTTGCATTCTGATTCAGAGCTATTTGTCGAGGATGATACCGGTAGGTCTAGTGTCATAGATTATGGTGGAACTACTGAAGAAGGTGAAAACTGTAGTTCTTACAAGAGTGGTGAATTTGTATTGGTATCATTTCCGACTGGTAGCAGGAACAGACATTTTATTGGTCAAATAATTCAGATGGCTGAGAGTGACGCTGAAGTCAGCTATTTAAGGAAAAGAGGATCCAAGCAGGTTCATTTTGTATTTCCAGATGTTTCTGATGTAGACAAGACTCCCCTCACGCAAATTGTAACAAAAGTGAAGCCTAAGGGCATCGGTCGTGGACGCTACATTTTCCCAGATATTGACATTTCAAAAATTGAGTGAAAATTCTTCACGATGTAAGATATTTTTATGTATAATGGCTATTTTTTAAATGAAAATACAATGTTCTAACCATAAAATATTCTATTTGTTAATTTACATATATGTTAGGTCCCTGAGGAACACCCTCTAGTATTTTAAAAATGAATGAAATCATAGCCTACCATACCTTTGGAGCTATTTTAACTTAAAAATTGATCGGTTTCACCCCAGTACCTGGGTGAAGCCGTTATATGCCTTTTAAAAAGCAGTGATCAGCTTCACCCCACTGGGTGGGGTGAAGCCGATCGACTTTTCAGTTAAAATATCTCCAAAAGTACAATAGGCTATGTCTATATTCAGCATTAGATATAATGTCAAAATGCTAAGGATTACATGTATTTTTTTAAAAACAAATTCTTCAATATATTCCCCCTAAAATAAAAGAAAAACTACATTTTTTGATCGACTTCACCCCTTCTGACTACCATATCTGAAGTACTTATTTGATTATTGTTTGTTCGAAGGAGCTATACCAGATGAATGGAGAGTTGCTATAGTAGGGGCCTAACACCCTATGCAACTGAAGCCTTTTGTAACATGAGGGCTTAAAATTTGTGTGATAGTAGCAGATAATAACAGAGTGAACCATGTAACGTTTAAGGACTTTTCAATATCTGCAAGTTATGAGTGTCATCTCTCAAACAATTTCAAAACTTTCATTTTTGGCAGTGTGTTTATATAAAAAATTATCATAATCAGCTGAGCCTAACCAAACAGACTCAGTAAAAAGCTTTAAAGTTTCCACCATTCCATTACCATGACAAATTAACAGCTGCCACGTTCTCAGATATGAGAAGTGTGTACCCAAAGAAAATGGTTGTAAGCTGAGAATGGCTCCCAAACTAAACTTCAGAATAGTTTTTCCACGTAGGTATTCTTGAACAACAACTCTTGTGCAATTAATATGTTCTATGAAACTACATTTCCTGTGATCAAACAAGAGTGTAGAACGGAGTCAAGAACTGCACATTTTCTGAAAACTGTGTCTCGGTAATGGAAAATAATGAACATTTTAAAAAGTTATTGCATTTCCCTCTGGGAAAATCAAATGATCATAAATGCCTTTCAATAAAATATGTGATGCTATGTTGCCTAGCAACCGTGCAAGCTGAGATCTGAAGTATTGATGGAGAATGGACCATGACATTATGATCCGTGGTTTGTGCAGCTCTCCTTATACAGATCCATGGCCTGCGCAGCTCTCAAAGTAATGTCGCTAGCTAACATAATGCCACACATTTTTACATAACTGTATTATGTAAGACAAATGTTTGGATAACCGCCAACTCTTATGTCCAAATGTGTGGTTTTTGGCGAGGGTTATTGTAGACATATACTTGTGTGTGAACCATTGGCAACGGCTGAGTGGAAAAGTTAATGGTCCTCAGAGATGAAATACCCATTGCTATGGAATTGGGGTGGACATCTTTGACATGTTCCCAGCCACGACCCTTCTGTTGTTCTGGCAGCTATAACTATACAATCAACCGGTGGTCCCTACCTCCTATAGGAGAGATTTTCACTGTGACTATGTGTAAGTAAGGCATCATCCTGCTTCACAGAATGTATCAAGCTCAGAATATTTTAAACATGCCTTGGACCTATGGGAGTAACTCAGTCCGACTTCTATTTGACAGGCGAGGGAATCCTTGTAAACTGACTTATGTCCTTTTACTATTTTGCAGAGTATAGGGCTTTGACAAAGCAGCGCCGTAGTATCATATATTGACCTAGGATCTTGAGTTCTCCAAAAGTCTTCCCTTCTTGTTTTACCTCTTCCATCCCACTGCGTCTCCATGACATCCTGGGTCTACTTCTCTTCCGTTATCCTTGGGGGTTCCAAAACAGAGCCTTTCTCTCCACTGCATCCTGCTGCTTCCGCAGTGTGTGGCCGATCCATTTCAACTTCCTCCGCTTTATTTGTATGCCAATGTGTTCTTCTTCTGTTTGTTTACAAAGATCTTCGTTTGAAATTACTTTTGGCCAGAAAATGCATTTAATTCTCCTTAAGCATCTATTTATAAATACATGTAGTTTATGAGTGATCTCTGAGGTAACATTCCCGGTTTCACTACCATATAACAGTACTGTTTTGACATTTGTTCGAAAAATGCAAAGTTTGGTTTTCATTGAGATTTTTCTGGTCCTCCATGTCGGATAGAGTTGTATGAATGCCGCATTCGCTTTGTGGATACTCATTTTGACATCACCAGCTGCTCCTCCATCCTGCGTAACCACACTGTCAAGATGTGTAAACTCTTCGACTTCTTGAATGTCTTCATCACTGACTCTGAATTTCTATTTGTTCTTCACATTGATATTCATTGCTTTTGTTTTCTGGGCAATTATCTTTCAAACTACTTGGCAACTAAAATGGAATTCAATGCGGAACCATCAATATCAATGGGGTTTATGCAAGAAAGAAAGTAGAACTGGCAGAGTCAGCAAAGGGTGTGCATACTGCGAACTAACTACAAATGCTTTCATTCCCCTCCCTGAAGGGGAGGGGCGGGCCACCCTGAAGGTAACGCCTTCACTCTGGCCAGGAGTTTCGGCAGGTTGGAGAAGCGATGGTATGAGGAGGAGGTGTGTGCGGATAGTATTATAGGTATCGGGGATGTGTGCAAGGATTAAATATTCAGAGGGGAGTGCAAGGGTGGTCGGGGAAAAGGTGAAGTGCAAAAATGGGAAAGATGAAGGTTAGAAGAGAGAACTTGGGTGGAGATGCAAGGCGAGGAGATGGAGGGTGGCTGTAGAAAGAGAAGTGATAAGAAAACGTAGAAGGTCAAATATCGGAAGGGGTGGGGGAATGAAACGAGGTGGGGGAGGGGGTTGACAGACTTGTGGAAAAGGTGGAACAGGAGGAGCGCCTGGCCGGGGGCGACGATGTGAATTAGCTGTAGGGAAGCGAACAGGTTGGGGTGGAGAACGGGAGGGCTCCACTTTGTGGCGGTGGCCGTTGATACGATCTCCGGTACGGATGAGATGTTGAACGACTTCGGCACTGGGAAGCTGGAGCCGCACCATATAAGTAGAGCCGTTGGTGTTGTGGATGCGAATCGCGCGCCGGGCAGGAACGTCGTCCGCGTGGAGTTCCTGGAGGACCGCCCGTTCGGAGATGTCAGGTGGAATCCCGCGTAGGACGCAACTAAACGTGGCATGGAAGGATGGCGGTTGCTGCTGCGGCGATGCTGGCGGGTCTTCGGCTGCTGCGGAGGTGTCTTGTAGACGTGGCGATGAGGAAGCAGCGGTGGTCGAAGTCAACGCGGTGGAAGAGTGTGGCGGGATTGTGGTAGTCGTGAGTAGTGGGAGAGATGAGGACATTACTGGTGAAGGGTGACAAGTTGTGACAGTGGTGATGGGAAGTGGAGAACTGGTATATGCGGTCGTCATAGTGGTCGTGGGAGTAGGAGTTGTTGAGAAGAAGGGTGATGGTGGCTGAGGCAATGTCCAGGGAAGAGACGCGTTGAAGACTGGAACAATAGTTGGATCCGCAGAGAGCTGGTCTTGGATGGACGGCGGAGTTGGCACCACTGCGTAGGTCTTATTGCGAATGGTCGCTCCGGAGGCGAAGAGGCGTTGCAGGTCGTCCTCTCCCGGGAGATGTACTAAAATCTGCGATGTTGGAGTGAAAGTTATGTCATCCATCAATCGGTAGGCGTTATAAGCTGGGACGCCGTCTGTACGAAGGTCGTGGTAGATGGCATCTTCAGAGATAGTTGGATCTATTCCGGGGATTAGGCAGTAAGACATGGTGGGTGGGGAAGGCCGACTGCCAACGAGGCGTCAGCCTATATGTTGTTTGAGGTCGGCTGGGTAGCAAGTAAATTTGAGGGACACCCGGCTGACCAAAAATCTTGGAGGTGCTGTGGCGAAGTTTCCCCTTGCACCAGGCGAGAAGCGTTGTGATGTGTGTGTGTGTGTGTGTGTGTGTGTGTGTGTGTGTGTGTGTGTGTGTTGGTGCATACTGATGTATTAGGAGCTAATGATCTTCAGGTAAGTGGAGATAATGAGGAAGAGATAGAATAGAAAGTGTTCGTAGCAGGTGTTAAAATGGCATGTTGTTACCAGACTGGCCATACATGGCTTTCATCACTTTATTTGCAGGAATACCACCTTTCATAAACCAAACAATGAGTGCGTTTGCACCCTCTGTGATCAGAAGTGCAGTTTATATCATATAATGGAATGTCCGAAAAGGGTGAAATCAATTAGCGAATATAGTAGGGAAAACTCTAAAGTTTAGAACTGAGAATATAAAAATTGCTAATTTGTAACTTGTAATGCTCTTTCGAGCGCACCTTAATAAATTATTAAAATGGGGAGGACTGTGTGACGATTTATAGCAACAACGTATTGGTTGATTAAGATTCTTTGACAAGACGTTCAAGGAGAAAAGAGCTGGGACAATGGGAGGTTAGTGGATGTAATAAGAAGAAGAAAAAAGGTTAATCAAAATAGTATATTGTTTCTACAAAGGGAATTAATTTTAAATTTTACATCTCAAAATTTTGTAACCTGACACACAAAAGAAAACATTCATCGTGAATGACGTACATTAGAATAGAATCCGTAGACCATTTACAAGTTATAATATGTGACTAATCAAATGAACATGGTAACCTATAAGCCTCGGAGAATATGGACACAGATTTCCAAAAAAGTAAACAAAGGGAGAAGAAAGGCACGGGAAGGACCAAGGACGGGGATCACAATAATGGGAGTCGCCTGAGTATAAACATTGCCAAATGCAGGAACAGTTTTATGTGATAAGTTGTACCGTCCAGGCCACAAGTTCAATCACTCACCAGCTCTTAAAATTGTATATTACTCGATGTTCATTTGTTAAGGAACAATATCACTCATATCAGGCTTAAAAGAAAACCGGCCACAGAAATGAAGATAACTCCAAAATCCATAGGAGAATAATAATAGTGGTAATTATAAAATAAATACTCTGTTGCTCACCCAATACAGCAAATAAAAGAAGTGGAGCTTCCCAGCAAATACTGGGAAGTCCTCAGACGACCCTCCAACCACACTCGGAATCAGTGCTGGACTGAAGACCGAGTATGTGGGGGGTAGCCTTTATACCGCTGCAGAAAGTTCCGGAAAAAAGTACACAAAACGTCGAGAAATATCGGGCACTGACGTAGCGAATGACGTAACCCAGAGGAGACTCAGTGTGTAGTCAGCAGTTCACCAGGACGGATGCATGGCGAGGCAGCAGAGAAAGTCCAAGGCCGGTTAGATGAATGAAGTATCGGCGAGTATATGAACATAGATGGAGTTCCAGATGACGGTAGCCGAAAATAGGTGAGTGATCGTTACATATTCGCCCGCCGGCCAGGAATCCGAAGGATTCCGGAAGTCAAGATGGACCCGACGAATGGCGACGGGCGAAGAGGAAGGAAGAAAAAGAGGAGCTGGAACAAAAGCAGACTCGGCAAGAAACAAAGTTTAAATAAACAAATAATAAAGGCACAAGGAAGGGAGGGGGTATTAAAAAATTACAATAAACAAACACAATATGGTGTAGGTTAATTTTTGTTTTACATAATGCATAACAAAAATAAAACAAAAGAAGGGGAACATTCCCTAATGTTCACCAAGATGGGAGAGTCCAGTTGACCCGGGTGGGGTTGAAGGGTCACTGGGTAGAGCAAAAGAGAAAAGAAAAAGAAAGAAATTACTGAAAATACTGTTTCAACTGCAAAACATGGGCCTTTTTAACAATGGAAAGATCATTTGCATCCTGTAATAATACAGAAACCGGAGTAGAGAAGCAAATGATTGAAAAAGGGTCTGTCCAACGAGGGCAAAGTTTAGCAGATACATGATCACTCGCGGAACTTTGAGGATGGTTCTTTAACAGTACTTTATCCAAAAGTTTAAATTTTGATGGACGGTGCCCACGGTCGTGAACCCGTCGATGGACCCCCCGTGCCTGGTGTAATTTAGTTAAGGCCCTTTTCCGATCCACTTGAGTGACTTGATTAGGGGGGCAAAGGAGCAAAGAAGGTAGATCCCATGTTAAATCTAAAGGAGTTTGCAAATCTCTACCCAAAAACAATTTCGCCGCGGAAAAAGAGGTGGAGTTATTGATGGCAGAATTAAGTGCTAGCGCAAAGGCAGGTAATTCAGAATCCCAATGGCGTTGATCTTCGGAATGAAAAATGGACAATAGAACTTTCAAATTTCTATGATATCGTTCGACAAGATTGGCTTGAGGATGGTAGGGGGAGGTAAAGACCTTGTTAATACCATTCATAAAGCAAAAGTTGTAAAAGGATTGTGAGGTAAAAATGGTAGCGTTATCCGAAACTAGGTATTTCGGTAGACCAATAATAGGGAAAATTTGGTCATTCAAAAGCCGAATAATAGCGTTATCCGAAACTAGGTATTTCGGTAGACCAATAATAGGGAAAATTTGGTCATTCAAAAGCCGAATAATAGTCTGAGCAGAAAGCGTACGCAACGGACGCAAAATCAAAAATTTAGAAAAACCATCAAGCAGAGTAAAAATATATGCATTGCCGTGGGAAGGTATAGTGATAGGTCCGACAACATCAATATAATACCTCTCAGCGGGATAAGTATAAGGTGTGGCGGAATGAGCACCAAAGGACAATGCGTTCTGGGGTTTGTGTTTTTGGCATAAAGTACAAGATTTAACCCAAGTGAAGACATCCTTACGCATATTGGGCCAAAAGAATTGAGATGCCAACCGAGAATAAGTTTTAGCGCGCCCAAAGTGTCCCCCTGTAGGAGACCCATGATAATACTGAAACAGCATCGAACGTAAAGGGGAAGGAATGACTACTCTAGGGGTTGATTTAGGAGTTGGTTTAAAAACCAGCAATTCATTATGGATCCGAAAAGGTCCATCATAGTTAGTAGCAGAGAGAGAAATCTTAATATCTTTACAGTAAGAATCGGTAGATTGATGATGATGACAAGAGTCAAAAGATAATGGAAAATCAATAAGAGAAGAAATCGCATTGATTTCATAAGAAGGAAGTTGATCTAAAGTTGAAGAGGGAGATTGGTCAAAAAGGCGAGAAAGAGCATCAGCGACTGAATTTTGATAACCTGAAACGAATTTTACAGAAAACTTAAAACGAGAAAGGCGGAGCAGCCATCGACCGGTCCTGCCTATTTTAGGGGCATTGTTCAGTAGCCAGGATAAGGCCTGATTATCTGTTTGAACAAGAAATTGCCGATGGTCAAGGTATTCCGAAAAATGCTCAATAGTGAGGATTAACGCTAATGCTTCCCTTTCATAAACAGAATACCTACGTTCAGTAGGCGAAAGCAAGCGACTAAAATAAGCAATAGGAAGAAGTTTACCGTCTCGGTTTTGATTTAAGACTCCTCCAACAGCAACGTCAGAGGCGTCCGTAAAAACTTCAAAGGGTAAATCAAAGTCAGGTATTTGAAGAACAGGGGCTTTGGTTAAGGCAGATTTGAGAGAAATAAATGCAGTTTGTTGCTGTTCTCCCCAGTGAAATTTTATGCCTTTGCGTTTAATCAAATTAAGTGGCTCAGATATGTGAGAATAGTGAGGGATAAATTTACTATAAAAACCAACCATACCTAAGAATGTTCGCAAGTGCTTCAAATTTTTCGGTGGAGGAATACGATCAACTGCAGACACCCGATCCGGATCAACAGAAATGCCATTATTGGACAGAATATGGCCCAAAAATTTAATGGAAGTCTGAGCTAAAATAATTTTAGAAGGATTGACGGTAAAATTTAACAGAACCTAAACGAGAGAGTACTTCACGAAGATGTTTAATATGAGTGTCAAAATCAGGACTATAAATCAAAAGATCATCCACATATGGAAATAGATACTGATATTTTATATCAGAAAAAAGATTGTCAACAAATCTTTGCATGATTTGTGAGCCAAGGTTTAATCCGAAAGGTACTTTAGTGAATTGATACAGCCCGGTAGGAGTAATAAAGGCAGTATACTTAGAGCTACTATCATCTAAGGGTATTTGATTATAGGCCGAATTGAAATCTAAAAGGGAAAAATACTGTGCATTGGAAAAATGTTGAAACGCAGTTTGAACTTTAGGCATGGGGTAAGCATCGTAGAGGATCTTTGAATTAATTTTACGAAAATCAACTACAAAACGAAAGGACCCATCAGGTTTAGCAACAATGAAAGCGGGAGAGGCATAGTCCGAAGTGGAAGGTACGATGGTATTGTCAACCAGCATTTTCTCTACAAGTTGATTAAGAATTTTCATTCTGGGCGGACTCAAATGATACGGGGGAGATCGAACAGGCGTGGTATCAGTGAGATCAATATGAGCTTGAAAATTGGAAACGGTTCCAAGTTTAGAGGTTACAACATCAGAAAATTCAACTAACAAATGATCAAGTTGGGCAGATTGAGAACGATTACAATACACATAGTCCTTACGAACCGAAGGAAGATGTGAAAGAGGGAAATCAGAACAATTCACTAATGGAATCCTAATATCCGAAAAGGTGAAACGAATAGAGGAAGAAAAGGAATCAAGTACCAAACCAGTATGACGAAAAAAATCATATCCTAGAATTAATGGATATGATAAGTTTTCTACAACATTAAAAGAATAGGTCCACGAAAAATGTTGAATTTTTAAGTTGAGCTTGACTTGGCCAAGGGTCTGAAGTAGATTATTTGATGCAGAAGTACAACGAAGGGAAGACTGAGAAAGTTGAAGATGAGAAAAAATAGTCTGAAGAGATTGGAAAAGTTCTAAACTAATTAACGAAGTCGTTGAACCAGAATCTAAAAGTGCAATAGTAGGAATATTGTGGAGCAAGAGTACAATATGTGAAGTTCTGGGTAATGAGCAAAAAATGTGAGAATCATATTTTACGCTCGGTTTAGTGTCAGAAGATCGAAATGGTTGCCGAGTGGTTAAGGTGTCGTGATGAAAAGCATGTATTTGATTAGGCAGATTTGCCCCTTGAACGCGTCCACTGCCTACGGACGGGGGTTGGGGGCGTTTCCCGAGATGGGGGAGGCACAAAATTTAGCTATATGTCCTGTACCTCTACAGCGGTAACAAGTAATAGGTTTACTGACTGTAACAGAACGAGATATTGGTAATGATAATGACACCGGGGGAGAGGTAGTACCAGAAGGTAAGACTGGTGGTGGTACACGAGCATAGTAGGAAATATCTGCATACGAGTAAGTCGTATGAGCTTGTGCTGCGGTATACAATTGTAGCAAAGAGGTAGGGGGAGAATGTATCTGAAGAAGTTGTCGGAAAGAAGGCACAGCATAAAATGTAACAATTGAAATTAAGTCCGATGGATTATTAGCGATATTAAGAACATCACTAAAAGTAAGAAGTGAGTCTAAATAATCATGTACAGGTTCGTCAGAACGTTGATGACGGCGGACAAATTCCAAACTCAATGTATGACGTACCTCATAAGGTAGAAAGTAATTATGGAGACATGTGCGAAATTGAGCCCAATCCTGAAAATGTGCCATATTTTCAAGCCAAAAATTCGTTAAATGTCCAGTAGTTTTAGACGTTAATAAACTAATGAGTTGAGAAAATGGGGCAAGGTTAATTTTAAGAAATTTACGGACAAAAAATAGCCATATAGTTAAATTCCGAGGATTTGTATCAGTTAAAGGAGGCACTTGTGTTAATGACTGTTTAATAATCTCTAAATTTAATGTGGAAATGAGTGGATTTGGAGAAATAGGCGATGAGGTAAGTGGCCTAGAAGATTCAGGATGTAAATGATAAGTGGTACTTGGAAGTTTTGGTTTTAGGTCTTGATCAAATAAGTCTGAAGTGTTAGAATGCGAAGACGAACAAATGGTGGATGAAAGTTCTGAGGGCGAAGTGTCATCAAAAGTAATTAAATCCGCACAAGGTGGATTAGGTAGAGACCGGGAAATCGCGGGTAAATATAAAGAATTATCAAAAGAATTTAATGGAAAATTATCGGAAAAAGTTGCCATGTTGAAAAAGAGAGCACAGTAACAAAGAGTAAAAAAAGATAAGAATTTAAAAAAGATAACAGTAAATAAATCAAGTGAGTTACTCTGCTACCATTTTGTGACGATTTATAGCAACAACGTATTGGTTGATTAAGATTATTTGACAAGACGTTCAAGGAGAAAAGAGCTGGGACCAATGGGAGGTTAGTGGATGTAATAAGAAGAAGAAAAAAGGTTAATCAAAATAGTATATTGTTTCTACAAAGGGAATTAATTTTAAATTTTACAACTCAAAATTTTGTAACCTGACACACAAAAGAAAACACTCATCGTGAATGACGTACATTAGAATAGAATCCCTAGACCATTTACAAGTTATAATATGTGACTAATCAAATGAACATGGTAACCTATAAGCCTCGGAGAATATGGACACAGATTTCCAAAAAAGTAAACAAAGGGAGAAGAAAGGCACGGGAAGGACCAAGGACGGGGATCACAATAATGGGAGTCGCCTGAGTATAAACATTGCCAAATGCAGGAACAGTTTTATGTGATAAGTTGTACCGTCCAGGCCACAAGTTCAATCACTCACCAACTCTTAAAATTGTATATTACTCGATGTTCATTTGTTAAGGAACAATATCACTCATATCAGGCTTAAAAGAAAACCGGCCACAGAAATGAAGATAATTCCAAAATCCATAGGAGAATAATAATAGTGGTAATTATAAAATAAATACTCTGTTGCTCACCCAATACAGCAAATAAAAGAAGTGGAGCTTCCCAGCAAATACTGGGAAGTCCTCAGACGACCCTCCAACCACACTCGGAATCAGTGCTGGACTGAAGACCGAGTATGTGGGGGAAGCCTTTATACCGCTGCAGAAAGTTCCGGAAAAAAGTACACAAAACGTCGAGAAATATCGGACACTGACGTAGCGGATGACGTAACCCAGAGGAGACTCAGTGTGTAGTCAGCAGTTCACCAGGACGGATGCATGGCGAGGCAGCAGAGAAAGTCCAAGGTCGGTTAGATGAATGAAGTATCGGCGAGTATATGAACATAGATGGAGTTCCAGATGACGGTAGCCGAAAATAGGTGAGTGATCGTTACAACTGTTAATCAG
This sequence comes from Anabrus simplex, assembly GCF_040414725.1. Classification (NCBI taxonomy): domain Eukaryota; kingdom Metazoa; phylum Arthropoda; class Insecta; order Orthoptera; family Tettigoniidae; genus Anabrus; species Anabrus simplex. The sequence goes on from NC_090265.1 coordinate 803,563,516, forward strand.
GAGTTCTATTGCACACAACATAATTTTAGTTAGGCTCGTAAATGAGTAGATGACTTGGGTAGATTTATCCATTAGAGGAATTAGGATGAGAACTGTCTGTGTGAACCGACTTATAATTCAGGAAATGTGCGGGTATTCCAGGAACTTCTGGGTGATACAGATCACTATCTGATCTGTAGTGAACATCTGTAGGTCTACAATACAGAAAGTGAAATATGTCTGCAGATGAATAAGGGTAGAGAACCTCCAGGACATGGAAATTAGACAGAAGTCCATTGATAAGATTAGTGAAAAGTTCCACATGATAGACAGTAAGCAGGTTCTGGATATAGAAAGCGAATGGGTGGAATACAGGGATACTTTAGTAGAAATGGTAAGGAACTTAGGAACAACTACGTGTAAAGATAGGAAAAAGCAAGTCATGTTGGTGGAACGATGAAGTGAGTGCAGCTTGTAGATGAAAAAGGTGTATCAGAAATGGCTCCAAACAAGAGCTGATGCAGACACAGGATTGAAAGCAGATGAAATAAATGAAGCAAAACAAACGACTGTTGAATCCAAGAAGTCATGGGAAGATTTTGGTAATAACCTGGAGAGACTTGCTCAAATGGCAGGGAAACCTATCTGGACAGTAATTTTAAAAATCTTAGAAAGGTACTGAAAAGATAATGTACCTGTTGGGTAACTCAGATGACTCCTTATAGATCCAGTGGAATCACTTGACATGTGGAAGGAATATTTGTAACATTTTCTTAACGTTAAAGGACATCAGTCTGTTGACATGATGAGCAACAGAGCCCATGAGGAGGAGGACAATGAAGTTATATGTTAGTTAAATTATGCTTGAGGAAGTAGTAAGAATGGTAAATAAACTCTACCGACATAAATCAGAATGAATAGTTGAATTTAGACCTGAAATGGTGAAATATAGTGAGATGGCAGGGATGAAATGGCTTCACAGAATAATAAAATTAACGTGGAATGTTGGTAGGTACCTTCTGATTGGCAGAAGCACTAATTGCACCTATCTCTAAGCAAGGGAACGGGAATGATTAAAACAACTAACAAGGTATTTCAGTAATCATTATACATGGCAAGGTGTTCACTGGCATTATGGAAGGGAGGGTGGAATCAATAGTTGAGAGCAAATTGGATGAAAACCAGTGAGGGGTTTCAGACCAAAAGGGGGCTGTCAAGGTCTGGTTTCCAGTATACTCCAGACAACTGAAAATGTTACAAGAGGAATAGACAGTAAAGTTGTGTAGCATGTGATAGAGTAACGACGGAAAAGTTGTTAGTCATACTGGAATTACGGGATTAACGGTAGATTATTATAAGCAATCACAGGAATTTATGCCAACAATTGGCTACAGTGAAAGTTGATGGCAGAATGAGTTCTTGGTTCAAGGTACCGTACTTACAGGGATTAGACAAGGCTGTAATATTTCACTTTTGTTGTTCATAGTTAACACGGATCATCTACTAAAAGATATAAAGTGGCAGGGAAGAATTCACTTAAGTTGAAATGTGGGAAAGAGTTTGGCCTATGCTGACAACTTCATCTTAACCGCAGACTGTGCTGAAAGTCTGCAATCTAGAAACGTGACAATAGGTGCAGTGAGTACAATATGAGAATTGCCATTTCCAATACTAAACTAATGTCAGTAGGGATGAAACTAAGGAGAAATGAATGTCTCTTTGAGAATACTAAAATGGAACATGTGGATCATTTCGGGTACAGGGTACCCGACTTGAATATGTATTATACTAGATATGTTGAGAAGTATTAGAGATAATTATTGGTGGTTTCTTTCTACAAGTAGAGAAATTCAAAATGGGTTTCTTACATGTCTAATACACTCGATGTGCGCACCATTAATGGCGCAACAGACCTAGAAACTGTATTCCATATCTCTCTATGTGTTTTGTTGCACTGCAGATGTAGCATTTGCAACGGATGCTCGAATGCTGCTTTTAATGTGTACATTTTTAATGAAGTAAAAATCCCGACATACAGCTGGAGTGTGAGACGTGTCCCATCCGTCTCTCTTCTTTGAATACTAGGCAGCTCAACACAGAACGTGTCCCGCTAGCGGTCCGTTAGGCTTGCACAACGTCGTTTTCGACTGGAGTATCAACTGTGACTAAGCGACGATGTTCCCCGCCTGTATATCAATCAGGAAATGGCACAGATGACGTTCGGGAAACTGACAATTTCTTTCGATATCAGATCTCGACGTGCAGCCGTGCAGCATACACAGTGCCACCACTCAACATATTACAGTCTACAATATAAAAGAAGCCCTCACGTTATCACCTAGAACTTATGTATATTGGTTGACATAGTTTTAATCCCAAGATGCACGGCATTACTCAATATTCCAGTTTATAATAGGCATTATCTTAACTTAGCAATGGTGCACGCAATTCCTCATAATAATTTAGTACATCAAGACAACTATAATATATTATACGAGCATTAATCAAGAAAACATCGGGATGAACAAAAACTATCACAAGTTTAAACATTAGAATACAAACCCTGTGTACTTACCATATTACAAGAATAATGCAGCAACAACAAACCAGTACAAACTAGAGTTAAATGTGGACCCATTTTATCTTGTTTTTATCATTTCATCCACTATTAAACGGTCTGTTATAGCGGGTCAAATTTTATGTGTATATATTCGTATTTAATAGACAATGTACACTGACTGACAGAGCAAATGCAACACCAAGAAGGAGTGGTCAGAACTTTATGCCAATTGCAGGGTGGACTGACGTCACTGAGGTATGCTCATGATGTGAAATGCGCCGCTGTGCTGCGCACGTAGCGAACGATAAATGGGACACGGCTTTGGCGAATGGCCCACTTCGTACCGTGATTTCTCAGCCGACAGTCATTGTAGAACGTGTTGTCGTGTGCCACAGGACACGTGTATAGCTAAGAATGCCAGGCCGCCGTCAACGGAGGCATTTCCAGCAGACAGACGACTTTACGAGGAGTATGGTGATCGGGCTGAGAAGGGCAGGTTGGTCGCTTCGTCAAATCGCAGCCGATACCCATAGGGATGTGTCCACGGTGCAGCGCCTGTGGCGAAGATGGTTGGCGCAGGGACATGTGGCACGTGCGAGGGGTCCAGGCGCAGCCCGAGTGACGTCAGCACGCGAGGATCGGCGCATCCGCCGCCAAGCGGTGGCAGCCCCGCACGCCACGTCAACCGCCATTCTTCAGCATGTGCAAGACACCCTGGCTGTTCCAATATCGACCAGAACAATTTCCCGTCGATTGGTTGAAGGAGGCCTGCACTCCCGGCGTCCGCTCAGAAGACTACCATTGACTCCACAGCATAGACGTGCACGCCTGGCATGGTGCCGGACTAGAGCGACTTGGATGAGGGAATGGCGGAACGTCGTGTTCTCCGATGAGTCACACTTCTGTTCTGTCAGTGATAGTCACCGCAGACGAGTGTGGCGTCGGCGTGGAGAAAGGTCAAATCCGGCAGTAACTGTGGAGCGGCCTACCGCTAGACAACGCGGCATCATGGTTTGGGGCGCTATTGCGTATGATTCCACGTCACCTCTAGTGCGTATTCAAGGCACGTTAAATACCCACCGCTACGTGCAGCATGTGCTGCGGCCGGTGGCAATCCCGTACTTTCAGGGGCTTTACAATGCTCTGTTTCAGCAGGATAATGCCCGCCCACACACTGCTCGCATCTCCCAACAGGCTCTACGAGGTGTACAGATGCTTCCGTGGCCAGCGTACTCTCCGGATCTCTCACCAATCGAACACGTGTGGGATCTCATTGGACGCCGTTTGCAAACTCTGCCCCAGCCTCGTACGGACGACCAACTGTGGCAAATGGTTGACAGAGAATGGAGAACCATCCCTCAGGACACCATCCGCACTCTTATTGACTCTGTACCTCGACGTGTTTCTGCGTGCATCGCCGCTCGCGGTGGTCCTACATCCTACTGAGTCGATGCCGTGCGCAATGTGTAACCTGCATATCGGTTTGAAATAAACGTCAATTATTCGTCCGTGCCGTCTCTGTTTTCTCCCCAACTTTCATCCCTTTCGAACCACTCCTTCTTGGTGTTGCATTTGCTCTGTCAGTCAGTGTATGTTACAATAATATATATGTAAATATGTAATAATTCCACATATACCGTTGTAAACTTTATTTGATGTTTACTAGACTTAGGTTATAATGAGATGACGCTTACATAATAAGCAACTTTCTAGTCAATGAGAAAAGATCCATTATACTACTGTCATATTTACTTTTTCATGATCTGTCAAATAGGGCCAGTGATATAAAGACATTAGTCCTTATGTGATGTTTTTGAAACCGATTTAATGTATAACAGCTGAGGATTACCCCATAGGGGTCGAAACCGGTACTGAATTTACTGCATCTTGTAAATAAACATTGTATTGATAAGGTGGAGGCTTCTATACTATTTTTATAGTGTTCATTGCTTTCAAAACCAAAACAAGTCTTGAATGTAAAAGTATTCAAATGACCAGACACGACAACAACTCTTCAGGCAACTCACGAACTTATGACTGAAAACAACCCGAAGCTCATCGGAGATGCAGGAAGAGACCGACATTACACATGAAGAAACAGTTCAGAATTGAAACCCTCAATATCCTCGCCGTTACTGGTAAATGTGAAGAAATTGTAAACCTCATGGACAGACACACACTTGGGATTGTAGCGTTGAGTGAGACAAAATGGAAAGTTTGAGGAAAGGCGGAGGTTGTTATATACAATAACAGTGGAAAGAAGCTACGAAGTGGTAAGATTTTTTGATTCTCTCTGAGCGAATTTCGACAGAGAGTAAAGGTTGACAATTTGCCAATTTCGGCAGTGCGGTAATAATATTTTTGTGAGATTTTGATTCAAGACTCTGTCTTTTCCTTTCTTAATCAGTTTACCCTCCAGGGTTGGTTTTTCCCTCGGACTCAGTGAAGGATCCCACCTCTACCACCCCACCTCAAGGGCAGTGTTATGTAGCGTGAGACATATGGTCTTGGATACAACGGGAGAGGAGGACCAGTACCTCGCCCAGGCGGCCTCACCTGCCATGCTGAACAGGGGCTTTGTGGGTGTTGGGAAGATTTGGAGGAATGCTGAAGAGAGCGGCTGCGGCCTTAAGTTAGGTACCATCCCGTCATTTGCCTGGAGGAAAAGTGGGAGACAACAGAAAATCACTTCGAGGATGGCTGAGGTTGGAATCGAACCCTCTTCTACTCAGTTGACCTCAGGAGGATGTGTGGACCCCGTTAGAGCCCACATACCACTTTTCATATTTCGTGCCAGAGCCGGGAATCGAACCCGGGCCTCCGGGGGTGGCAGCTAATTACACTAATCACTACACCACAGAGGTGGTCGATTCAATACTATACCGTACAATAACACTTTCACCAAAGGAACAATATTACGCATGTATTACAATTAAATAGAATTATGGTGTGATTATACAATTAAAATAATTTAGTATTGGACTACAAACTAAGATACTAGCAGACATTACGGAGACTGCCAGAATGAAGAATGCGCGCTTCAAGCGGGTGAACCATACCTCAGTGTCCATGACCTTGGCAAAAGTATACCTTTGCTACCCTTCCTCATAGCACATGCAGTGTCCACTACTTGCTGTGGCGGTATTCAAGTCGGTTATCCAGGACGAATCCTTTCTATGGGTATTTCGGCTAATAATTTTGTTAATAATTAAATAAGACGAAGGAAATAATTAGCCGATAAGACAACAGGGCTTGTACAAATTGCTTTGTTTAAAAATAATTTCTATAATTCCTAGCTTCAGCTGGCTAAAATGGAATAAAAATGTAATATTTTATCCACAAATTGAGGGGGCAACTGCCCCCCGCCCCAATCGCTGCTACTACCCTGTATAAAAAGGAATACAGGAAGAAATGCAGAAATTATAGGGGCATCACTCAACTTTTTCACTCACTTAAACTTTTGGAGAAGACAATTAAAAAATGAATAAGGAATATAGTTGAACCGTTACTGAAGGAGGAGTAACGCGGGTTCGGGAAGAACTGAAGCACTACAAACCTGATATCTGCCATCAGAATGATAACAGAGAAGCACTGGGAATAGGCTATGTTAAGAACTTAGTGATGGTTTTTATGGATATCGAGAAGGCCTACGACAGTATGCCTATAGTCCGCACGGCCTTACTTCTCAATTGAAGTTTCGCAAAACAAATGAGCAACGCCTTTCATCTGTTGCCAGCGCGCTACGCCTGCGAGAACAGCTGATACAATACGACCGCGGTAAAGAGCCCTTGTAAAATGTAATACCCTACTCAGAAAAACTAATGAATATGGATTGAAAACAAATTCACAAAAACTACACTTACTAACAACAGCTGACACTAATAAGAGAATATATTATTAAGAATTAAAGAGAATGAGGAAATAAAACATCACTCACCACCAATGGCTGACGCAGGAAGGAGGTTACGGCCTACATAGGGAACACTCCACCGATCTCAGAGTCACTAGAACCCACCAATAATATGAAACACACACTAATTACTGAAGAAAAAAGCAATAGATCACGAAGCGTACCGAACAACATACACGCTGAGCGAGATAGGTTAACCACGTGGCTAATATAAATATTAGAATTGGCAACTGGGTTTCGATATCGTGCACTGCCGATATAAATAGATATGAATGGCAGATTGAGATTGGTTGGATGTCTATGCTTGAACACATAACCACCAGACAGAGCCAAAATCTGCCAAAACGTCAATTTATAAGTAGAGCCTTGCGGAGTATAGAGAGATTATCTGGGAATACGTAGAAGGTATACGTCTGCCAAACATCCTGATTGATAAAGTAAAGATGCTCTATCAAAAGTGCTTATCCTGTGTCTAAATAGGGGATGGAAGATCAGATTGGTTTGAAACCAAAAAAGGAGGCCAGCAGGGAAGTGCCTTGTCACCGCTGCTGTGCATCATTGACATGGATTGGATCATAAAATCCAACAAAGAACATTACAAAGAGCCCAACACTCTAATATTTGCAGATGATATTCTGATCTGGGGAGAAAATGAAGCAGAAGTACAGGAGAACCTAAATCCCTGGAATGGCTATTTAAAGAATATGGACTAAAAATCAATAAAAAAGCTGTTTAAATGGCTATCAACAGAAAAGGCACAGATTCAAACAATTTCCTGAAGGGAAGTCTATTGCAGTCTGGTTCTAACTTCAAATACCTTGGAAGAATAATTTCAAAAGATAACATATTAAACTAAGAAATACTTAATAGGACTCAGAAATATTCTGAATTTTACTTTCAAGACAGAAATCTACTCTGGGATGATAAAATACCCTCAGAAAGCAAAATTGACCATGTTTCGTACCTACTTCATTCCAGTTCTCACATATGGACTTGAAACATGTACCCTGCACAACAAGGCAAATAGAAAATCCAGTCAACAGAAATGAAATTCATCAGAGCAATGAACCAAAAGACCAGGAATGACAAGACTAGAAATGAAGCAAATAGAAAGGAGGCTGGCATAAAAATACCTGTTACCGAGCTTTTCGGAAGAGGCAGGCTACAATGGTTTGGACATGTTATGACGATGGACAGAATGGGAACAGCAAGGTATTATTTTGACAGAGAAGTGAAAGGGGAGAGGCCAAGGAATTGATGGACAGAGACAGTGAAATCGGAGTCAGCAAGAGGAATGCCAAGTGGGAGGATATAGTGGAACAGAAACTATACTTTAACAGGATGATGTAGCAAGCGCTGGTACACCACACTCGAGAAACTGGAGCTTGAAGATGATGATGATGATGATGATTTATGGACGTAAGAAATTTGTAAAATTTACTTTGCACAGGAATCCTATGAAAGCAGATTTCAGTTATGCAAATGACACCTCACTTTTCTTTCAAATTTCTGATCATGGCTTAACAGTTGCAGAACTCTTCATTTGAGCCATGGCACACTAATGACCGACACTTTCAGCAGTACTAGCATGTACCAACAGGGAAGCTGCATACCAACAATCTTGAGAACAGATTTAGCTGTTACCTTCAGCTTTCAGGAAGGTAATTATCATATATCTGTCACACAGCTCATGGAGTGGGATAAAAAATCATACCATTATATTTCATGCTCGAAAATTTCGTGTGGTTTAACCTTTTTTACAAGAGAAACAGTAGTGTACCACTGACTCTTTAGGATGAGAGATTATCTTTAGTGCTGTCGCCCAGGTGGCAGATTATACTTTCACTATAAATACTGTTATAAGTCTCAATTAATACAGTATACGGTATTGATAACATTAGCCAAAAGATGAATTAATTAATTTTAATACAAGGTAGTGGAACCGAGGCTGTACTTGTATTTCGGCATTGCTGATCTTGAAGAATAGCCTATATCCATTAGTGGTTGGCGAATTAGCTTGAATCTCATTATCTCATGCTTGACAGAAAAAAGAATACCCTTCAATATCAGCTCACTGTCAGTTTTGTCTATGGAATTGAATGAATAACCTTTACATAACCTCTTCTATGATAACTTAAAGGTACTGAGTTTGATGGGATCATATTCAACCTTCTCATTGTCACCTTCTTCTGACTTTCTGATAAAGATTCAAGCAAATTCGCCAATCACTAATGGATATACGCTTAGGATCAGCAATACTGGAATGCATAGTTCCACTACCTTGTACTATAATTAATTATCTTTTGGCTAATTCTATCAATCCTATATTAGTTGAGACTTATAGCAGTACTTATAGTGAAAGTATAATCAGCCACATGTGCAACAGCACCAAATGCAGATCATTGATTATTAGTGCAATTCTTATTGATTAATCAAACTGTATATCCGTATCTAAGGTAAAATAGGACATTCATTCCAATATATAATTTGAGGTTATATTACTCGATGCAATATTGAACTGAAATATACAATATAAACGTCAAATATAATATTATAAAATACACACACAAATAATTATTTACACATTTACTTATATAAAGCCTGTACATCTTATCCTGAAGAAATTGCATCTCCTGTGCAGCCTACGTTAGTCGTAAAAGAGTACCCTGTACCCACACATAAGCAAAGACTTGGCTTGCATTAAACGGGCAGTAGATTACATGTACCACTCGGAGATGTAACAACAGCTCCAGAGACCGAAAGCACTATCCACTATCTTCTCACAAGAACTTCTCAACACACAAGTCACGTTTATATACACATATGCTAATACTCTGAGCATAAAATAAAAGTGGTACATTAATGTTGCCCTCTTATAGCATTAATACTATAGTGTGCGCATAGCCACCTCGTCCATGTTGCGGCGTGAAGCCAACATCTCGATCAGCTGACTGGGGGGGTAGTTCGAAGCAGATTCTGAGAGGATATAAGGAGATTGGCAAACAGCGACATTCGAAAAGGCGAAGAAATCTGTTGTGCTTAATTGTTTATTATAATGTAAGAGGCAAGTAACTTTTTTTTTCAACTAAAGCTTCATATTGGGATTAATAGCTGAAAGGTAACTTTTGAAAATTGTCCGTAAGGAAGTGTAACCTAATTTTAAATACACGACTGACATCTACAATAAACACTTCATAATTTTCATAAAAAGCTTTAAAAACTGTATTTACCGTGCTTGGTGTACTTTTGACTGAAATAAACCTACATAAAACCAATGCCCAAGCAAAGGACACAAGGAATGACACATAGCCTACAGGACCATTCTGGAAAGAAAAGAACACAAGTATCATATTTAAGTGAACCATGCACCACCAACAGATGGCAATAAAAATGAACTCTCCAAGATAAACGATAAACAGGTACCATAACAAGAAATATTCACTTATCATAAGTTGTAAAAAATCACAATACAGTAGGGTCAACTACATATCAACTGGCACTGCTTGTAGTACCTAGTTATGCCTATGAACAGCGATCTGTTATAATATGCTGCTTCAACAACATAATAATAATAATAATAATAATAATAATAATAATAATAATAATAATAATAATAATAATAATAGTAGTAATAATAGAGGGATACATAAAATGCTACACAGGTAAAATTTCATTCCACTGCCAATTACTCAATTAAGCTTAGTTTAAAGCCCAACATGAACTAATGCACATGCCACATTTGAAGTAGGCCTAAAAATAGGAGGTAACATCTCGAGGAAAAAAATCATCCTGCAGCATTCAGTAATGTTGTTCCCAAAGTACAGAAACAAGACATGCCAATGTAAAAGTAATTTAAGAATTAATTTCTATACAAATCTACCTGACTCCTAGACAGAATGATTAGAGGGAATATGCCTAAAGTAGAACACTAATACAAATCAGTGAAACTAGCATACCAGGCCAGCATCCTCTGACATAAGCAACCTGAGTCTATATAAATATTCCAGTCATAGAAATCCTCATATAGGCCTACACGTTGTAACGTGTTTATATAGCGAATGCAATTATTATATTATAAAGCAGGATACCTTACGTTACTGGTTCCTGAATAGAACAGTATTTGTGTGATAGCTTCGTACTCTCACACTGTGAAGTATTTCTGTTTCAAGCCGTGCTTTATGGTGGAACCTCACTTTAAAATATTAGATCAAAACTGCCCGCTTCAGCTAATGGATGTGGTTGTCAAGGGGCGGAGGATCAAATGTATGCTCCTGAAGTTCATCAAACACTTCTCTCTTAGCATGGTCCAGTACTGCCATTAGAGATACATTTAGAGGGTCCTTCATTCTTGTCATTTTGTGGTGGAATTTTCGCATCATCTTTTCACCTTTCCTGCAGAGGTAAACCATATTTAATGTTGGGATAAAAAGGCCACCTCTGTTTTTTCTCTTCAGGAGCGTTGAATGTGAAGCAAGTCAATTTATGGTATTACATTATTCTGGAAATATTTGTTTAACAGTAATTGTGATAAAATAAGAACACATTACAGACTTCTGTCTGTCTGCCTGTCTGTCTGTGAGGTCATGAACCTAGAGACTGGTTGGATCGTCAAATAGCACCACCAAAGGCTATGCGGTTATAGGGAAACCGAAAAAAATTAAGCCGTTTCTTAGAAGTGAAGCTTCCACGGTGTGAAGAATTATTTAATTTAATTTAATTTCCGGGTTGAGCCGTGTTGTAGTTGTCTGCACATCACGTACAGTTTTCCGACGTTTCGAATACATTGCATACATCTGCAGAGGAGATCAGACAAGAGATATCATGTCTACTGAGAACCGCAAAGCCGCCGCCATCCAGTTTGACTAAAGAAGAAATTCATGCCCTAAAAACACTACGTCAAGATACGGGAACAAATCCTACCCGCAGATAAAGGCAACGTTGCGGTGATAATGACACGCACTGACTACACTCGGAAAATAGAACAATTACTCACCGATCCTACATACAGAAAAATAAGGAACCCTACCAACCGCATTAAGAACAAACTCCGCATACTAGTAAAACATTCCAGTATCCCAGCCGAAATACAGAAGAAGCTAATATCCTCGGACCCGATACCTCCTAAATTGTATGGCCTTCCTAAAATCCATAAAGAAGGCATACCTCTGCGACCTATCGTGAGCGCTATAGGATCTCCCACGCACGACATCGTCCGTTACCTAGCTGGACTACTTCAGCCCCATACAGGACACACTGAAACCTACGTGAAGGACTCCCGACATTTCATCCAGCTCCTTAAGGACCAATCAATTGAAAGTACGGTCTTATTGGTAAGTTTTGACGTCACGTCACTTTTCACCAAGGTGCCGCTAACAGAAGTATTTCCGCTATTAGACCAGAAACTTCCAGAAGACCTGTCAACACTAGCTAAGGAATGCCTTAATGCCACTTATTTCTATTTCAACAGGGAGTTCTACGAACAGACAGAAGGGGCCGCGATAGGGTCGCCACTCTCTCTAATAATAATAGACATGTATATAGAACACTTCGAACAGAAAGCCTTAGCTAAATCTACTCTGAATGCGAAATGTTTTCTCCGTTTTGTGGACGACACATTCGTAATCTGGCCTCACGGGAGCAATAACCTACTGCTATTTCTCGACCATCTCAACTCTATACACGTAAATATTCAGTTCACCATGGGAATAGAAGTAGACGGAAAACTACCGTTCCTGGATGTCCTAGTAAAACGCAACTCCAATGGGACTCTGAGTCACGCAGTATACAGGAAACCCACTCACACAGACAGGTATCTACACATCACCCATCACAAAAGCAGGCTGTCCTAACATCACTGGTGAACAGGGCGATAGCGATATCTGACGCAGAGCACCTCGAGGAAGAGAAAGAACACCTCACGAGAACCCTCAGGAAAAATGGCTGCTCGCTCAATAACATCCGACGAGTCCTTAAAAAATCTGAAGAGAACAAAGAAAAACCTGCCGTAGGAGAAAACAACGGGAAAGCAGAACTGACCCGCCCGAAAACAGCGATACTGCCATATATTAAAGATACTACACACAGGATCGGCAAGATACTGGACAAATACGACATAAAAACTATCTATAAACCTCACCGGAAGCTAGCCCGTTATCTACCACCAGTAAAAGACACAATAGAATTACAGGCCCCTGGAGTATATCACATTGAATGTAGTTGCGGAGCTGGTTATGTTGGTGAAACAAAACGTCTGATCTCCACCCGCCTAAAAGAACATACCCGTCACACCAAGAACCAAAACACAGATATTTCAGCGGTAGCCAAGCATTCCTACGAAACAAGGCATGGAATATCATTTGACAAGACCAAGATCCTAGCAGCTATCCCTTGGAATCTGGAAAGGAAAATCCGCGAGGCTATCGAAATCAAGAAACATCCGAACAACATAAATTTAGAAGAAGGATATAAAATCAGTAAATCTTGGATGCCTATCATTCACAGTTTAGGACATACAGACCACAACATAAACAAACGGGCCAAAACCCCATTACATAACAGCACGGGCAAGGCCCCACTACCTGGCTGTGACACATACCTTCCAGAATACTCACGAGACAGTCAGGGCTTACGTCAGCCAGAAAGGCTAGGATATAAAAGACCAAGGTCAGGGCCACTCTAGTAGTCACATTCTGCATCTACATTCGGAAGAGTAAGCACATAATGATTCTGCGAATTCACGGCGACCCAACACCCTTTATTCGGCTGGGGTGAACCAAGTAGCCTCAGCTGATAAGGGCTCTGTTGGCGCAACACCAACACCAGGTTCACATCTTGCTTATAAACTACAAGTTCGGCAACAGCTCTTAGCTCAACCGCCGAAAGGTCTAAATTTGCCTCCCCCCCTACCTCTTCAATTCAAATTAGACCTCTCCTGTCTACAAACCAAAACAAAAACCTAAGCTGATTGCTTCTAAATTCGGTCCGTATAGTTCCACCAAGGCAGAACAAATCCTTGAAAATGCAAAGAGACAGAATCCCGATGAAGATGAATTTCTGTTCCCACCATCCAAGAAGACTATTGAACACACCACTGAGGCTAACCAAACTCCACCAGTATCTACAGCTAATGCCTTTTCCTCTCTGCAAAATAGCATGGAAACTGAAACTATGAATTCCACAGAAATCCCTGAAAATGAAGTCCCTGTATCCACTAACAATACTTCTAGAAAAAATTCTGCTATTACTATCCGAAATAACACTATTTCTTATCTGGAGAGACGACAATTCGTCAAAAACATCATCAATGGAAAATTCACGGCTAAAATGCTACCCAATCACGTTATCCAATTTACAGTATAAACATTGAAGATCACAAAGCCTTAATTAATACATTGAAACAAAATGATGTCCAATTCTATACGCAGAGTACTGAGAAAAGCGAAATTATCACCGTTATTCTCAGGCAACTACCACTAAACACCAGAGTTGAAGATATACACTCCATACTAACAGAAATGGGCTACCCTGTTTTAAAGGTCGTCCAGCTGACTAAGTCGTACCGTTCCACCACTACCAACACTAATGGAGAATCATCGGATACCTTCGAGAGAAGAAATATTCCGCCCTTCGCAGTGACCCTTAAAGACAATGAATTATCCCGTACAATCTTCAAGAAACAGCAATTTCTCTTCGATCTAGAAGTAAAAATCGAAAAACCTAGAAGAACTTTAAATCCGCCGCAATGCAAGAGATGCCAGAGAACAGGGCACTCAGCTAAAAATTGCAATCTAGCACCTAGGTGCGTGAAATGCCCTGGCCCTCACGCTACCTCGGAGTGTACCATTCAAGATATCACTAAGTTCACCTGTGTCAACTGCGGTGCTAATCACACTGCAAATTACAAAGGATGCCCTGCTATCAAGAGCGCCAAATTGAAAAACAATACTCCAAGAAACATCGAACCTGAAATTTTCCAGCTGTTTGGAAAAAAATGTCCTCATTTACCCACCCCGAAGAACGCTCTCTCTTTCACCCCTGTAAATCAATCTAATCTTTCTAACAAATCTATCTCCACTAATCCTATTCCAAAATCAGTCAAGATATCCGATCAGACACCTCTGAATATCAGTCGAACACAGATATTCGATCAGACTCCTCGCAATATCAGTCGAACACAAGATACCTCCTCTCTCTCTCACACTACACTTCCTTCAACCAGAGAAGAAGCTTAAAAGTGCCTTGCTACTTTACCACCCCCTCTACAACATCAAGCTCTTATTTCAAATATCAGGACAACTGGTATTTACGAACGCATCAATAATATACTACTAGATCTTATCTATCCACACGCAACCTTTGGACAGGTTGTCTATAGCCATCTTTATCAACCCTTTCATTAATTAAACTTCTTTCCTACTATCTCTGTTGAAAAACAACTACATCCAATCAGAAAATTCTCTCCCCTTACATGTAGGCAACCTGCATCCAGGATGCCTATGTTACCCCTTTAGAACATGTCTTCCTCTCGAACTTGCCGTTTATTCGTTTAAATACTGCATGTCTCCCTTTCTTTCCTTTCTTCAATACCTAGTGAACTTTAATTTAACATACTTATCCAATGAAATTATATTAGTATACCTTCTTTCAGACTATCAAAGTTGTCTGCTCCAGGAGCATCATACAGCTGAAGAAGATTATAAGGCCAAGTAGGTCGGAGAATCTTGCGTTCTTACGTTATTTCCCCGAAATAGCGGTCGCAATTAGAGCACGCACACTAGTAGTGTACATTTCTGCCTGGGAGACTGATTACCTCGGATCGAGTAGGGATATGTCAGTCGCCTTCACAAAGAATACTGCAATGTATTAGAAACGTCGGCGAATACGTGATGTGCAGACAACTACAACACGGTTCAACCCGGAAATTAAATTAAATAATTTAAGCCGTTGTTTTCTTACCTCAGGCGTGCAAGCAGCATCTTCATTTATCATTATTTTCTCCTTCAGATGGTTTACTATGGTTTTCCCATTCTGCAACCGATTAATAGCTCGCCGATATTTCTGTCTTTCCAATTTTAGCTTCTTATGGGATTTACGAATAACTTCCCTGGCAACCTGCATGAAGGCTTGGGCTTTCCTTAGTGACTTTACCATTTCCTGAGTATAATCACCATCATAAGATTTTCTAAACACCTTTGTTTTAGGGCGAGACTTATTCTCCTCTTCCTGAGGAGCAATGGAAAAGTATGAAAATTATAAGTGTCAACAACAAAAATTTCTTACCTATGTGTAATATAAGAGTAACCTAATATGCTGCAATAGATGTTGTAGTTGAAGAGTATGTTAAAGAACTTAAACACAAATATTTCACATAAGGATGACAGGGCACATTCCTGCATAAATCTATGGAAAATAATTTAAAAAAAAAGAAAATCTGCCCACACACAACTTGTTGATGCAACAGGATCCACTTGAAGTTTCCTCTTCACAGGAGGTTTTCTCCTCTTCTCAGCTGGTAAAAGCTGGGCTGGAAAATTAAACATTGTTGGTACTGAATTTGGCTTCAGTTTAACTCTCACACCAAATGCTTCATATCAAAACATTTCGGTGAAAAATGCTTAGAGCATAATCTTGAATGCTTTCCAGGAAAGAAATTCTCTCTTCTTAATGCAACTACCCATTGCATTTTTCTTGTCTCATCAACAGGAAAACCGAAATCAATTAAAACACAGAATTCAAAATTGCTGTAACCTGGAAAGTAGAACTATAACCAATAAAATAAGTACGGTACATGTATTTGCATGTATTCTACAGACACCTGACAACAATTGTATAGAGCCCCTTACATCATCATCATAGTCTGTGACTGTCTGATAAACCAGATATATTTAGGTAAATATTTACTTACCCGTGAAAGGAAATGCCAGGTACATTGTTTAAGGTCTCCTTGCATTCCTACGCTACGTGCCATCGCTTCATTAAAAGTAGCTAAAAGTCACGCTTATCACTATTCTCGCCTACAACCCAATGTTCAAAACTCTCGCGCTACCCACCAGTCAGCTGATTGAAATCTTTGCTTCAAGAATGTGGGGTCATCAACCATCTATGGATATTATTATCGAAGGTGCCCTATACATTGTTCGATCGCATTGATTGTGTTAATGTGGTGTTTTCAGCATTGCTATGCCACGAAGTGCTGACCCTGTGAAGCTGCACTAGGTGAAAATAAACATACAGAAATGTTCTTCAGAATAGTTCAGTTCTGTGGTTCAGGTCAGTTTGAGTTTGTTCGTCTGAACCAGGGAGTAAAGAATACAGGGAGCTGCCTCGCTACACTACTCTCTGTGGCTATCGCTTGAAGCCAACGGCCACGCCCCCATGGTTACCAAAACATGGCAGTTCTTACGTTGTGGATGTTTACAAACCGTTGCCTACGCCAAGGATCATATAAGAGAAATAGATCCGTCACTCCTGTATAATATAGTTCACTGAGAAAACAGGTCATGGAAGCTATAGTGGCCCCTGTATCTCCGCCAACATAAGGAAATAAATACTACGATAATACCTCGTAATAAACTTGATAATAACAGTTGTTACTTTGTTAAAATTTTAATTGTGGTAGAGATAATGATTGCATTTCGGTAGGAAAGTTGTATCTAAAGCTTCTCTCGTGTCTTTTACTTGAAAAGCAAATTGCAATTATCGTATTTGTATGTTGGCAATACTGCCATAATGCTAGCTTGTATCGTTGTTTCACCGTTCGCATTTTAATGTACATTTACGTCTATTAAATAATAAATGCAACATTGATTACTGAAAATGTTAATGCAATTCATACAAAACCCCAAAACGCCCATATTTGCCTAAATCACGATCTAACGTAACCTCATTCTTTCGCTCGTTCGTTAAACCCTTCCCACGACTTCTATGTATGGGAATGGAAAATAGGAGAAAGAAAGGAAGAAGTAAAACACAGCATAATGCACACAGTTTATATTTTGAATTTTATTCCAAACAGCAAGTAAGAAGCACAATCACACACACGTTTACTCGCAACAGCTAGGTAGTTCAATGTGAAATACGTTCATGATCATAATACTATTTCTTCACACTAAGAACGCGTATAATTGTAATTTCACTCCATACTCTCAAAAAACTGGATCAAAAATCTCGTTCAATGCGAAAGAATCTCAAAAAAAAATTCGTCTAACAAGCACTATTACTTACCGTACGACCAAGAACCCTTTACGCGCAACGATAACAGTGTTGTGTTTTGAATTTGCTGTACCGCGCAACTGAATGTGTAATGCCAACCACTGCCTACTAAATTAACCCTCTATAAGAGAATTTTAGTTTTCACTAGTTGGCGGAGATTGATGAGCCCATCTCGGAACTGCTTCGTACGCTCCCAATGAAGTGTCACCCCCTTGGCCTACGCTATAATACAAGGCCTTGAAATGCACTCGTGGAAACGGGTTGCTTCCTAGTTCCCATTCAGCCGCTAGGATCGCGGTCTTGCCCCTTTGTATTGGCATGGCCGTATATGTCAATAAGTAAAGTATATCCTAAATAAAAAGAACTGAATGTTTTTGCGAGTATTGACAGTACTTTATTTATAGAGCGGTTTTTTCGTGACTGGACGATAACACATGAGTCAAACCACACCTTTCAAGAAGAAGAAGAAGAAGAAGATAGAGCGGTGCTGTATTGGCTTGGATACGTCATTGAAGTTTCAAAACTTTCCTTCTGAGTGGCTTCTTATCAAGTTTCAAAACTTTATCTCTTCTACTTGAGTGGCTCAAAGCAATGTTGTCTAACAGAGGTCTCAGAAATTTTCATAGTAGAAAAAGAGGTGGTTTGTCGCCTTTACACTTTCCACACTCAATTTCACTGTTGAACATGTCTTTCGAAAAAATAAACGTACACCTTTTAATAACTCCCTTCGGGAAAAGTACTGCGTAGCGGAAGTGACAAATTTCGTCGTTCACTGCAGAAGTGCCACAGACAATTTTCGGCATCTGAGGGCTCCTCGATCTTGAAAACGAATAAGACACAATGTTGGATTTCGAGTAGCTGGAGAACAGATATGATCTAAACAGCCTTTACAGTCTGTTTTTTCTTTTGCCACACGAACCATAATGTCATTGTATTCCGCTTGGCGTCTTAGGTAGCTGAAGAAGAGCTCGATGTCATAGCTCGTTAGGTTCCTCATCAATGCATAATGCAAATGGATACTTATGAGGTATTTTACGCAGGCCACAGTGGACTGGGAAGTCAAGATCTATGCCTGATACATTTCTCTCATGATTCGTTTTTACTTTCTCTGAATGCATTTTAAGTTTCTTAATATATGACAGGAAATCATTAATTAACCGAGGAGTTCATCTTCAGTACTAAAAGATGCTTTTTTTGCTAGTGACTTTACATCGCACCGACACAGATAGGTATTATGGCGACGATGGGATAGGAAAGGCCTATGAGTTGGAAGGAAGCGGCCGTGGCCTTAATTAAGGGACAGCCCCAGCATTTGCCTGGTGTCAAAATGGGAAACCACGGAAAACCATCTTCAGGGTTGCCGACAGTCGGATTCGAACCCACTATCTCCCGGATGCAAGCTCACAGCCGCGCGCCCCTAACCGTATGACCAACTCGCCCGGTTAAAAGATGCTCGTTTGTTCTCGTTCCTGAATATGTCCCATGTGAGGTGTTGCAGACGTTATGCGCATTGAACAATTTAATCAAATGCTTCATAAAACAAATGGCTTATTTTAAACTGTATTTTATGCTCTCGGGACAAAACCACCTCCATACTTTACGAACCAGAGATTTTTTCAGGGGAAAATACAATATTTTTAGCTCTTGCTATATTCATTTTCGTGAAATTTGTTGGGCAAATTATTTTCCTCGTTGGTTTCCTAATTTAAAATTTCTGAGTTTTAAGATGCCTCTCAAATGATTGCCGGTCACGGTAGCATAGTTTAAAAAAAGTCCAGTGACAAATTTTGGGATCGCCCGATTCTTATGACGTAACTCGGATCAAAACTTAGGAACAGAGGCCTACTTCGATCAGCTTGAAGTAGTATCTCATGCGTAATACTTCCTCTGTATAATGTTTCGAACATTGAACATTCACTGGAAACTTGTGAAACGAAATTCCACTACCTTTAATTTCTCGTGAATAAACCATGACTGGAACTGCGAATGCTTAACATCAGACAAATACATAATACATTCACAACCAACTCAGTTAATGAACACGTTTAAAGGCGCGAGCCTGGTAGACAGGGGCACTGCCTTCGTAATGTCCAGGCCGTACTGTACCTCTGATGACGTCACGCTTTGGGGGGACTTGAAGGCGATACGCATACGCTCCGCTTGAATAACACACTCGTTTAAATTACTTAAAGAACTGTTAACACCTAATAAAACCAAAACCTATCCTCAAATATTTGTTAATTCTGACATACAATACATATCCTTCTCCGTAACGTTCTATTTCTCGCGTATATACGTTCGTTTGCGTGAGTACAGCCTAACACTTTGAGACATATTCTTGCGGTTTTATCCATTTTATGGTCAACTGGAACATTCACATCATACACACTGACAGAAAACATGCAGCCAATTACCATTACTATTTATTACAAATATAAATTATTTCTGTACCTCACTGTTTCCACTCCATGAACACTGCAGCTTTCCTGGACCTCTTACAGGAAGTTACACCAGTATGGAGTAGGTCTGCTCTCTTTGAAGCACTTTGTTGAATACACAAGTCGGTGTGAATTTTGGAAAAGTTATTTAAAAATATATTCACCCAAATATATATAGGCCTACACGGTCCGGCCAGGTCTTCCAATTTCTTTCCGCAGTCACAAATGACTAGGGAATCAGCCAACTGCATTGACTCCAAAGCCAGGGATTTTGTGACACACTTAGGATCGTCTGAATTTAGCAATACCATCTTATATATATATATATCTGACACCAACACACAAAATACTTTGTACACCTCAATTCCAAGTTCTATTAACATGTCTGATGGATACTTTGTCCGACTCGATGGCTGAACTGTCAGCGTACTGGCCTTCGGTTCAGAGGGTCCCGGGTTCCATTCCCGGCCGGCTCGGGGATTATAACGTTAATTGGTTAATTCCAATGGCACGGGGGCTGGTGTAGGTGTTGTCTTCATCATCATTTCATCCTCATCACGACGCGCAGGTCGCCTACGGGAGTCAAATAGAAAGACCTGCACCTGGCGAGCCGAAGCACTAAAAGCCATACGACATTTCACTTCATTTCATGGATACTTTAAGCCCCCTCGATTTAGGAAATTCAGATATCTTACTTCTGGAGACAGTTCATAAATAAGATCTGAATCTGTCAGAAGATAAGATTTACATAAATCACACTGCTGTTTGATACTCATATTTTTTTCTATTTGCTTTTCGTCGCACCGACACAGATAGGTCTTACGGTGAGGATGGGACAGGAAAGGTCTAGGAATGGGAAGGAAGCGGCCATGGCCTTAATTAAGGTAGAGCCCCAGCATTTGCCTGGCGTGAAAATGGGAAACCACGGAAAACCATCTTCAGGGCTGCCGACAGTGGGGTTCGAACTGTGGGGTATCTAAGTGTGTGTGACGTGTGACGGTTGGTAAGGGTAGGTCTGTTTCGTATTTAAGGTAAAGTATGTACGCTCAGAATATGATCTCGCCATGCACCAGAATGGGAATGGTAAGACAATGCACCAAAAAAAAACACAAGGCATAAACCAGGATACTAATCCAACTGACGCAGTACCAATCAACGCACGTGATGGCGTAGCAAAAGGGGTGTAACAACACTCCAAAAAAAAATATAAGTCCGTCCGTGCACAAGTTCTCAGGTAGTTTTCAATTTTCAAGGTGAAAGGTTTTCAGCAGAGCGCATAAATGGAAGCATTTTCACTGAGTCCATATATTCAGAGGAACCGAGGTAGGTACAAAATTTGTGAGGGCAAGGAAAGGCGTACGACAACAAAAAAAGGGCAATGAAGAAATAGTTTTTTTATAATAACAATATATTAGCAAAAAACACCCAGAAGAAACATTTACAAGCCAAAGAAAACAACAATCATCCAAAGGTCAGTTAGTTCTGACTTCCAAAAGAGAAAAAACAGTTGGGACGACCATATTAATTTTCAGATTTGTTTTTCAAAGAGAACAGCTAGACTCGAAACCTTCAATAATAATACAACCTCTTTTACATGAGGAGTGTCCTACACAAGGAAAACAAAAATTTACGTATGAACACGAAAAAACATTAAAATTTGAAAGACATATGGGCCACTGTACAATAATACGTGTAGAAGAAAAAAAAGCGGAAGGGATGCGGAATAGGAAGGTGGGGAAAGGGGAGGGACGTGAAAGAAAACAGTACCAATGGCTGCCAACAGGGATTTGGAAAAATAGGATCAGTCAGTATCGATGAAATTCCAAAATAGCAAACAGAAGCTAGGTGATAGTTCAATTGATTCTATTCATGCGTTTGCTCGGGAAAACAGTTGAATTTCAATGGTTCATATCGCAGCAATCACTTGACGTATCACAAAGTCCAACTTCGGAGTAAGATGGTAATATAATTCCAAAGTAAGGTACCGCTATTAATAGCTGCAGTTAGCTTATTATCAACATGAACTGTCATTGATAGCCAGTAACGGCAATTTGAAAATTAAGGAAGTGCAGCATTAAAAGGAAGTTCAAAGAACAACATGGAAATGAAATAAATTAAAGTTTTCGCTCACCCGTCCAGCAGTCGTAGCTTTTCAATGGTATACAAAAGCACATTTTAAAAGAAACATTGCACACAGTCCAGCTGGTAGCAAAATAAAACCAAGTCCTCCCTCCACACAAATCGTCGTGTTCATCCCAACTCGCTGCTCAAGCCCAGAGCAGGCCAATTTATATTCAGGTAGAAGCGTCCAGAAAGGACGAGAGCATACAGTACCCAATGCGCAGCGAAGCGGTAGGGGAAGGAAAGAGGGAGGGTAAGCCGCACGAGCAGTTGAAACTGGACGGGCGAAGAGAGCACAGGCAGGTTAGTAGCGGCATATGCAGCGTAGTAAACGTAGAATCCATAAAACAGTAGAAAAATTCGGAGCACGTTATATACTCCCAGCAGCCGGAGAAATCCGAAGGATTGGGTGTAGAAGCGACGAAAGTCCATTGATGCTCCAGAGGGGCGCCGAACTCAGGAACACGAAGAGAGTGTCGTCGTTGAGGAGGCAAAAACAAAAAGCAAGAACAGGCATGAGTTACAAGTAAGAAGAGAAGAGAAAAAAAGGAGGGGCAGAGGGGAGGGGATAAAAGAGAAAGAACGATCCGGATCGAAAAAAAGGGAGGGATGAGACAAGAAAAGGAGAGGGGTTACAAAAAAAAGTTTTACAATAAAAGTTACAATATGTATATATAAGTGGCCGTACAAAAATTTTACAAAAAAGTTAATGAAAGTACAATGACAGAGGAGTATTTAATAAGATGGTGTCCCATAAAAAAAAGAAACCCATCAGGGGAAATGATCGATGGGGGAGCCGGAGGAAGTGACGAAGTGTGTGGAGGGAGCATGACCGGGTGAGCGAAAGAAAAAAGCAAAGATATGAACCACAGAAAAAAGGGAAAGAAAAAAGTGGGGGGACATGGGTGAACAAACGCAAGTAAAGAAAAAACAATAGTAGACTAGGAAAAAAAAAGATGAAATGAAAGTATGAATTGTCCATCCCTGCGGCAAGCCAAGGGGTTAAGCGGAGAACTTTTAAGAGGGAAAAATGAGCCTTACGAATATCATTAGGATTGTCCAAGGATTGCAACAAAGCTGTAACAGGGGACGGAAAGGAAAGAATGCGAAAGGGCCCAAGCCAACGGGGAGAAAGCTTAGCAGATAAGTGTTGAGAGGAGGAACTGATGGGATGGTTTTTGAAGAGAACTAAATCCAAAGGTTTGAAGGTGGGAGAGCGAACGCGAGAATTGTAAGTTTTTTTATGGAGGTCTCTGTCTTGAAACAACTTTTGGAGAGCATGTTGCAAATGATCAGGGGTGAGAAGATGAGGTGGTGTGTTCAGTAAAGAGGACAAATCCCATGTCAAAGAGAGAGGGGTGTGTAATTCACGGCCTAAAAATAATTTAGCCGGAGTATAAGAGGTTGAATTATGAACAGTAGCGTTTGATGCCAAGGCAAAATAAGGCAATTCGGCATCCCAAGTCCGGTGATCATGTGAATGAAAAGTAGATAGAAGGGATTTTAGATTACGATGATAACGCTCAACGATGTTAGCTTGAGGGTGGTAGGGGGAAATATTGATTTTCTTAATCCCATGAGAAAAACAAAAATTATAGAAGAGTTTAGAAGTGAAAACAGTTGCATTATCAGACACCAACATTTTAGGAATTCCAGTGATGGGGAAAATTTGGGTAGAAAGTAAGTTAATAATTATCTGGGAAGAAATAGTTCGTAAAGGACGAAGAACAATAAATTTAGAAAAACCATCGAGTAAGGTGAAAATATAAGAATTAGATTTCGAGGATTTTACAAGAGGTCCCACAATATCAACATAGAATTTCTCAGCAGGGTAAGTAGGGGGGGAGGCAGCATAATTACCATAGGGCTGATGATTGGGGGGCTTATGTTTCTGACACAAGTCACATAAGCGGACCCACGAATATACCTCTTTCCGCATCTGAGGCCAAAAGAACTGAGAAGCAAGACGAGCATAAGTTTTAGACATGCCAAAGTGACCCCCAACAGGGGATCCATGGAAATACTGAAAAACCATTTGTCGGAGACTGGAAGGGAGAACGAGACGAGGAGTGGCGCGCGGAGTAGGTTTGAAAATTAAAAGCTGATTGTGGAGACGAAAGGGGCCAGAATAATCGGGAGAAGAAAGATCTTGACAAAGTTGTTGACAATAAGGATCAAGTTTTGGATGATCAAGACATGATTGAAAGGAAAGGGGAAAATTGATAAGGGAAGAAATAGAAGTAACAGAGTTGATAGGAAGTTGATTAAGCTCAGAAAGATGAGATGAAGTATCATCAAAAAGCCGAGATAGCGCGTCAGCAACAGAATTATGATACCCGGAAACGAACTTAAGAGAAAATTTGAAACGGGATAGGCGAAGCAACCATCTACCGGTACGTCCAATTTTGGGGGCATTATGTAATAACCAAGAAAGGGCCTGGTTGTCAGTACTAACTAAAAATTCGCGATGGTCTAAGTACTCCGCAAAATGCTCAATGGAAAGAATGAGAGCTAAAGCCTCCCTTTCATACACAGAATATTTACGTTCAACGGGGGTAAGAAGACGACTGAAATAAGCAACAGGTAAAGTTTGATCGTTCTTCGTCTGCTGGAGAACAGCACCTATGGCAACATCGGAGGCGTCAGTGGAAAGTTCAAATTTAAAATCAAAATCAGGGATTTGCAAAAGAGGGGCCTGAGAGAGTTTAGATTTTAACGTATCAAAGGCGGTTTGTTGAAGAGAAGACCAATGAAATTTGATACCTTTACGTTTAAGCAGATTGAGGGTTTCGGAAAGTAAAGAAAAATTGGGAATATATTTGGCATAAAAACCAATCATCCCAAGAAAAGAACGTAATTGCTTAAGATTAGAGGGAGGAGGTATTTTGTGAATGGCAGAAACTCTTTCAGGGTCGACAGTCACACCCTGTGAACTTAAGATGTGACCCAAAAATTTAATAGATGTCTGGGCGATAAGCACCTTAGAAGGGTTGACAGTTAAGCCGACTGAGCGGAGGCGAGTCAACACTTCACGAACATGGAGTAAATGGGTTTCAAAATCTGAAGAATAAATAAGAATATCATCAATAAAAGGAAATAAGTATTTATATTTTATATCAGCAAACAAGGAATCCACAAACCGCTGCATAATTTGTGAGCCAAGATTCAAACCGAAAGGGACTTTTTTGAATTGATATAGTCCATTC
The DNA here is from genome assembly GCF_040414725.1 of Anabrus simplex. Taxonomy (NCBI): domain Eukaryota; kingdom Metazoa; phylum Arthropoda; class Insecta; order Orthoptera; family Tettigoniidae; genus Anabrus; species Anabrus simplex. Next base: position 803,588,941 of record NC_090265.1, read on the forward strand.
GGGGTAATAAAAGCCGTATAGCGAGAACTAACGTCATCTAAAGGAATTTGATTATAAGCCGAATTTAAATCAAAGATGGTAAAAAACTGAGCATTTGAAAAATGTTGAAAAGCAGATTGCAATTTTGGCATGGGATAGGCATCATAGAGGATGCGAGAATTTAATTTTCTATAGTCCACTATAAAACGAGAGGATCCATCGGGTTTATCGACGATGAAAGCGGGAGAGGCATAATTAGAAGATGATGGAATAATAGTCTCAGTTTGAAGCATTTGGTCAACTAAGGCATTCAAAATTTTCATGCGAGGGGGGCTCAAAAAATAAGGAGAAGAACGAACCGGGGTAGGATCAGTAAGATCAATGTGAGCAGAAAAATTTTTAACGGTGCCCAAAGTAGGGGTAATGACATCGGAAAACTCTTCAAGTAAGGACTGAACGCGGTCAGAATGAACAGAATTTATAGGTAAACATGTAGAGGGATGAGAAAGAGGGAAGTCAAAACTATGAACCAATGGAATAGACTTAGAGGAAAAATGAAAGGAGACCGTAGAGTTGACCGAATCCAATATAAGTCCAGTATGGGAAAAAAATCAAAACCTAAAATAATAGGTGATGATAAGGTCTGAACAACCAAAAAGGTAAAAGGCCAAGAAAAATCTTGCATCTTAATGTTCAAAGAAATAGCACCAACGATTTCTAAAGGTTGATTGCAGGCAGAAAGACAACATACAGTAGAGGGAGAATAGGAGAGCTGGGGACATAAAGATTGCAAAGATTGAAAAAATGGCAAACTAATAAGAGAAACAGCAGCACCAGAATCTAACAAAGCAAGAGAGGGTAGGTTATTAACGGTGACGAGAACATGAGAGGTCGGAGGTAGGAAAGAGGTAAAACAAGGCGAAAAGGAAGAAGAGGTGAAGGGAATGGGTGAAATCACAGAGGTAGGACGAGGTGTCTGAAGAGAGTGGGAAGGCAGATTTTCCCCATGAATACGCCGACTGCCTAGCGGCGAGGGGGAAAGGCGTTTCCCACAGGCAGAGTGGTGCAAAACTTAGAAATATGACCCGGTCCTTTACAGCGAAAACAGACAATGGGGGAACGAAAATCAAAAGGACGCAGAGCAGAAGATGATGTGGAGGAAAAGGAAGACGGAATAGGCGGTGGTGGAACGGAAGAATAATAAGAAGTATCGCTTAACGCAGACAAAGCATGAGATTGAGCCAGATTATATAATTGAAGCATAGAAGTTGGAGGGTTCAGTGCATTAAAAAGTTGTCGAAAGGAGGGAGTAGCATAAAACTGAACAATCGAAATTAATTCAGCAACATTGTGGGCAATATTTAGTACATCACTATAAGCAGTGATAGAATCTAAATAATCATGTGCGGATTCAGTCGGAAGTTGGTGACGACGAATGAACTCGGTACTGAGTTTAAAACGTATCTCATAAGGCAAAAAATAATTATGAATAGCATTACGTAACTCATACCAGGTGGAAAAATGAGACATGTTATCCAACCAAAAAAAAAACCGTGGTCTTAGCGGATAACAAACCAAGCATTTGAGGAAAAGAGGCTGAATTGAGATTGAGAAATTTACGAACAGAGAAAAGCCACATAGTAAGGTTACGAGGATCAGTCGCTATTAACTGCGGAACCTGAAGTAAAGATTGTTTGATAATATGAACATTCAAGGAACTGTCAACAGCACTAAGTTGGGGAGTGGATGGAGAAGAATGGGGGCCTAGATCCGGAGCCATGTTGTGATGGTGAGAAAACGGGAAAGATTTGTGATCAGAAAACGGGTTAGTGGATGAAGGAGTCGAAGGATAAGAGAAGGAACTCGGAGGAGTAGAAATAGAAAAAGAAATCAAGTCATTGACGGGAGGGTTAGGCAAAGAAAGATTATGATAAGTAGGAGGGGGAGAAGAATTGTCGTCACCCAAAGGGAAATTATCAGAGAAGCATGCCATATTGGAAAATTTACTAAAAGAAATGGAGTAATGAGAGAGAAAGGTCTGCTACCATTTGTGGGGTGGGAGTAAGTGTGGGTGTGACGGGACGCGACGGTTGGTCTGGGTAGGTCTGTGTCGTATTTTAGGTAAAGTATGTACGCTCAGAATATGATCTCGCCATGCACCAGAATGGGAATGGTAAGACAATGCACCAAAAAAAAACACAAGGCATAAACCAGGATACTAATCCAACTGACGCAGTACCAATCAACGCACGTGATGGCGTAGCAAAAGGGGTGTAACAACACTCCAAAAAAAAATATAAGTCCGTCCGTGCACAAGTTCTCAGGTAGTTTTCAATTTTCAAGGTGAAAGGTTTTCAGCAGAGCGCATAAATGGAAGCATTTTCACTGAGTCCATATATTCAGAGGAACCGAGGTAGGTACAAAATTTGTGAGGGCAAGGAAAGGCGTACGACAACAAAAAAAGGGCAATGAAGAAATAGTTTTTTTATAATAACAATATATTAGCAAAAAACACCCAGAAGAAACATTTACAAGCCAAAGAAAACAACAATCATCCAAAGGTCAGTTAGTTCTGACTTCCAAAAGAGAAAAAACAGTTGGGACGACCATATTAATTTTCAGATTTGTTTTTCAAAGAGAACAGCTAGACTCGAAACCTTCAATAATAATACAACCTCTTTTACATGAGGAGTGTCCTACACAAGGAAAACAAAAATTTACGTATGAACACGAAAAAACATTAAAATTTGAAAGACATATGGGCCACTGTACAATAATACGTGTAGAAGAAAAAAAAGCGGAAGGGATGCGGAATAGGAAGGTGGGGAAAGGGGAGGGACGTGAAAGAAAACAGTACCAATGGCTGCCAACAGGGATTTGGAAAAATAGGATCAGTCAGTATCGATGAAATTCCAAAATAGCAAACAGAAGCTAGGTGATAGTTCAATTGATTCTATTCATGCGTTTGCTCGGGAAAACAGTTGAATTTCAATGGTTCATATCGCAGCAATCACTTGACGTATCACAAAGTCCAACTTCGGAGTAAGATGGTAATGTAATTCCAAAGTAAGGTACCGCTATTAATAGCTGCAGTTAGCTTATTATCAACATGAACTGTCATTGATAGCCAGTAACGGCAATTTGAAAATTAAGGAAGTGCAGCATTAAAAGGAAGTTCAAAGAACAACATGGAAATGAAATAAATTAAAGTTTTCGCTCACCCGTCCAGCAGTCGTAGCTTTTCAATGGTATACAAAAGCACATTTTAAAAGAAACATTGCACACAGTCCAGCTGGTAGCAAAATAAAACCAAGTCCTCCCTCCACACAAATCGTCGTGTTCATCCCAACTCGCTGCTCAAGCCCAGAGCAGGCCAATTTATATTCAGGTAGAAGCGTCCAGAAAGGACGAGAGCATACAGTACCCAATGCGCAGCGAAGCGGTAGGGGAAGGAAAGAGGGAGGGTAAGCCGCACGAGCAGTTGAAACTGGACGGGCGAAGAGAGCACAGGCAGGTTAGTAGCGGCATATGCAGCGTAGTAAACGTAGAATCCATAAAACAGTAGAAAAATTCGGAGCACGTTATAGAACCCATTGTCTGCCGAATACTGGATGCTGGCCGCAGTTAAGCGAATGCAGCTTTCGAGCTCGGTGATACTCATAAATAAGACTTGCATTTTCAAATACACCAAATTCAGATAAGCCGTAGGTCTGATTACATAAAAATATAGGGCCTACCTAATGTTACCCATGTTTATGACATAATAAAAAATATTAACTCACCATCTGGACGGGACACTCTTATTTCTCTCAGGATGTGTTTTCACACAACTGTGTTGTGATTAACTATTAAATTCTCCCTGGGAATAGCCTTCTTCCGTAACATAACTCGTTCTTCATCAGAAGGAAACACTAATACCGGAGTGTACTCTCCTTGTTTATAATTAGCTTTGCAGCCAGGCACACAGCAACTCTTAGGCATGGTGATTTCCCTCACTGATCATCTTAATTTAAGTATATACAATTCGTGGTTAATAATAAAACACAGAATGCACTAACTCAATTAATTTTACACTATAAATATAACTTTACACAAATAAACTACGAAATTAATACACTGAAGAACGATCTTCTTAACCTATAGCTTCACATAAATACACGCTCACACTAAGTTTTCTTCACTAATTAACGACTTTCCACTTAATAATGCAGTCGATGACGACTCATTCTCACATATATCTGAGTGAACACGTGGCCATCGTTAAAAATTTCAATAAAACTGCGAAAATCCATGTTTAACTCTACTAACTCAAGTGCTAACTTCCCCCCTAACGATCAGCTGATTGCTTTCCCGCGCTCGTTACAGTACGGCCTGGACATCACGAAGGCAGTGACAGGGGGCAAGATAGCGATCCTAGCGGCCCGGCATTGAACTTCAGTGTAACCACTTCCATAGCGTTTTACGGGCTCTATTTCCAGGCCTTGTATTATAACGTAGGCAACGATTCAAACTAAGACATTTTCTCGGGAGTAGGGAAACTTCGAGTCGCTCAATTAAGTAGAATCGGTTCAAAATAGCACGGCGATTATCTGTAACAAAATTTTCTGGCAAACAGACTTATTAATGCTGTTTTTACTAAGCTCTAAGAAAGAGTTTCTCATGACCCGCAGCCTTAAATCTACCCTCTCGCCAATTGACTATCGGTACTAAAAATCCAATATATTTAAAAAAAAAATGCAAATCTGCACCAGATATCAGTAAAGATAAGGAGTAGGCTATTAATAATGGCATGCCGCAATCTGAATGCTTTAGGGGAATGCGCAATATATCACCAAACTGGGCTTAGCAACATTGTTTACTACATATTTTGGAGTGGTAGTGGAGGTGATTATTGTTTTAATTGGAAGTAAAACCAACAAGTAAACCATCTTCTGACACAAGTGGAAACAATGCAGGACTCAGCTAAGAGCCCCTTGGACGCCAACCCACGCTCCGAAGTTAAGAGACATTTAGGCCCCTAATCGCCTTTTACGACACGTGCTGGTGATTATTATTTTAAGAGGGAATATAACTAGGCAACCATCCTCTATTAACACTAATCAGAGAAAAATGAAGATATCGGTCAAAGAAAGACAAGGGCCATGAAGGGCGAGAAAACGAAAGACTTATAGCCTCTGGGTCGGAAAAGAACAAGAGTTGACCATTGGAGGTCGGACACGATAGATTAAAATTAGCCTGGCAAAAGTAAGTGGACGTAATGCCAGGACTCAGCTAAGGGCCCCGTGGTTGCCAACCCATGTTCCCCAACTGAGAGCTCCTGGGGTCCCTTCCAGTCGTCTCTTACGGGAAGCGGGGGATATCGTGGGTGTTGTCCTTCTACCCTCACCTCCCAAGGGACTTCTACGACAGGCAGGGGATACCGTGGGCCTTATTCTACCGTACAGGAAGTACAACTGAGCAACCATCCTCTATTAACACTAATTAGGAGGAAAAATGGAAGGGATCCGACACTTCGAAAAATGAAGGTATCGGCCAAAGGAAGACAATGGCCACGAAAGGCGTGAAAATAAAAATTCCCTACGCCTCGAGTGCTCTGATTCTTAAAAAAATAGTAGGTACTGCATTCACCTTCCAAACAACTTTCTTCATGGATCGATCAAATAATTCCGGTTTGAAATGTGCTGAACATATTCTGGTGTAAGGAGAAGATATCCAATTTTCTCTTCAAATGGCGTTAATGCACTCCGCTCTCCTTTCTTAATGAACAGGAAACCTCAGGAAAAATTGACGATAAACAAGTCTAACCTAAAAATTCTTACAAAAAGTGGACGGTGCTTCTGAGACTCCGAAATACAATTGAGGTAGTATAATGTACTGTACTACATATTTAAAAAAGCCATACTTAGAATCTTACCTGTGAAATGTTATTCCAGGAATATTTTTGGATTTCCGAATCTTGCAACCGTATGCACAACACGACATTGTATGAGCTACATCAACTAAATATTAGTATCTCTTTTACATTTTAGCGTGTCCTATAGTATTATGCATCTGAAAATTCCCGCAATTACAATTTGCGTACACCGTATTCACTTCAATGAACTGTGATAGATTTGACTATCAAAAAAGAGCATGCGTTCCCGCGCCTATTTACGGCCACGCCCCCTATGTAGACGACTGTCATTGGGCTTCACTCTCAGAGCTCCAAGGCATCTCCCTGTCTGAACTACCCGATGCCTGAAGCCGGAGTACACCATTCGGAAAGCTTCGGCTTGCTCCGTAAGGCCTCGGAGTGGAGGCGTAGTACGTCCCGTCTGGGGCTGACGTCGAGTTTTTAACAGTATTAACGTATGTAACAATCTCCATAGCTCTAAACTACGATAAATCGGCAATCAAAGTCAATATCTTTTCAATCAAGAAGTAGTATGCATTTCTACCTCAGTCGTAGTTAAAAATAAATGTGATAGAAAGGAAGGTCTTAAAAGTAGGACTATTAGGCAGTACCATATGGCTGATAAAGCAGGCATGAGGCAGTTTCTAAAAAGTAACTATGATCGGTGGAAAACGGCAAATAAAAATGTAAACAGACTCTGGGATGGGTTTAAAGGAATTGTTCAGGAATGCGAAAACAGATTTGTACCTTTAAGGGTGGTAAGGAATGGTAAAGACCCACCTTATTATAATAGAGAAATAAAGAGACTAAGAAGGGGGTGCAGACTGGAAAGAAATAGATTTAGAAATGGCTGTGGAAGTAAGGAGAAATTGAAGGAACTTACTAGAAAATTGAATCTAGCAAAGAAGGCAGCTAAGGATAACATGATGGCAAGCATAATTGGCAGTCATACAAATTTTAGTGAAAAATGGAAGGGTATGTATAAGTATTTTAAGGCAGAAACAGGTACCAAGAAGGACATTCCAGGAATGATTAATGAACAAGGGGAGTCTGTATGTGAGGATCTTCAAAAGGCAGAAGTATTCAGTCAGTAGTATGTAAAGATTGTTGGTTACAAGGATAATGTCGAGATAGAGGAGGAGACTAAGGCCAAAGAAGTATTAAAATTTACATATGATAATAATGACATTTACAATAAGATACAAAAGTTGAAAACTAGAAAAGCGGCTGGAATTGATCAGATTTCTGGGGATATACTAAAGACAATGGGTTGGGATATAGTACCATATCTGAAGTACTTATTTGATTATTGTTTGGTCGGAGGAGCTAAAGCAGATGAATGGAGAGGTGATATAGTAGCCCCTGTGTATAAAGGAAAGGGCGATAGAAATAAAGCTGAAAATTACAGGCCAGTAAGTTTGACATGCATTCCATGTAAGCTTTGGGAAGGCATTCTTTCGGATTATATTAGACTTGTTTGTGGAATTAATTACTGGTTCGATAGAAGGCAGTTCGGTTTTAGGAAAGGTTATTCCACTGAAGCTCATCTTGTAGGATTCCAGCAAGATATAGCAGATATCTTGGATTCTGGAGGTCAAATGGACTGTATCGCGATTGACCTGTCTAAAGTATTTGATAGGGTGGATCATGGGAGACTACTGGCAAAATGAGTGCAATTGGACTAAACAAAAGAGTGACTGAATGGGTTGCTATATTTCTAGAAAATAGATCTCAGAGAATTAGAGCAGGTGAAGCAATATCTGACCCCGTAATAATTAAGAGGGAAATTCCTCAAGACAGTATTATCGGACCTTTATGTTTTCTTATATATATATATCCCATTCAGTCACTCTTTTGTTTAGTCCAATTGCACTCATTTTTGCCAGTAGTCTCCCATGATCCACCCTATCAAATACTTTAGACAGGTCAATCGCGATACAGTCCATTTGACCTCCAGAATCCAAGATATCTGCTATATCTTGCTGGAATCCTACAAGTTGAGCTTCAGTGGAATATATATATAAATGCTATGAGTAAAGGAGTGGAACCGGAGGTAAGGCTTTTTGCGGATGATGTTATTCTCTATAGAGTAATAAATAAGTTACAAGATTGTGAGCAACTGCAATGTGACCTCAAAAATGTTGTGAGATGGACAGCAGGCAATGGTATGTGATAAACGGGGTTAAAGTCAGGTTGTGAGTTTCATAAACAGGAAAAGTCCTCTCAGTTTTAATTACTGCGTTGATGGGGTGAAAGTTCCTTTTGGGGATCATTGTAAGTATCTAGGTGTTAATATAAGGAAAGATCTTCATTGGGGAAATCACATAGATGGGATTGTAAATAAAGGGTACAGATCTCTGCACATGTTTATGAGGGTGTTTAGGGGTTGTAGTAAGGATGTAAAGGAGAGGGCATATAAGTCTCTGGTAAGACCCCAACTAGAGTATGGTTCCATTGTATGGGATCCTCACCAGGATTACCTGATTCAAGAACTGGAAAAAATCCAAAGAAAAGCAGCTCGATTTGTTGTGGGTGATTTCCGTCAAAAGAGTAACGCTACGAAAATGTTGCAAATTTTGGGCTGGGAAGAACTGAGAGAAAGAAGAAGAGCTGCTCGACTAATTGGTATGTTCCGAGCTGTCAGCGGAGAGATGGCGTGGAATGACATTAGTAGAGGGGCTCGTTTGAGTGGCGTTTATAAAAGTAGGAATGATCACAATATCAAGATAAAGTTGGAATTCAAGAGGACAAACTGAGGCAAATATTCATGTATTGGAAGGGGAGTTATGGATTGGAATAACTTACCAAGGTAGACGTTCATTAAATTTCCAATTTCTTTGAAATCATTTAGGAAAAGGCTAGGAAAACAACAGATAGGGAATCTGCCACCTGGGCGACTGCCTAAATGCAGATCAGTATTTATTGATTTTTGATTGATATGCCGCCAGCGCCACGTGTCGAACTGTGTAACTACTCCGATTACAGTGCGTGGACCCGATTTTCAAGGCCGGTAAGGAGCTAGCTCAACGAGCTAGAATAACATAGAGGGGCAGTAAGCCTGTCATCAGCGCTCCCTTCTTGAAGCAAGTTGATAAGGGGCAGCCATGTTAACGGTTGTCAAAACAAAGCGAATTAGCGCGAGAGCATATGTTGAGGTGACAGGGAGATCGTGCATGCCAATTTAATTCCCTAAATTTTAAGAAGTGAAAACATAGATTCTCGCTTTCAAAAATGCCAGCGTATGGTTGTTCTAATCGGAGTAATAAAACCAAGGATATATCGTACTTTAAGTAAGTATTACTGAATTATAGCCGAGATTCCTTTTTGTAATTTCTGTTTGTAATTAAATCCATTTTATTGTTTATTTAGCGAAAGTACGGATAGCCACGGTAATTATTTGTCGAATTTTGTTTCAGATTTCGTTTAAAGAACAAGGAATCAACGGCACAATGCGTTGTGAGGGCGAAAAGAGATAAATGGTATCCCACTCAATTCAGTTGCTTATGTTCTGTACATTTCCAGCCCTATTTAATTTTCATTCACATTTACAAATAAAGGAAATGGAGCGCCCACAACCAAGAAAACGTAACCACAAAAAAAAAACACTTATTTCGTTCAAACGTACACTAAGTACGGTAAATACAGTATTTTACTGCTATTTTTGAAATGTATACGGCCTTTATTGTAGATGTCTGTTGCCTTGGTTTTTAAAACTATGCCACACTTCATAATGGACAACTTTCAAGCTTACCTTTCAGCTAGTAATCCCAGTATGATATGGTAATGGGAGAAACATGATATCCCCCCTATATTATAATAAATAATTACACTAAACGATTATTGTGGTAAAGTATTCATGGGCCGCCTCTGTGGTGTACTGGTTAGCGTGAGCAGCTGCCACCCCTGGAAGCCCGGGTTCGATTCCCGACTCCGCCACGAAATTTGAAAAGGGGCACGAGGCCTGGAACGGGATTCTATCAGCTTGGGAAGGTCAACTGAGGTCAACCTCAGCCATCCTCGAAGTGATTTTCCGTGGTTTCCCACTTCTCATCCAGGCAAATGCCGGGATGGTCCCTAACCTAAGGCCACGGCCGCTTCCTTCTCCCCCCCCACAAGGCCCCTGTTCAGCATAGCAGGTGCAGCCCTCCCTCACATTTGTATCCCCCGAACCAATGTCTCACGCTCCAGAACACTGTCCTGTCGCTGAGTCTGTGGGAAAAACCAACCCGGGAGGGTAAACAGATTAAGAAAGGAACACAGTACTCATGAGGATGAAATAATTTCAAAAATATGAACAGAATGAGTTTGTAACCTATTGTAGGTCCCTATGATTTTAAGGCTTCCTGTCATAAATATTTATGTCCATCGTTTTTATTCTAATTTACGCTTAACCACAACAGCCAAGCAGGGTAACGCTCTTGTTCCGATTTCGAGGCCTATTCGTATGTCACTGTGCGATGATTTCGAACTACCCTACAATCAACTGATCGTGATGTTGGCCTCGTGCCGCAATATGATGAAGTGGTGGTATTCACTTTAATGCTTCAAGCTATCGGCAGCGGTTTTTAATTCTTCCCCAGTGATTCTAAAATGCGTATTTTCTAAACTTTTCGTCATTTAAAGGCCATGCCCCCTTGCTTGTGTGACAACAGGAAACATGGCGGACTTTCGTTCTATTGGCTTCACCCAGGCAGCGCTTCTGCCTCTCTATGTTATTCTAGCTCGTTGAGCTAGCTAGAGCAGTTCGCGCTGGTTCCCGGTGGCGAGTGGACGTGACTATCGGTGCTAGCGTATTAATCGGTATAGTGTGTGAGTAGGTTCGGTGTTGGTAAGGTGTTCAAGTTTCTTCGCTTCCTTGGGAGTGGTGTGGGAGTCTTGTGAGTAACTATATGTATTAATTTCTCAACTCCCTCCGAACCTTATGGCGGAGTCGAGTGGGGGACAGCGTATGGAGGAGGAGTCAATCGAGGTAGATAGTCGTGAGTTCTCTTTGGATAACACCCTCGTGTTAAATGACCCACCCCCACCTGATAGTAACCTTGCTCCTTCTCCTAAAGTCGATGTGTATTCTCTGAAACCTGACACACAGACATATGATGAGACACATACGGGACCCTACGTAGTATTTGTGGAGGCCATTGCTGACGGTAAGAAATTGGGCAGCATCCATCCCATGGCTTTGGGAAAAAATTTCTATGATCGTAAATTTGAGGGTGTTACTCAAATTGCTCGGCGAGGTCGCCATAGGATCCAAATTGAGTTTAATTCACGAACAAAAGCTAACGATTTTCTCACCAACCCTATTTTAAAGGAAAAAAACCTTAAAGCGTTTATTCCTTCCGCGTCAATCTATAAGATAGGCGTTATTCGAGGGGTTGATAAAGATTTATCGGTCGAGGAACTTTGTAAGGTTGCTGAATCAACTGCCCCCCTAGTCGAAGCACAGAGAATGAACCGACGCTACTTTCAGGATGGCCGCGTCAGTTACATTCCAACTGGTACCATTAGACTCACGTTTCGCAGCCAGACTCTCCCTGCTTTCATTTCCATCTACCGGGTTCGTACCCAGCTCGAACCATTTGTTTTCCAGCCGACGATTTGCCGGCGATGCCAACGATACGGCCACACCAGAAAAAACTGTAGGACTCAACACCCTCGATGCGCTAATTGCGCGCATGAACATGAAACTACAGAATGTAAGAATTCTACCCGACGTTGTCTCAATTGTTCAGGAGAACATTCCGTAGGTTCCCTTCAATGCCCAGAACAAAAACGGCAACAGGAACTGAAAAAACAGCAGGCGTTGGCCGTCCCTCAGTTATCCTCAGAGTCCTTTTTTACTCCGACAGCCAATAGATTCAACCCCCTTTTGACCTTACACAACTTTCCTCCGCTTCCGAGCACTTCGTCGTTTCCTCAACCCCAGCCGCCGAGAAAGCGAAAATTTACGGCGGTCGTTTCATCGCCTCCACCTAGTCCGGATCGTTCGCCAGGTTACGATGTTAAGGGATATCGTGCTCTTCTCAAACAGCCTCCCTCTGTCACCACTGCTATACATCCTATACCTTCCATATCGGGGACGAACCTCCCGGCCACTTCCAGGCATGTAGATTCTACTGTATATTCAAAGCAAGACCGTTCCCGGGCCTCGAACCCGGTATCGGCTGCCATTACAGCTATTTCAAACAAACTCTCTGCCTATGCCCGGGCGGCTGAAAACGATGCTAAATGGTCTAAAATGCTCCTCACCGTGCAAGAGGAAGTTCAGTCACTACTCCATTCATTAGTATCATTTATATCGTTACATGATCATTCTTCAGTGGAATGCACGGAGCGTAGTTCACAAGAGACATGAAGTATTCTTACTCATTGATTCTTACAAACCTCATATCATTTTCCTTAGTGAAACTTGGTTGGCTCCGGCCAAACATTTTCATATACCCCATTATACTGTTATTCGTCATGACAATTATGGTTTTGACGGGGCGTGTATTTTGGTCCATAACAGCCTATCATACTCGTCGGTATCATTAACGTATAAAATACCTGGTACACAGGCGGTCGCCATTGTGATCGACAACATCCATTTTATTTCCATCTATTGCCCCCCGAGAATTCAAGGCACTTATGCTGATTGGGCGACTTTTTTCTCACACCTGCCGCACCCCTTTCTTCTGGGGGGCGATTTAAACGGGCACCATCGGAGTTGGGGATGTGACGTTTCGTGCCCTAAGGGCAATAAAATAGCTAAATTAGCGGCATCACATAATTTACGGATTTTGAATGATGGGTCACCTACTCGCGTTACGCCCCCTTCTACGAATAAAAGTGCTGTGGATTTAACTATCTGTTCGAGTAATCTGGCGCACCGTGTGGAATGGGAGGTCGTCAAGGACACCCATTCCAGTGACCATTTCCCTATCTTTATTGGGTTGGCTGACGGTCTCCCCGCCGCTCAACCCCCGGTTAAAGTAAGCAGACGAATGCGCAACTTCAATTCTTCTCAGTTTCAACATTTTTTAGTCCACAAGTTTGCAGCCTTAGGAGGTCAACCGGTGTCCTACAGTTCCTTCACAGCTATTATCACTGAATATCTCGATCTCTACCATCCACTACAACCATATTTCCCACCTAAATCTATCGTTTATGCCCGCTGGTGGGATGCGGAATGCACCGCCTTAATATCACGCCGGAAAGCAGCATTGCGCTCTTTTCGACGTTTGGGTACGTTCCAATCTTATTTACATTATAAAGTCATAGTAGCACAATCGAAAAAGGTTTTTAATGATAAACGCCGCCGAGCTTGGAAAACATTCATTGCCTCGTTAAATAGGCAGACACCGTCCAAACATATATGGAGAGCAATAGCTGGTCTATCGAACCGCCTCCTTAATCCACCATCTACTATACATTTCAATATGGATGCTTTGATAACCTTTTTTCATCACCTCACGCCGGATTCGGTAGACCCTCAGTATGGTTTCGTTATCCCTCCTAGTTCCAATACTTTTTCGTCTCTCATGAGCCCAATTGACATAGAAGAATTAAATCTGGTTATCAATACTTCCAACAATTCGACACCTGGACGGGATGCGATTTCGTATTCCGTATTAAAGCAACTCCCCCTTCTAGCTAGGCAACATTTACTTCACATTTTCAATCATTGCCTTGAGACGGCTCGAACCCCTTCCACATGGAATGACGTTTATCTAGTACCCCTGTTGAAACCAGGTAAAAATACTCTCCTTACTGATAGTTACCGGGGTATCTACCTGGGCCAATGCCTTAGGAAACTTTTCCAAAAAATTCTTCTGGAACGCCTCAAATGGTCTCTCGATTTTTATAACCTGTTACCAAAATATCAATTTGCCTTCCTCCCGGGTCGTTCTGCCTCTGATGCCATTCATCTTTTGGTTACAGATATCAGTTTAGCACGCTGTCGGAAGGAACCTTTGTTGGCAATTTTCTTTGACTTACGGGGAGCATATGATCATGTTGACCTAAAAATTTTACTCCAAAAATTGCTAAATTATAATTTTCGGCCGCTCTTTATTAATCTCCTTTTGAATATGCTAAGGCACAGATCACTTCAACTCAAACACTTCCCACAAATCTCAGCACGTCTGACCTCTACGGGGCTCCCTCAGGGGGATATCCTAAGTCCTATTCTCTTCTCAATTTATTCGATGTCCCTCGAGAACATTATTACACGCAGAGCACGTATGATCCAATTTACTGACGATCTCGTGATATATCTCAGTCTTCCACAACTTGACGAGGTTTATAAGTCATTACATTTGACGTTACTGGATTTTGGAAAGTGGCTCCATGATCATAACTTAGAGGTATCTTTCGCCAAATGTCGTGCGATGATTTTCTCTTGGGCTCGGCGTACAGATCACCCGCCTATTCGCTTCCAAGGGTTTTCGATCCCGATAGTCCAGTCTACTAAATATCTTGGTATTTACCTTGACCGGAAATTACTATGGCACTCTCACATCAAATACCTGGTGGATAAGTCCTTTCCAAAAAAATCACTCTTTGTTGCCCTACGACATAGATCTTGGGGATCCGATCCTAGTACGATGCTTCTGTTATATCGTAACATTCTTCGATCGTCTTTGGATTATGGCTCGGGGTTTATCGACACGGCGGCCAAGACCAAACTTAATCACTTGGATTCACTGCAAGTACAGTTTGTTAAACTTTGTCTTGGGGCTCTACCATCTTCCCCCAACAATGCCACCCTGGTTGAAGCTGCGGAATTCCCCTTAAATCTGCGGCGAAAATTGCTAGCAACCAAGTTTCTTCTACGGACTTTATCTCTAAACTCTCACCCTCTCATCCCTAAATTATCTTTGCTCGTTCGCTATTATCAAGATATGGGTACTCCGTTACACAGCTTCCCCGCGCTGGCTTGGGCTTATTGGAAATTTAGCTATCTTCGCAACTCTATTCTGCGTAACCCGTCCACAGCTAACTACATTTTTCCCTTTCAGGCAAACTACTATGTCCCTGACATGATACTCCCCACGTCAGGGGAGGTCCCATCTTTTGGCCCGGCCCGGACACAAAGTGCTCGGAAATATGTCCATCACATTTTGGCACAGGATGTTCACACATTAGCACCAGTCTTCTATACGGATGGGTCCAAAAGTTGCACCCCCCCAGGTGTGGGGGCGGCCTTTTTCTCCCCAGATCTTGTTCTAGGTAAACAATTCTCACTCCCGTCGGAGACTTCTATCTTTACGGCTGAAGCTTTCGCCATCCGTCAAGCCCTCTTATACGTTAAGTACTCCCGCCTCGAAACTGCCACTATTGCTTCTGATTCCTTGAGTGTACTTCAGGCATTACGCAATCCCAATTACCGCTCTCATTGGTACATTCAGAATCTCAGAAAAATTTGTTTCGATCTTCATCAACGAGGTAAACAGATTAAATTTATCTGGGTTCCGGGTCATTCCCATATCACTGGTAATGAACAGGCTGATCGCTTAGCTCAGGCTGCTGCGCATGTTCAGGGTGTGGCGTTTTATTTGATGTTGCCCTACATGGAATTTTGGAGCGGTTGTTGCGAGACTCTACGACAGATTTGGCAGACTGAGTGGAGTAACCCCGCGTGTCGAAAAGGACGGAACTTATTCACACTTCTCCCGAATGTCCCACGTTCTCCATGGTTTACAAAACATCCTTATACTCGACGTCATATTACGAATCTTGTCCGTTTGCGGCTTAACCACATGTGCACGCCGGATCAATTATTTCGGATGAAGTTGGTCGCGTCTAACCTCTGTCAGTGTCGAACGTCGATTGCTACCATTAATCATCTACTTTTTCAATGTCCGTTACTCGAAATTAGTAGGCGTAAATGGTTATAACCTTTTTTTCGTACACACTTCGCGTTACCCACTCAATTAACGTGTTGGATACTCGATCCCACGCCTACTACGGTAATTGCCCTCTCGAATTTCCTTCATGACACTAATTGTTTACTGTAGGTTCGGTGGTGTTGTTTTTCCTTTTCCCCTTATGTGTCGACCTGGTCTTGTTTGTGATTGGTAGAAGTCGCCAAGTATCGGTCACTCTGGCGTGAAGTCTAGTACCTTGTGTCCTTGTGCTTTTCCTGTGTGGTAGATATGTAGTTGAATTCCGTATTCCCTTTTTTACATTTTACATATTCTTTTTCATCTTCTCCATCTTTTGGGTTTGTTTCGAGGATTCGTGGCTGGGTATACCGCTCCCAAGCGAAGCCCATCAAATTATACGATCAAGACAAGACAAGACAAGCTAGCTAGAGCGTCGCATCAAGTCGGCCTTGGTCAGTGCTATTACTCTTTGATATATATTCCTCGTTTCCGACCAATTCCGACGTTGGGCAACCCTGTGCGTTTTCTCGCACATCATATGTGCGGAGTTGGTGCGGAGGCCCGGCTGCGTTAGTACTTGAGTGAAGGGATAGAACTGTAATATATAGAGAGTACATATTTTGATTTCACAAAATGCTTGCTTGTGGACGAAGATGGACTTATGTTCTCAGGTAACTTATAATATTTGAATGGTTAGAATTAGAATTGTTTAGTGGAATATATAAATTGTTATTTCGGAAAATGTTATCAGACTATGAACTTGTAGGATTTGTTTATTGGTGACAGAAGGTCCCATGAGCCTATGGCTGGTGATAGGGACAGTGCAGTGCATACTTTTGTTAAGGAGACACAATAATTACATTACAGGATAATTTTGGCACTTGAGGAGGGGCTTGGCAGCTATCACACGAGCGATCGAAAACGAGTGCTGGTTTCTTTAGTTGACTTACATTTCTCAATTTAGACGGTTGATTTCTGTACCGACATTGACAGGCACGTATTTAAAAATAACTTTGTATATCTCGGGGAATGTCCGGCATCATCTGACGAGTTTGCCTAAATTAGGAGATTTCTGAACATTTATGTTTCAAGTAATGGCAGTCCATCATAGGGGTGTGATGGACGTTCAAATTACAATTGAATTAGCACTGCCGAATTATTATTTGATTACATTTTATGGCCCTCATTGGACCACTTAAGTCAGTTTTATCATCATTATTATTTTACAATTCCAGTTTTCCGGGTAGGTACTGTTGGTGAACCTCTTCCATTCTGTCTGTTGATATACATTCTGTTGTTAATGACGTCTTCCAGTGGCCCTCCCCGATCTGCAATGTCCATCCAGTGGGTTCTTGGTCTTCCCACCATCCGTTTTCCAACCACAGGTCTCTCCAAGTTAGCATAAGCTGTCCTTGTTGGCTCCATACTTATTACATGCCCAAACCACCTCATTCGGGATATGCTGACCCGATCTAACAATGATGTCTCAATCCCAGCTGCCTTTCTGACCACGTAATTCCTTGTCCCGTTTTGTTTTAAAATTTTGGACTGAAGGAACTTCATCTCAGATGCCAGCAACCTTGATGAGTCCTCCTTAGCGCGAGTGCAGGTTTCAATACCATAGGTTAAGATTCCTCCCCTGCGAACCATGTGACCTTGCCGCGGTGGGGAGGCTTGCATGTCCCAAAGAAGTAGATTGCAGAGCCGCAGGTATCAACCATATCGGATGGGTATCAGTCGAGAGACCAGACTAACTAATGGTTCTTCGAAAGGGGGGTAGCAGTCTTTCGGAAGTTGCAAGGGCGGCAGTCTAGATTATTGACTGATATGTCCTTGTAATAATACTCATCATGGCTTAGCTGTGTTTATACTGCTACACAGTTGAAAGAAACGGGAAACTACAGTCTTAACTAATTCCCGAGAACAAGCAGCTCTCTCTGTATGAATGATGTGCTGATGATGGCTTCCTCCCGGGTAAAATATTCCAGAGGTAAAATAGTCCCCCATTCAGATCTCAGAGTGGGGACTACATGGGAGGGGGGGTAATCATTAGAAAGATGGATACTGACATTCTGCGAGTCGGAGCATGGAATGTTAGAAGTTTGAATCGTTGTGGTAGGTTAGAGAATCTGAAAATGGACATGGATAGAAAAGTTAGGTGTAGTTGGTATGAGTACGTTGGCAGGAAGAGCAGGATTTTTTGTCAGTTGACTGCAGAATTATCAACACAAAATCAGACAGGGGAGAAATGCAGGAGTTGGTTTAATAATGTATAAGAAAATGGGGCAGCCGGTCAGCTACTACGACCAGCATAGTGAAAGGATTATTGTTGTCAAGATACATCAAACAAATGCCTACCACAATTGTGCAGGTCTATATGTTTACTAGTTTAGTAGATTAAGAAATCAAAATAATATGTGAAGAGATAGAAGATTTAATACAATATGTAATAGGTGACTAGAATCTAATTGTGATAGGAGACTGGAATGCCATGGTAGGCCAAGGAAGAGGAGGTAATACAGTAGGAGAATTCAGATTGAGACAAAGGAATAAAAGAGGAAGTCGGCTGGTTGAGTTCTGCACTGATCATAATTCAGTCCTTGCTAATACTTGACTCAAACGCCACAAACGATGGCTGTATACGTGGGCGAGACCTGGGGACACTGGAAACTATCAAATAGCCTTTATTATGATTAGGCAGAGATTCAGAAAGCAGGTGCTGGATTGCAAAACTTTCCCAGGAGCAGACGTGGACTCTGACCACAACTTGTAGATTATAAAATGTCGTCTGAATTTGAAGAAATTGGAGAAAGGAAGGAATGCAAGGAGATGGTATCTAAACAAATTGAAAGAAAAGAGTGTAGGGACTGCTTCAAGGAACATGTTGCACAAGTCCTAAATTAAAAGGCTGAAAGAAACACAATAGAGGAAGAATGGGATCAGTAAGGCTGGTGAAGAAATGTTAGAAAGGAAAGATCAACTAAGAATCAACAGATAACTCAGGAGATACTTGACCTGATTGAGAACGACTAAAGTACAAGAACGAAAAAAATGAAGGCAGATTGAAGTGGATAGAAAGTGTAGAACGAGTAAGGAAGAATGGCTGAAGAAGTGCAAGGATGTTGAAGGTTGTATGGTCCTAGGAAAGGTAGATGCTACATACAAGAACATCAAGGAAACTTTCAGAGAAAGGAAAACTAGGTATATGAATATTAAGAGCTCAGATGGAGACAAGACAGAAAGATGGCAGGAACATATCCAACAGTTGTATCAAGGTAAAGACGTAGATGATGTGATTCTGGAACAAGAAGAGGCTTTTGATGCTGTTGAAATGGGAGACCCAATTTTGAGGTCAGAATTTGACAGCTTTGAGAGACCTGAACAGAAACAAGGCACCTGGAATTGACTACATTCCCTCTGAATTACTGACTGCCTTAGGAGAAACCAGCATGGCAAGGTTATTCCATTTAGCGTGTAAGATGTATGAGACAGGAGAAGCCTTTCGATTTTTGGCAGAATGTTGTTACACCTATTCCCTAGAGAGACGGTTGCTGACAAGTGTGAAAACTACCGCACCATTAGTTTAGTATCTCATTCCTGCAAAATTTTAACACGTATTATTTACAGAAGAATGGAAAGACAAGGTGAAACTGAATTGGGAGATCAGTTTGGCTTCAGAAGAAATGTAGGAACACGTGAAGCAATCTTGGCTTTACATCTGATCTTAGAGGATCGAATTAAGGACAGCCCACATACATGGCATTTGTAGATGTTGAAAAGGTATTTGATAATGTTGATTGAACCAAGCTATTTGAGATTCTGAAGGTGATGGGGATCAGATACCGAGAACGAAGAATTATAAGTAATGAAAATCATTGCAAATCCGTATTGAAAGTGGGGATTTAAATGAGACTATGGAGTGGGTACGTGGAAAACTGGGAGTGAGATTTCTACATAATCTTACCATAAATACTGTCCCAAATGTTTAAGTAAATTGTAACAAAATGGTTAGAGATATTTTAATATCCTAATAACAAGTGTTACATAGATGCATTATGAACCATAACCACAAATAATTATTCAAAATGGCCACCTTTTGCACGCACACAGGCCTTAAGTCTTTGTGGCCACTCATCAATGGCATTACATAACACATCAACTGGAAATTCTGCAACTGCCTTCCTAAGAGACTGCTTTAAGCTTTCAATATTGGAATGTCTTTTCTTGCAAACCATCTCTGGAGCTTGGACCACAATTTGTAGTCCAAAGGGTTTTAATCTGGACTTGCAGACGGCCAATCTGAAGTGGAAATGAAATCAGGAACATTGGCCTCCAACCACTGCTGAGTTGCCCGTGCCTTGTGCGCTGGGGCTGAGTCCTGCTGGAAGCTCCAGTTCCGTCCATGGAAGAGGGTGTTGTTGAGATTCTTGACCAGTCCCTCAAGCACTGTCTCCAGGTACACTTTAGCTGAAGTTTTGACTCCCTTTTCACAGAAATGGAGCTCCGTTGTGCTCTTGAAGCTCACACCCCACCACACCATAACTAATGAGGGATGATGACCCCTCTGGATCCTTGGAGCCTTTTCACCAGCTTCCCTGTCATTTTGGGCGTTGAAAGTCTCCTCAACACTGAAAATCTTTTCATCCGTAAATAGGATTCGACGATGACCATTAGCCGCGTAACGTTTAAGTAAGCGCTTTGATTTTAGAAGCCTCTGGCGCTTCAGTTCATTCGTCAGAAGATGTCGTTTGTAAGCATGGAGTCCCAGGTCAATGCTTAACGTGCGAGACATAGACATTTTTGATATCGGTAACTTGCGAGCAATCACTGACTGTCTCCTTACCGGATTTCGACGCACACGAGCCACCACTGCTTTGATGAGTTCTGGCGTTCGCAGTGTTCTCTGCAGAAATTTTTGTCAGCCGGGTGGCAGAAATGAGTAGCCGGGTAAAAAATGAATATGATAAAATTTATTCCCCTCAGCACATTGGCAATAATATCAGACGTCTAAACATTAACTGCAAAATTGAATTATTTTAGTGTTATCACAAACAAGACGCAACCGAGTATTTTGAACTCTACTGTTCTTTCATAATCATGTAACACAGGGGCTTACCACTCGGTTGCTGTGGAGTCCCCTACGGCTTTGTGACTCGCATGTGATTCCACGCTAATCCAGACACCACTTGCGCAGGACTCTACGTGGTAGTCAACGTAAACATTTAAACTCAGATGTGATACAAATTATGCTTACAATTATGAAGATTTATGATTTAAATAGACAGATTTACAGTATTTACATTTTAATTTGGAGCATCCAATGACTCCAGTATGTAGGCCTATTATATTATGTAACTAGCACTTATCTAGGTTATGTTAGCCGGGCGGTCTGTAAAACTGGCAGGGTGGTGCGCCCATTAAAAGTATCCTAGGGAGAACACTGCGTTCGTACTGTGCGTGGTCTTCCTTGCCGCGGGCGATCTCTCACAGTTCCAACCTCAACAAATCTATTTATAGTACGGTAAACAAATTTCTTACTAATTTTCAGCTTTTGGAGGGTTTTGAAAATCTCCCCTGGTGATTGCCCTACCTTGTGTAACGCTATCACGGCCACACGATTCTCATACTCCCCCCATTCCATCTTGAAAACTTCAAACTGACAACTGTACACTTCTGCAGCTCAACCAACGATGACTCATGCCTCATGATACCGGTTTTGTAGCCGCTCCCTCATTCAGGCGGAAGTACAGCCACCCTCAAAAGTTGGGACAGTATTTATGGTAAGACTGGGTAGATCCTAATAGTTGGGTAGGAGACAGGGATCTGCACTCAGATGGCCTTCACTTAAACATGTACATGTAAGTTAAGAAATTTGTTTAGAAGGGTTATAGGCAGGTACATTCAGGGAAACGGGGTGGCCTAGAGAGTGGTGTTAATGGAACAGGGAACTGGAAAGCAAGTAGGGATGACATAAAAATGTTAGTGCTAAACTGTAGAAGCATTGTAAAGAAAGGAATCGAATTAAGTAATTTAATAGATATATACTTACCAGATATGGTAATAGGAGTTGAATCATGGCTGAGAAATGGTATAATGGATGCAGAAATATTCTCACGGAACTGGAGTGTGTATGGTACAGTTAGGATAGGAATGGTAGGAGGGGGAGTATTCATTCTGGTGAAAGAAGAATTTGTAAGCTACGAAAAAGTTAAGGATGAAAAACATGAAATTCTGGGTGTAAGGCTCATCTCTAAAGATAATAGGCAACTTGATGTCTTTGGAGTGTACAGACCGGGAAAGGATAGCGCTGATGCTGATTCAGAATTATTTGATAAGATAATCAGCTATGTTGGAAATGATATGGAAAGGAATGTTATAGTAGCAGGTGATCTAAATTTACCAAATGTCAATTGGGAAGGTAATGCAAATGACAGGAAGCATGAACAACAAATGGCAAATAAGTTAATATGGGAAGGGCAGCTGATTCAGAAAGTGATGGAACCAACTAGAGGGAAGAATATTTTGGATGTGCTGCTGATAAAACCAGATGAGCTCTATAGAGAAACCGAAGTAATAGATGGTATTAGTGATCACAAAGCTGTTTTGTCATTAAAAATAAATGTGAAAGAAAGGGAGGTATTAAAATTAGGACTATTAGGCAGTACATTTTGGCTGATAAAACAGGCATGAGGGAGTTTTTAAAAAGTAACTTTGATTGCTGGAAAATGGTAAATAAAAATGTAAACAGACTCTGAGATGTGTTTAAAGCAATTGTTGAGGAATGTGAAAATAGGTTTGTACCTTTAAAGGTGGTAAGGAATGGTAAAGATCCACTATATTATAACAGAGAAGTAAAGAGACTAAGGAGGAGGTGCAGGTTGGAACAAAATAGTTAGAAATGGTTATGGAAGTAAGAAATTGAAGGAACTTACTAGGAAATTAAATTTAGCAAAGAAGTCAGCTAAGGATAACATGATGGCAAGCATAATTGGTGGTCATACAAATTTTAGTGAAAAATGGAAGGGTATGTATAGGTACTTTAAGGCAGAAAGAGGTTCAAAGGACATTCCAGGAATCATTAATGAACAAGGGGAGTGTGTATGCAAGGATCTTCAGAAAGCAGATGTATTCAGTCAGAAGTATGTAAAGATTGTTGGTTACAAGGATAATGTCCAGATAGAGGAGATGAGTAATACTAAAGAAGTATTAAAATTTACATATGATAACAATGACATTTAGAGTAAGATACAAAAGTTGAAAACTAGAAAAGCAGCTGGAATTGATAAGATTTCTGGGGATATACTAAAGGCAATGGGTTGGGATATAGTACCATCTCTGAAATACTTATTTGATTGTTTGGTTGAAGGAGCTATACCAAATGAATGGAGAGTTGCTATAGTAGCCCCTGTGTATAAAGGAAAGGGCGATAGACATAAAGCTAAAAATTACAGGCCAGTCATTTTGACATGCATTCCATGTAAGCTTTGGGAAAGCATTCTTTCTGATTATATTAGACATGTTTGCAAAATTATTAACTGGTTTGACAGAAAGCGGTTTTGGGTTTAGGAAAGGTTATTCAACTGAAGCTCAGCTTGTAGGATTTCAGCAAGATATAGCAGATATGGATTCAGGAGGCTAAATGGACTGTATTGTGATTGACCTATCTAAGGCATTTGATAGGGTAGATCATGGAAGACTACTGGCAAAAATGAGTGCTATCGGACTAGAAAAGAGTGATTGAATGGGTTGCTATATTTCTAGAAAATAGAACTACAAGAATTAGAGTAGGCGAAGCTTTATCTGACCCTGTAATAATTAAGAGAGGAATTCCTCAAGGCAGTATCATTGGACCTTTGTTTTCTTATATATATATATCAATGATATGTGTAAAGAAGTGGAATTGGAGAAAAGGCTGTTTGCAGATGTCATTTTGTAGATTACAAGATTGTGAGTGGCTGCAGGGTGACCTTGATAGTGTTGTGAGATGGACAGTGGGCAATGGTATGATGATGAATCAAAATCTCTTTATTTGCAAATGGGGTGTCTACCTCGGTGGCAAATGGTACACTAAAATACATTATTGTCAAGCACTAAATTTTAAATTAACAAGAGAAGAAGAAAATTTCCTAGAATACAATATTATACAATTTACGCTAACTATTATTTCTATTAAACACACAGCTCATCCTTAATAAAATTATACTGTCTACCAAATTCTACTTATAATATCACCTGTACTTGCAAACATAGTCAACTCATATACAGTATGTGGAATTACTGCAAATAATATTATACTGTACAACTGGTATAAGATTAAAATTTACATTGCATTTATTTACTTTTTTTTTACCCATTTTGGAACCTATGTAGCATAACTACCTGCTGCGTCTTAACCAGAGCCCGTTTGCCACCACTTTTCAGAGTTAAGTCAGGTTGTGAGTTTCACAAATAGGAAAAGTCCTCTCGGTTTTAATTACTGTGTTGATGGGGTGAAAGTTCCTTTTGGGGATCATTGTAAGTACCTAGGTGTTAATATAAGAAAAGACCTTCATTGTGGTATTCGCATAAATATGATTGTTAATAAAGGGTACAGATCTCTGCACATGGTTATGAGGGTATTTAGGAGTTGTAAGGATGTAAAGGAGAGGGCATATAAGTCTATGGTAAGACCCCAACTAGAGTATGGTTCCATTGTATGGGACCCTCACCAGGATTACTTGATTCAAGAACTGGAAAAAATCCAAAGAAAAGCAGCTCGATTTGTTCTGGGTGATTTCCGACAAAAGAGTAGTGCTACAAAAATGTTGCCAAGTTTGGGCTGGGAAGACTTGGGAGAAAGGAGACGAGCTGCTCGATTAAGTGGTATGTAATACCAATATAAATGGTCCGTTATAGGACATTATACATTTTCCGGCTAACTCATTCCTGGTTGCCTGCGTTTCGCCCCCGTGTGCTAGGTTGGGTTCGTCAGTTGGTACCTAGCACACCTACCAAGATGCATGGCTAGTGCATACCGTGGAGGCCACTGCGTAGGCTACTTGAAGCCACCAGCAGTGCCAACGCACTATGAGAGACTTTGTCTCACTACCCAAAAATTGATGCGTGCTTGGTATGTTCCCAGCTGTCAGTGGAGAGATGGCGTGGGTGGACATCAGTAGACGAATAAGTTTGAGTGGTGTCTTTAAAAGTAGGAAAGATCACAATATGAAGATAAAGTTGGAATTCAAGAGGACAAATTGGGGCAAATATTTGTTTATAAGAAGGGGAGTTAGGGATTGGAATAACTTACCAAGGGAGATGTTCAATAATTTTCCAATTTCTTTTAGATCATTTAGGAAAAGGCTAGGAAAACAGTAGATAGGGAATCTGCCACCTGGGCGACTGCCCTAAATGCAGATCAGTAGTGATTGATTGATTGAAATGTAAGAAATTTATTTCAATTCCACCTATTCAATAAAAGTGAAATACATTTCTTACATTTATTAAACGAAGAAGTATCTACATTCTGTATAAAAGTCAGTCTGCAGTGGTAAGAATCGAGGGCTATAAAAATGAAGCAGCAATCCAGAAAGGAGTGAGGCAAGGTTGCAGTTTGTTCCCCCCCCCTCCTTTTCAATGTTTATATAGAACAGGTGGTAAAGGAAAACAAAGAGGAATTTGGGAAGGGAATCACAAATGCAAGGAGAGAAAATCAAAACCCTGAGATTTGCTGATATTGTTATTTTATCTGAGACTGCAGAAGATCTGGAGAAATTGCTGAATGGTATGGGCAGTCATGGCTAAAGAGTAGGCCTGCAAGATGAAAATAAATAAGTCCAAAACAAAAGTAATGGAGTGCAGCCAAACAAAGTCAGATGATGGAGATATTAGATTAGGAAATGAAGTCTTAAGGAAGTAGATGAATATTGTTACTTGGGTAGTATAATACCCAACGATGGCAGAAGTAAGGAAGACATAAAATCCAGACCGGCACAAGCAAAGAAGGCCTTTCTTAAGAAAAGAGATTTGCTCACTTCGAACATTGCTATAGGAATTAGAAAGATGTTTTTGAAGACTCATCTGGAGCATGGCATTGTATGGAAGTGAAACATGGACAGTAACTATCTCAGAAAGGAAGAGGATAGAAGCTTTTGAAATGTGGCGTTACAGAGGAATGTTAAAGGTGAGATGGACAGATCGAATCACGAATGAAGAGATACTGATTCTATTTGGCTAAATTTTACCAAAAGAAGACAGAATGATAGGACACGTCTTAAGACACTCAGGACTTGTGCAGTTGGTTTTTGAGGGAAGTATAGGTGGTAAGAATGGTAGGGGTAGACCAAGGTATGAATATGACAAGCAGATGTAGGATGCATGCAATTATGTAGAAATGAAAAGTTTAGCACATGATAGTGTGACATGGAGAACTGCATCAAACCAGTCTATGGACTGATGACTCAACAGGTTAAGATTGGTATGAAGTACTGATAGAACATCACCAGCTTTGATTTTTTTTGGTACTTTGAGATCCCAGAGGATTGTTCATACTTGCTGGTAAAAGTGAGAGCACTTCTGCACTCTATTTGCCACATCCTTTGTGGCTAGTGTATCTCGAGATATTACACTGCTGAGGTATGTAAAGTTTTCCACACTTTCTGGTGGATGGTTTCCTAGCGTCATGTTCGCTGGTCGTACTTCTGTGTATTGCCACCACTACCGGTACCGTTTTGGGTTTGCTTATCTTGAGATTGAATTCCTGGAACTTAACCTTCCATTCATTGAGTCTCAACTGTACTTGTTCCTCAGTTTTCCCCCCAGATCATAACATCAGCGAAAGGCATTGCATTTAGTTCACCAGAGGTTTTCTTGATGTTCTTCATTATATCATCCATGATGGTGATAAACAGTAATGGGTATAGTGCACTGCCTTGCTGGACTCCACTTTTGGTGTGGAACCAGGATGAATGTCCATCACCCAATTGCACATAGCTGGTACCGTACAGTGCCCATACAACTGAACTTTTCTCACCAGTCCCTCTGGCACATTACTTTTTCTCAGGCACTGCCATATCTTCTCTCTTGCAATGCTGTCATATGCCTTCTCAATATCAAGGAAAACCATAAACAGATCTTTGCCTTTTTCCCAATATTTCTCCATTAACATATAGACACTGGAAGATTAGGTCTGTTAGGCCTGAAGCTATACTGTTCCTCTTCTGTGTTTCTAAGATGATTCACAATCTGGTCTCTAAGATTTTGTCAAGAATCTTAAGCCTGTGAGAAAGGAGTTTTTCCCCCCCGGTAGGTGGAGCATTTTCAGCAATTTTCTTTCTTAAACAAGCGGATAATGTCACCCTTGCTCTGATCAGTAGGTATCTTGTCATCTTTCCAAACTGCGTTGAGCACCCTGTGTAGCCACTTTAAAACCTTGGAGTCCTGCTACTTTAGTCATGTCTGTGCTGACTTCATTGATTTGTGGGGATTTCCCTTGCAGCATCTTCTTACAGGCTGCTTCTTTTTCTGCCCATGTAATGGGAGGTTCCTCTATGTAGGTTTCAAACAGCAGGTTCTTTTGTTCTCTGATCTGCTCTTGTCCTGTTCAGTAGGTGGATCAAAATGATTCCTCAGAACCTTTCTGATGTCCTCTTCTTTCCTGGCCAGGTTTCCATTAGGATCCTCAATTGCTTTGATGGTTTCAACTGAATTCTTTTTGTTTTTGATCATTCTGAACAATTGTTTCATATTGCCTCTGCTGTCTTCCTCCAGTATTTTTAGTAAATTTCTCCCAGCACTTTATCTTCTCTTTTACTACCCTTTTAACTCTTCTTCTTGTCCCAGTAAACTTTTCCAAGGTCTCTGATCTTCCCCTCATCTGTTGCCTATTCTGGCTTGAATTCCTGTCTATCTCATTCTTTTTGTGTTATGTTACGATCTTACCCTTTCATTCCACCAGGGTGTCTCTTTCCCTTACTCTTGCACTTGTCTTTCTGCAAACCTCTACTGCTTCTTTTATCAAGGTGTTTTTAAATCTTTTCACTTCTCTTCTCTCCACTTCTTCTGTAGGCAGTTGCCTCTTATGCGGTCCTGATAGTTTGTCCTCTTTCCAATCTGTTGTAGTTCCCACACCTTAATCTTAGGTAATTTCCTGGTAGTTATCTTTGGTACATTATCTTTCAGATCTGCTACTAATAACCTGTGGTCGGTATTGAGGTTCTCACTTGGAATCGCCTTGACATCAGTCACAAGTCTACTTCTTTCTTTATCTGTAATCCCTTAGTCATTGACTGTCTTGATCATTCCATCCCAGCTGTAACAGGTAATCCTGTGACTGACTCGTTTGTTAAACAAACTGTTTTGTACTACCAAACAGTTTTTTGTGCAGAAAGTCCAGGATATGGTCCCCTTCTGAATTCCTTCTCCCATGGTCATGTGGTCCCATCACCTTCTCATAGCCATTCCCGTCTGTCCCCGATCTGTGTGTTGAGGTCCCCGATGGCGATTGCCCTCTCTTCACTGGTCTCTTCTTGGTCTTCGAGAAACTTGTTCTTTTCATTGTGACTGCAACCTGTCTGAGGGGCATACACTTGCATGAGCGTCAGTTTCTCTTTCCCTAGTTGAACTGTTGCCTTTATAATCCTCTCATTGAGGTACTGGATCTCTGTAATACCATCTAACTCTTTTGACAATATCAGTACTTCTCCACATCTCATTCCTTTATTGTTACCATTCCTCAACTACCAGGCGAGTTGGCCGTACAGTTTGGGGTGCGCAGGCTGTGAGCTTACATCCGGCAGATAGTGGGTTCGAACCCCACTGTTGGGGCAGCCCTGAAGATGGTTTTCCGTGGTTTCCCATTTTGACACCAGGCAAATGCTGATCCTGTTTTCTGGTGTCCTGAGATGATGTCCATAGAATGAGATTCATTTCTTCTCGATTGTGCTCATTACCGGTTCCATTTCCTTGTAGAATGTTTGATTAGAAGCTGGTCTCCAGGGCCCATTTTAGTAGTTATTGTTTATGCCTCTTCTTCCAATCTTGTGTATTCTGACTACAGTGGTAGTTGTTTCGAAAATGGTTTCACTTGCATATGTTATTTCTGGTTGTGTAACTGTTTTATAGAGTTTTAATTTTGTGGCTGTTGAGATTTCTTTTTGTGTTGGTGATATATTGTGCGCTGGTCAGTTTACTGTATTATACCATGTCTCCCTTTCGTTCTTGTGTATATGTTATTTCTCCCAAATATTTAAATTTGTCAATGATTTTCATTTCCTGTCTATTGTGATTGTATTTACGAGTGGGGGAGGGGGGTAGTTAACATGATTTCTGTCTTCAAAGGATACTCCGTGCACTATTTCCTTTAGTGATTTTACTTGTTTTCGGGCTTCCTGAACGTTGTGGGACAGGAGAGCAAGGTCATCAGCAAATCTCAGGCAGTTTAAACTTATGTTGTCTTCGGATCTTCTAATTTTTATTCTAATTTAATTCTAATTCTCATGAGACAGCCAGGGGCTTATGTCAGCCTCAGAGGGTAGGATATATAAGGCCAAGATCAGTAACTACTCTCGTAGTGTGTTTGCTGCTTGGGAGACTTATTACCTCGGATCGAGTCGGGGTATTTAAGTTGCCTTAACAAAGAATACTGCAATGTATTTGAAACGTTGGAAAACTGTACAGAATGTACAGAAAATAACACAGTTCAGCCCGGAAGAAGAACCAAATAACTCCTTACATTATTTTAGGAAATTAATGGTATGTCCGAAGTGCTCACTTAAATTGTTCATGAAGGAGGAGGGAAGAAAATTGATCAGCGGCAGGTTAATGTTCTTAGGAGACTTAACTACGATATGCTGTTTAATGAACTTTGCTCTGAGTCAGTGGGTAGGGTCTGACACATCCCACTCTGATGAGTCTAGTGTCAGACCTAGGATGAAACGCTGGTTTATAGAGCAAACACCTGAAAAACCCTACATCTGATATGTTTTTGACATTGCCTTTTTTAGTCATTAGTATTCTTAGATTATTTGTCCATAGATTAGGGGATGAACTTTTTAAGCCATGAATTATATTTAAAGCAGTATCAAAGAGGGAGAGTAGGCCTAAATGTTTTTTTTCTTCTTCTCAATTTGCTTTACGTCACATCAACACAGAAAATAGGTCTTACGGTGACGATGGGATAGGAGAGGGCTAGGAATGGGAAGGAAGGATACTATGCCTTAAGTAAGGTACAGTCCCACCATACAAAATTTCTCGCTTATTGTACACTTGTGTGTAGAAAATCTAACCTCATTCTGCTTAATTGCAATAGTATATTTTCTTTTTTCTTCCATAAGATTCTCATACTTACCTAACTGACATTCCACTCCACCCAGATCTTCGTAATTCTCTCTATGACTGGCTTGGAAGTGGTCTGAAGAAACATAAATGAACCAGTAAGTAAACTCATGTCAACATCCTGAGGTGGTGCAGTTCTTTTCAGGCACACCCCCAATGGGGGTGAGCTGCATGTACCTTTTCAACTACATACCAGCCCTCCTGCCATTCTTAAATTTCTGGCAGTCCCAGGAATCAAACCTGTGCCCAGAGGATGGCAACTTATAACACTAACCATTACACTATGGAGGCAAACAGTGAACCAGTGAAAATGTTATTTCCATGCAAAATGATGAGGGGCGACCGAAAAATTCTGCTAATGAAATTTGCTATGGCTAGCCCAGTGTAATGTGGTTAGAGACTCAACCTTGTAAAGGGAGGGGTGAGAAATTAGTTACTTGTTACTTGTATCATTAAAAAGTACAAGAGCTACTACATACCGGTAATTGTCTATGGTTTGTTGAATAAGGATATACTCCAATGGCGAGGAAAATATTTTAAAATGTGTTGCTTCATTTATTTGTTTATAGTTTTAACTTTTGTAAACCAGTGATGAACATTATTTAGATTTTTAACCTTAAGCTTGAAGTTAAATTTAGAGGGTCCTGACAGCAAGAGGTCTTTAAAGGAGTCCGTGGCCAAATACATTTTAGAACCACTGCTTTGTATGCTTAAGAGCAAATATACTAAAATATTTTTGTTATTGTGTAATATTTCTCATGAGAATGTGCTGGAAGTGGTTGAAGCCTTCTCTGGTGGACTCAAATTCTTTTAATAATACTGGACATATCTTCGTATGTAAATGGAGAAGGTAAATTATTATGTGCCAGGCTGGGTTGTGTAGTTGGACGAGGGCTGACTTTCTGAAATTGTTTTGGATTTGATCTCAATCCAGACAGATTGCATTTAAATGTGCTTAAATGAGATGGATTTATATGGTAAGCCCTTGCGTCCGTGTCTTCAACTAAGTAATGGACCAACTAACTTTGGCCTCACTCTCTCAATGACCAATGATTAATGTCTCACTGAGTCTTCTCCATCTCTCGTTCACACTCGTTGACTGACCAACTGAGGCCTCTTCATCTCGTCGACTTCTTCACTGTTCAGCTTCCGTTTAACTAATGACTGACGCTTATCCATTTTGACTTCTTCACTGTACTGCTTCCGTTTAAATAATGACTGACGCTACAATATGCCTCCACCTTTTATAGACGTTGGTTGACACGGCTACGTAATCTCCAGAAATAATGACATACTCCCACAACGCCTCAAACCGTTTCATGTAATGGTGAAATCCCCTGGGGCGGCTGAGTCTCTGAGCGAATTACTAAAAGCTCACGATGACGTAGCCATGACTTGGCAGAATCGCCAGTGCAAAATATAACGTCGTCACATCCACATCTGATATATCGAAACTCTCACTGTTCAGGTATTTAATGTTAATCTACATATACGTATATATGCATACACTCAATTACAAATACGCAAGCGACAAGCAATGCATAATGGAATTGAATAATAATTATAACAAAATAATAGTAATCTCACAGATAAAATAATAATACGGACATAATAACAATAATAATAATAATGATACAATAATAATAATAATAATAATAATAATAATAATAATACAGATATCTTGTAACGGGATTTGAACCGTTACAATTCGCCTCCCTCATAAATAAATCAAAGAACAAAGAATCAATTGATTTATGAACAAAATTATATATATATATAAAACACTGACTCATATAAACACTTTAAATGAATATACAACTTTTTTTTTTTTTACATCCATACATTTTATAAAATATCAAAGGTACGAGAATTTTTCTCGCACATTGTCATCGTAGATAACTGTCCAGTTTCCCATTCTCTGTCTCTCTCATACAATTCACAAGAGTATAGCACTTGATTACACATACAAATACTTTTAATTGATTATACTACATTTTTTTTTTTTTACACATCAAAACATTTTGTGAAAATTCACTTATATGAGAACTTTTCTTGCATTTTGTCATCACAGATAACTGTCCAATGTCTTGTTCTCCGCTTTGTCACACAGTACATGACAATGTAGCACTTATTCTTCCAATACACCAATACGACACTTGGTTCACACGCAAATTCATATATGTTAGTTTTATTTTGCCAGTTTCTCACAAAAATTAATCATCTTATTCTTACCTCAACAAATCTCACGTGAAGTACTTTTTTACATATATAATACTATAAATACCGACAATATCCCCTTCCTGAATTTATAAGAATATGCACACTCCCCGATACGGTTCACAAAAGTGAAATACCCCTGATACAAAAGAATAACTTCAACATATTTCCCGCCTCTGCAGATGATGAAAATGGAACTCTGAGTAGCACCTTGTCACCCAAACTGAATCATTTTTGCCCTTGTAAACTTATATATCTCAATAGATCACATCCTTCCTGGCAACAATAATTCAAGGATCAATACCATGGCTACAAGATGGTTCAGTTATTCCGTAATCCAGCATAATGTTTATTTGTTCTTAGACTTCACTAGCATTTTTAAGTTGAATGGGGTACTTACCTCCCACAAATGATGAATGGTCATGTACAACAAATTTATGTTCATATAAGTGTTCTTCCTCACCACTAAATACATCTCGATGCTTACCTAACATCGAACACAATTACTCCTCCTGTAATTCACTCAAATTACTTCACGTCACTGCCTCATACCGACGATCCCTCAGATCCTGGTCGTTATAGACACCTGACACACTTCAGCACATTTCCTCTCACTAGGAACACCTTCACTTACCTCTCATATATCTTTAAAGAACACACGTTACCAACACACTTACCTCAGACCATCATAATTAACACGTAATTCTTTGCTAGTTTCCTCCCAGAACAAACACACACTACCTAAATCAAAGTCTATTCTACTTCCATAATTCGCAACCACGTCCGCTCCTAAGATAACTGAATACGCAAGATTTGGTACAGCGCATAGCTGAAACTCACAATTATCTTCAATTATGATTGGTACCGCTATCATCTTCTTTACTCACTATGACTTACCCAACGGCTGTTATAATATCTAATAATACCTTCACTTACCTTCTTCATCTCACAATTTCCATCATCGGAGTTACCACCTCACTACTTACATCACATTCCCAGTATTACAAGTACTTACATCACTTTAACAGATCACTTCTTACGTCTTACTTACTGCTACCATTAATTACTTCATTATCTACTACTACGTCACTACTTAAATATCTCACTTAACATTACTTAGGTTACAATCACACTATACTCTTAAATCTACTTTCACTACGTAACTACTTATACTACATACATGTTCAACTTCTACCTTCTGCCTGTCCACTTAACTTACCCGATTCTCTGTGAATCTGATATACTCTGGCTCGATAAAGACACCTGGATAACATTCATATTCAGACTATCACAGTCTCTTTGATAACTCAAATCCGTACGCCTCCCATCTTCCGATTCTATCTGGTTACTCTTCTGACCCTCTCTCTCATAACTCAAATCCATATGCCTCCCATCTTCCGATAATAATAATAATAATAATAATCGTATGGCCTCAGCTACCGTTTGCAGACATTTCGATTTGACGCCATCTGGCTGTCTGCTCGTCAATTTCGACGTTCCGTTTTACTCTGTCTGCCATCTAGCGGACCTAGAGTAAACCGGATCTCTCTTGGGCGTCTATGGCTGAGATTTAATTAATTTTGTCGGGTAAATACCAAATGTATCACCAGAGATCTTTTACATGCCGACATCGTACGACATGGAGTGTCGAATGGACTTTTTTCCGCCCTTCAAAAATCCGACTACCTCTGCCGATTCTCTCTGGTTACTCATCTGACCCCTATCACCATCGACATAACTCCTAATCCTCTGCTCATGATCACTACCTCTCCTCTGATACACGGCTAACATTTTCCCCCCTCTCTCTACTATACTACTTTCCCCAGACATCATGCGCTCTCTCTCGCGCGCGCGCCCTTCCACGCATTCCTCCCAAAGCCTGTCAGTGAAATTGTCTTTAAATTCTCCTAAATTAGACATATTATCCCAGTACACTCGAAACCATATTTTACTTTCACCGATAAAAACATTCGACAAGATTTCCAGCACGTATTCCCATTCAGTAACATTATTCCTCAACTTGCAAATCTTTTCTCAACTAATGTTACAAATTC
This sequence comes from Anabrus simplex, assembly GCF_040414725.1. NCBI lineage: Eukaryota > Metazoa > Arthropoda > Insecta > Orthoptera > Tettigoniidae > Anabrus > Anabrus simplex. The sequence continues at coordinate 803,623,263 of NC_090265.1, forward strand.
CATAGGATTAAATTGTTTTCCAGTAAACTTAGGCAAATCCTGGTCCCTATTGTATAAACCACTCGTTACTACTATTTCTCTTGTAATCTGACCTCTCATTTCTTGCCGTAGTACCCTCTGGCAATTCAAAACCTTTTCTTCCGCCACTTTCTCCGCATTCTCTTTCATTATTCTCAATTCTTCCTGTAATTTTTCCTCTTTCTCTGTAACCTTCTGCGACAAAGTTTCTTGCTTGTTCTTTAGTTCTCTGACCTGCCCAAGCTCTTTTTCAAACGTTTCTACCTTACTGACACATTCCCTCATATCTTGCCCCACTGCATTGTAAATCTTGTCCAATCTTTTCTCGACTACCTCATGAATTTCTTCCCGATTACTCGAAATTTTATTACTTAACAGTACAATGTTGCTACTGTCCTCTGTACATATTCCCTTGATTTTCTTGGTCTGAATATGAAGATTGCTCTGATCCAACTCCATTTCTCCTCTAAGGTCAATATACTCTTTATTTAACTTATTTTCTAACTTAGATATTTGTTCATTGATCACATTAAAATTTTCGTTACAACTACCAGTCATATCTTCCATCCCTTTATTATTTTCACTACTAGTATCAATCTTTTCTTCCATTTTGCTACAGCTACCAATCACTTCTTCCATCTGTTTATTATTATTTTCATTACTAGTATCAATCTTTTTCTCCCACTTTTCGAAACTCCTATTCATCATTTCCTCGAACTCGTCCATTTTGGCCATCAGCAAATTAAAAAGATCCTGGCTCATCCCGCCCGCAACTTCTTTTTGAGTTTCCGTGTGCTTCCCAACTTCTGCACTTTCCTGAATTACCTCAGAAGCTTCCATCGTATTCACCTGTTCCCTACTCTGAATTTCACCTTGGATGTCCGCAGAAGCAATGACCTCGTCGTCACTTGACTTGTTATTGTCTTCCTTGTCCATCTTTGGTTCACTAGTGATAGTATGCAATCTCAAATTAATTTCCCTCTTCAAATCCCTTGACATATTCCCAAAATACAAATATATGTCACAAAATTACACTCCTGACATTTACCGGTAATAATTTCTGTTGGCTTAAATGCACATACTCTTCCCAAAATTAACCTATGATATGCTGTCATTCAGAACAAATTCTGAATTTATTCGAGTCCCACGTTGCGTCGACACTTTGAAACTATATTTAATACTAAAAACTAACAGGGTGTGGGGTAATAAGCTTACTTTTGACTACATACCATATAAGTTCTGGGAAAAGGAGATTGGCGTTCGGTTTCCCCGTTAATTTTGAGGTTAAGATATTTTACTATGAATTCGTTTGATAGAACAAAATATATTCTTTAAATCATATATAAAAAATAGTGAGTCTTGTTGCAATAAAACAGATGAGAGTATGAAATTATGACATTGCAACTGAAAGAAAGCTAGGCATGAATTTGAATTCTTCTTGACCGGACATTTAACAATTTATACGAAATATTTCCCTCGCTGATTCACTTGACTGTACCTTCAACACTTTTAGTGTAATTACGACATATTCCTTTGATCTGGTGTTTACTGTAGATGTCACGCCTAACTTGGTGATACTTCCTTGTGACTGCTTCTTCTCCATATCATCTGACTTCTTTGTAAGTCAGTATGGTATTACCTCATAGCAGGTGGTATCCCTCTCTGACTCCATGGTAAGCCCTTGCGTCCGTGTCTTCAACTAAGTAATGGACCAACTAACTTTGGCCTCACTCTCTCAATGACCAATGATTAATGGCTCACTGAGTCTTCTCCATCTCTCGTTCACACTCGTTGACTGACCGACTGAGGCCTCTTCATCTCGTCAACTTCTTCACTGTTCAGCTTCCGTTTAACTAATGACTGACGCTTATCCATTTTGACTTCTTCACTGTACTGCTTCCGTTTAAATAATGACTGACGCTACAATATGCCTCCACCTTTTATAGACGTTGGTTGACACGGCTACATAATCTCCAGAAATAACAATGACATACTCCCACAACGCCTCAAACCGTTGCATGTAATGGTGAAATCCCCTGGGGCGGCTGAGTCTCTGAGCGAATTACTAAAAGCTCACGATGACGTAGCCATGACTTGGCAGAATCGCCAGTAGTGCAAAATATAACGTCACATCCACATCTGATATATCGAAACTCTCACTGTACAGGTATTTAATGTTAATCTACATATACGTATATATGCATACACTCAATTACAAATACGCAAGCGACAAGCAATGCATAATGGAATTGAATAATAATTATAACAAAATAATAGTAATCTCACAGATAAAATAATACGGACATAATAATAATAATACAATAATAATAATAATAATAATAATAATGATGATGATACAATAATAATAATAATAATAATAATACAGATATTATCTTGTAACGGGATTTGAACTGTTACAGCTGTAACACACAGACAAATTTTAAACTGAACTTGACATAGATCATTACTAATAATACTAGTATTCTTGTCAGAATACAATATTAACTGACTGGAATGTTATGGTTAAAAGCAATGCTGTCATATGAAATGCTCTATCAAATGAAAAACAGCATTTTCTCACTTGTTCCAAACAGTACTATCCTGGCATTTTAATAGTGCCAAGTTCCAGAGTTGGAATGACTCGGCCACAAACAGCGGTGAACCCTGCTCTGCTGTTTTCCATTAAGTGTTCATTTCCATTAAGCGCCTCATAGCAGGGATCGAATTGCTGGAATACTATGATAAACCAGTATGCAACATACCATTAGTTGTCAGAACAAGTATGAACCAGAGGAATTGCAAGCTAAAAAATTGTGTTCTAACTTCCTGTCAGTATTCAGACAGACTTTTGTAATTGGTTAGGTAACTCCCTTAGCATGCAGCAGTAATGCATTCTATTGGAGATAAGAGGCAGCAGAAGAGACTAAGCACATTACAACAAACAGTAGTCAATCTAATTTTATTGTTGATCAGTTTTATGGGCTTTCGATATTGTAAGCCTTCACATTTAGTTTTCTTCCGACTCCGTAATATTAGAGCATCTGACGTATAGGGAAGCCCTTCTCCTTTCATGACTCCGTCTTGTCTTATTCTTCAAGCAGTTGTTCCTTCATGACTTTTATCTCATTTTGATAGTCACCTTTACAATTTTTCTTTGCAGGGCTGATGACCACAGGATTCTTCACCTTCAGTCATGACAAAAACCACTACCTTTGCCAGTTAACAAGATTGAACAGTATTTCAATGTTAGCAATGCTTGGTGTTGATATGGACTAAGCAACAAAAGCCTTCGTTCATGAATATCTCTGTTATACCCTGTATGATAAATCCCTATAAGGCGTAAATGATCGGAAATTGTATTCTCTAGTAACTTTTGTTACTAGTATTTATCTATAGAACGTGTAATAATATATATATATATTTTTAGCCGTCCTAAACTACCATTTCAGCCAGCATGAAGAAAATTTACAGCCTATACTAGTGCTATATTCCCTGAATTTACACACAGATTGTCATTAAATTCTGTCCGCCCATTTCCCCATGAGTCTGCGTTGATATGGACTATGTAACAAAAGTCTAAATTTATTAATATGTCTGTTATCGTAGCCATTATGGTAAAATTTGTGAAGACATAATTGGAAGTTATCTACTATATAACTTTTGGTATGTAGTATTTGTCGATAGGATAACTAACTTGACAGATATTTGAGAAATAATTTTTAGGCACCAGGAACATGCCGGGACTGAACCTTAATTAAAGCCACGATCACTTCCTTCTCTCTCCTAGTCTTTTCCTATCCCATCATCGTCAAAAGACCTATCTGTGTCTGTGTGATATAAAGTAAATTGTGTGAAAAGAAAGGGGAAAAAAAAAAAGAAAGCTAAGGCCTTCCCCTAAACTACCATTTTACTTGGCATGAAGTCTGACTCGTTGGCTGAACGGTCAGCGTACTGGCCTTCGGTTCAGAGGGACCCGGGTTCGATTCCCGGCCGGGTCAGGGATTTTAACCTTAATTGGTTAATTCCATTGGCATGGGGACTGGGTGTATGTGTTGTCTTCATCATTTCATCCTCTTCATGACGCGCAGGTCACCTACGGGAGTCAAATAGAAAGACCTGCACCTGGCGAGCCGAGCCCGTCCTGGGATATCCTGGCACTAAAAGCAATAAGACATTTCATTTACTTGGCATGAATAAAATTATTTATAGCCTAAAGTGTAGTGCCTTATTCCCCAATTTTAAATAGAGATTTTCATTAAATTCTGTTCATCCATTTTCTTGTGATGTACATACATACGTAGGCAAGTCAGTGAGTAACTACAATTTTGCTCTAATTGTCTTTAGGTTGGCTCAATGGCGTTGTGTGCTCACCAGCCACTAGATGGCACTGTTGTCTAAGTCTATGGTAGGTTTCAGCATTATCAAATCAGTACAGCTTGTGGTGTTGCGACGTAAAGATGGTCTTAGAAGACTTTCAGCACAATATGGGGACCAGATTTTGCCACAGCGATTGGATTGAACAGTTGAAAAGGGGTTACTCGGGCATGAAGGATGAGGAAAGATCCGGGCGTCCATTTGCAACCATAACCAATGCCAATATTGAACAGTGCGTGATATGATCCTGACTAACAGGCGAGTGATTGCTTATGACATGGCAAACCATATGCATGTTAGCCATGGTTCTGCATATGAAATTGTGCACAACAGGCTGAACTTTCACAAAGTCTGTTCAACATGGGTTCCAAAACAACTCAATGAAGAGCAGAAGCGCAACAGTGTATCTGTCAGCACCTACTGGACCGTCATGCTAACAGAGGTGAAACATTTCTGAAACGGATCATCACTGGAGATGAAACATGGGTTCTCCACTTCAAACCAGAGAGCAAACGTAAGAGCATGGAATGGAAGCATCCCGGATCCCCAGTCAATAATAATAATAATAATAATAATAATAATAATAATAATAATAATAATAATAATAATAATAATTGAGAATCAACCTTCTGCAGGAAAAGTTATGCTCAGTGTTTTGGGACTCTCAAGAGGCAATCCTGGAACATTACCCGGAAAAGGGGGAAACAGTAAACATTACAGTGATATGCTGATAAACAAGCTGAAACCTGCAATTCGCAATAGACACAGAGGTCTGTTGTCGGAAGGAGTGCTTTTGTTGCATGACAATGTGCAGCCACATACCGCCGCCCCCACCGCTCGTACTCTTCAGATGCTGCGTTTTGAGGTGTTGGAGCATCCTGCATAGTCCCGATCTCTCCCCGTTGGATTACAATCTGTTTGGTCCACTTAGAAATGCTCCAAGAGGCCGCCGATTCAGCTCCGATCAACAGGTGAAGGAAGCGGTGCATACGTGGCTTGCTGCGCAACCATAAACCTTTTTTTTCAGAAGGTATCAGAAAGCTTGTGAAATTGTGGACCATGTGCATTGAAAAGCAGGGTGACTATGTTGAAAAATATCAATAAAATGCATGTGCTCTTTTTGTAATATAGAAATTGATTGTAGATACTTATTGACTTTCCTTCGTACATACGTACACACACACACACACAGATATGATGGAAAAATATAAATTACCTATCCTTCTCACTGTGGACATGACTAATACAGAAATATCATTCTTTTTTAATAGGGATGTATAGAACTAGCACCGATAGAGCGCACTGCTGTTATACTGGGTAAGCGCAATGCACTCTTCATTTGTCTCCTCGGTACTCATGCTGCTAAATATCCACGAATTTAAGTTGCTTAAATTGTTATTTTCGTGACTATGCCGAGCTGTTGCAGTGTTCCTCTTTGAAAAAAAATCAGGGAAGCCCATTCTTTTTCGTTTCACCAGTTTCCACAAAATAAAGAAATGAGGGCGAAATGGTTACATGCTATTAGAAGGAAAAATTTCAGTGAGAAGAATCTGACTGAAAATATTAAAGTGTGTTCCCATTATTTTAAAACCAGTGATTTCACGAAAATTTTGTTGGGTAAGTGCGATTTACGAAGGGAAATAATTCCTATTTTCAACCCATAAACTGATTAGGCATTTTGATAACCAGCGAATTTATGCGTTTGTATTTAAAGGTGAGAGAGCAAGATTAAAACCGGGCGCTGTTCCATCGCTTTTTCCGTGGACCACGAACATAACAAAAACAAGGAAGAGGCCATACACCAGAAAATTGCCGGATTACCACGATAAACCTACAATATCGGAATATGCAGAGATAACCTCCTTTGAAGTACGGGAAGAAATCGTGAATATACCCGAAGAAGTGAATGTTACATTTGTGACTCCCATTTTCAAAGACATCAGCAATCGAAAACTACTACAGGTAATTTGTTTTTTGAGCAAACAATGCGTAATCGTGATGCCATATTGCTTTATCCACGGTTTGTAGACGTCCAACATTGTAAGCTGGCGTTTGCTGTTCTGGGAGAAAACAGATATAATTTACTGATATTCCCTCTTGAACCCAGACTGTTTCTTCTTGACCGTTATGAAGCCAAGGACCAACAAATCTGACAAGGAACCAGGCCTTAACTTCGGAATCCATAAAACTACTGTTGGGAGAATATTTAATGTTTGGATTAATTTCATGTACTGCCAATTTAAAGAGTTGCTTTTAGACAAATACCCCTCGACTAGAGTTATAACTGGTGCAACTGAGATTATACATAGCAAAACTTGTTCCAAGGACATACATTCCACTTTCATAGGGCTAACTGGCCTCAACTGTTTGGTAGAGGGATGCTGAAAAGTTTATACATTTTGGCTGCATAACACTGAATAATACCAGTCTAGGGGAAGTGCTCTAATGCGTAGCTTACAGCAGCATATGCTTACAATATGCCTTGGGGCCTGCTTCAGCAAAACGTTCACATTCCCCTCCTATAATGTCACCAGGTAATCCTAAAATAAGCTTCACATTATAGGTCTTATGTTTTGTGTTCTCGGATTTCACAGCACTGCATTGTAGAATTTCACCCGATTGAAATTAACCTTTCGTAAACAAAACACTTTTCACTGAAAAGTCTGTATCTAGCATAACACAATGATTTGTAGTTGGAAACAGGTGCTCCATATATTTCCGATTTTCTAAATACGAAGTAATCCATCAGGTGTATATTTGTGATAGTGATCTTCACCTTATGGCTGATGGCCAAATATTCAGAGGAACCGGCACTGGGAAACTCAAGAATATTCACATGCCTTTGGTGGTGGACAAGGCTGTATTTGCAGTTTCATGAAAGTCTTCAACCTTAAAAAAATACATGAATCGAGGTCTATAAGCAAGGGGAGCAAGTGGGTATTTAAATCTCTATGTATGATTTAAGTCTTGTGGAGGTACATTTATATATTTATCAATGTACAATACTCAAGTAATTGTAATCTTCAGGAAAAGGCATGGTGAATCCTATTCATTATTTGGATAATAAAGCGTGTTATAATTTTCTAATTACCGCTATACTAATTCTTCCTTCCTCCCACTAGTTTTAGCGTTTCTGATCCGTAGCTCATTTTGCAGCTGTTTAAGGCTTAAACGCTGAAGATCATCCGTAATATTCTAGGGGATATACCTATACGATTAATTAATGTATTCTTGGAGTAAAATTAAAGATATAATTGGCTTTAGCTCAGAAAACTCGGTCACATTCTATACATTACTCGCACCTGACTGGGGGAAACATAAGACGATCGCCTTGCGCTTACCCAGTAGTACACGAGCGCTATCTGGCGCAAACTTTCTCTGCCTACATCCCTATTCTGAGCAATATACATATTTTTTAAAAGTATTTTAAAAACGTTGACAACTTGCTGGCAGCATTACCCTTTTGGAGTAACAAGTCAGTTATTAGACATGTCATTACCAACCTAAATTGCTGTTTCTATACACAGTAGATCAGATTTTCTGCATGTAAGTGTACCTATTGATTGAAGGAAGACATAGAAAAAAATAATTTTTTTTTTATGAACATCACAGGAACTAATCGGATCAGCCATGAAAGGAAGATACATCTATGCCAACAAGATCAAGGGTGAATGCGGAGAAGACCATACTCATCACATGCTTCAATGTCCGCTGTGCCCATCCTCCTGTACAGATGAACTCTTTCTAGGCACACAGAATGCACTTGATGTGGCAAAAGTTTGGTCGAAATGTGTGTAAACTGAGTGTAATTATAACTGTGTATTCTAGATGTGTCTGACATGAGAAGAATAATTGAAAGAAGGCTAGTGAAAACTACATTAAAGGTCACTGCGCAGGGGCGTTCATCTGTCCGGAAAATTGCCAGTCTTTTTCTGGAAAAGTGTCAAGTTTTAACAGCATAGGGTTCTAGTAGATAGTGCAGGTGTCATTTATCCATTGAGCACACTACAAAATCCATCAATCAGTTAAATAACATTTCTATAGTTCTGGGATGATCAAATAAATTAAACAAATGAGTTTCAAATATTATTCAGTTGTATTGCATAGAATAATCGGATACATCATGAATAAAGTTTTTGGATTAAGTGTGTTGTATCGATAATTGATCGAAATAAGTGAATAGATTAATTTTTTACAAAAAATAGAAATATGCTATTTTTTAAATGTTGAAACTAAATTGTTACGAGAGATGAAATTCATCTTGTAGGTCTTTATTGACGGTAGTACACAAATAAGAAAAGTTTATTTATCCAATTATTCAGTACTTTACAATTCAATCTGTAAAATTGATACTACTTACATAAACATTGTAGACATGTTTCGACCCTTTTGGGCCATCATCAGTACATATATTAAGACATAAAAATAATTAAAACTTGATTAAGCTAAAAAATCTTTGTAGAATTTACGTTTGTGTTCAGTGTCTATATTGAGACATTGAATGATTAGCAAGATGATAAAGTAAAAAGTCACCTTTAAAAAAAAGTTTCATTGTTGATATTAAAATTATGTGATTTGTTAAAATATAGTCTTCGTGTGCTGTTGAAAATATGAATAGCAAAATGCTGCTTGTACAGTTCGTGATCCCAAATTCTAAATTAGAAGTCAATATTCCTTGTTTTTGACATTGAGCTTAGTTCTACTGTCAGATATGGACAGAAATGTTGTGCGGTAAGTAACCTTCTAAAAGTGGAGAGGCAGATACTTCTCAAGTGTAATGCCTTGTGGTCTGGTGGAGTGACGTGTGTAAGGGCCCGGTGAGAGTTGCAGCTCACTACTGAAACTAAATGAGTGAATGAACTGTCTTATGGCCGGTTTCTGGAATGATGTTTACCAGTAGATGCGTAGTTATCAGTGATTTAACGATATGTTTAAAATAAGTTTCCGAAACAACCGTTACCGACTTCTTCACAGTTATCTGCGGAACGACTTATAAGTGCAGCTAGTGCTGTAGTTACCTCTATGGGGCACCACTTTCTTACTGTTTAGTACAAGGTTTTATATTAGTTTCGTAAACATTAGTAAGTGATAATAAACTGATTATAAAATATTTACACTCAATTCTGAAAGATACTATTAAAAACAGGCATGAAGAAATGGCAAAGAAAACAGCAGAAACCAAATTATGGAAGGATATTGATGGTAAATGGGATCAGTATAAAATAAAGCCAAGAAGAGAAACTGTAGCCTTCTTCAGACTTAACACTGGCCATGACTGTCTTGCAGCTCATCTGAAACAAATCGACATCCTGAGATCTGAAAAATGCACACTTTACCATGACTCTGGAAGCAAAATGGATAAAGAACACCTGCTACATTGTAACAAACTTGATGTGACAACCAGAACTTCAGGAAATCTCACTCAACTATACTGGAACGCAAGAAAGCTGATGGATTGGAATCCGGACTAGGCATAAGATATAACATATTTACAGTCATTCATTGAAGTTTTACACTCTTTCTTTTATTTTTTACTTTACGGTAAATATCCTGCGTTTATAGTACTGTAGATGGTATTACAATACTAGTTTATATCAGCAATATGGAATTATCTTCCTCGTCATCTTTTAGATTCTGTGTTGTCAGACGAAGATTTGGCTATTTTGAGTGTTCTACCAATGCCACAAGTGTTCAGGGATCAAAAAAATTCACTCGATCACTTTAATGAAACCGAATTTCAGGTGAGGTACAGGTTAAGAAAACAGACAGTGATGAAGTTAGAACATCAAATTGATCAAAATATTGGCCCTGAAACACACCAAAACCAATCTGTAAGTTCATTAAATCAGATCCTGATTATGCTAAGATTTCTGGCGACGGGGCTTTCCAAATTTTACTAGGTGATGTTGCATATTGCAGAAGGTGCTCCCTCAAATTCCTGTTTTGCAGGACGAATTTATTTACATGCCAAGAAACCTAATAGAAATTGCAGGAAAAAAAAAAAAAAAAACCCTTCCATGCCATTTCTGGGTTTCCCTCTGTAATAGGATGCATTGATGGGACACACGTGAAGATTCATTCTCCGGGTGAAAATGCAGAATGGTACTGAAAAAGAAAATCCTACTTTTCCATAATGTACAAACAATCTGCGATAACAATCTGCGCATCATGGATATTGTTGCGCACTGGCCAGCTTCAGCCCATGGCAGCACAATATTCAGTGCATCTGCACTGAATCTCAGATTTGTTTGAGGAGAATTTCCAAACTCTTTTCTGCTTGGTGACAGTGCATACCAGCAGAAATTCATTCTTACGCCAATTCTAAGTCCTCAAAATAATGCACAAGAACGATACGATTCAGCACATAGATGAACAAGAAATTGCATTGAACGGTGCTTTGGAGTTCTTAAGAGACGTTTCCCTATCCTGGCTTTGGGATTTCACACTAAACAATTTTAACAGCTATAGTGGCAGATGCTGTATTACACAACTCAGCGATAGAAGAAAGAGGATATGCTTGTTGTGGAAATGGAAGCGGATTAAGAGGACCCAGTACACACAGAAAACCTACTTGATAATGAGGGTAATGCTGTTCGTGCTGCAGTTATGCATTTTCAGATAATGTAATAATTTGAAAATGTATATTTTAACATAAATCGATGTATTATAGTCTCCTATAGAATATTAAAAGTTATAATATATTAACATAGGCTAATTTTCAGATTAAAACTTGACACACAAAAAAGGAAAAGAGTAATATTTGTTTTTGATTGTTTTTACATAATTTCAAATTGTTTTAATTTTATTTTGTAATAAAGTTCCTTAATTTTAAGTTCATATTCATGTTTTTCCTACTGCTTAAGAGCAATTTTCTTTTTAATGTCTAATAATTCACATTTTTCATTATGCTCTATTTCCTTCATTTCAAATTCCTTCTCTTTAATTATTTCCAGTTCTTCACCTATATCAGTTTTGGCTTTCTATTCACTATGCTTTCACCGATGCTGTGGAAATTTTGATTGTTTTTAGGTGCTGGTTTAGGCCTAGGGTGTGCTGGTGTCAACAAAATTTTGTTCAGTACATTTACTTCCACGTTTTCACTGGCTTCGGTCACTGATTCCACTTGTATGGTGTCATCTGTCCCAGCTGTTTCAGTTACAACCTCCTCAGAGCATGACACCTCTACTGTTAGACATGTCCTCCAATACGGGAACTGAATCATCAAATAAAATAGAACTCGAATCAACCAGATTTTCATCAAGCTCTTGATCTTTCAGTGCAGCTATAATCATAAAATCTATTTTGTCGGGCTTTGTTTTATGAGTCTGTTAGTGAACACCCAGTCAGAAATTATGCAACATTTACCATTAATATTTACATTTGTACTAAATAATAAACATCTTAGTTACTGGTATGCATATAATACATGCCTGCTGAATAATACAGATTTTTCATTGCTCTTTTAATTTTAGTTTATCCTTTAACTGGTGTTTTGGGGTCTCATAGACTCCCAAGAAACATAAAACATCTGGACTTCTTTAATTATAAATCATGCAGGGAGCTCTAGTTTACCTTCTTATCTGTGTCAACACACTTCATACACTAGGTCAGGGTTCACTCACTACGTTCGATTAAAATTCTCAAATGAACTGCCAGAGCTCACGTCACCAGTTGATAACCCCTTCAGTGACGGGTTCTAGCAGACCTATGCCAGAAAGGTGAGTTTTTTTCGGAGGAAATTATTTATTTTTAGGAAGCAAGGAATGAGTAACAATTGTTGCGGGAACACATTCACATATTATTCAAGATTAGTAAAAACTTACTTTACACTCTATTTACACTTTTTTTTTTACAGTAGTCCTGTCTATATATAGGTATTTCAGTGCACTTTTTAGCATACGAATTTGTTTCAGTCACTATCAAATTTACAACTTCACCTGTTAGAAACAGTTCAAAACAGTCAATCCCATTCACCTCCGGTAATAATCCAACCCTCACACCAGGATTTCACATAAATGGAATTACGAAGGCCATCCGGAAAGTGGTACCCGTTTGCGCAATAAAGACACAGGAGTAAATATTAACAAATATACAAATTTTTATTGGAAAGAGCATACTTTACACTACTTCTCCACGTAATCTCCAAACAAATTTAGGCATTTGTCACAACGTGGGAAGAGTTTTTGTATTCCAGCGTCATAGTCCTCCCCCGCCAGCGTATTGAGATGCGTAGTCACGGCTCGTTTAAGTTCTTCATCGTTGTCAAATCTTTTTCCCGCCAGAAAGTCTTTAAGCTTCATAAAGAGATGAAAATCTGAAGGGGCCAAGTCCGGGCTATACGGGGAATAGTCGAAGGTTTCCCATTTGAATTGCTGCAAAAGTTGTTATCGCAGCTGCATGACTCCTGTAGACAATAGACCTCGCCGTCGATTTTGTATTGTCCGCTGTAATTTCTTGAATGTTTCACAATACGCATTAGCATTAATTGTCTCCACGAGCCATAAAATCAATGAGCACTACACCTCGGCGATCCCAGAAAATGGTTGCCATGAGTTTCCTGGTGGACAGAACTGTCTTGAAATTTTTTGGTTTGGTTGGTGAATGAGCATGATGCCACTCTATTGACTGTCATTTGCTCTCAGGTGATGCATAACAAACCCATGTATCGTCCCCAGTAATGATGCGAGTGAGGAAAGAGTCTCCTTCATCGGAATAACGTCCCAGAAACATCAGTGCTGCAGCCGTACGCTTAGTTTTGTGCTTCTCTGTAGGCATGCGAGGGACCCACCCTGCACAGATTTTTGAATAATGCAGATGGTCTTTGACAATTTCATGAACAATTGTTCGAGACACATTAGGAAAATGTTCAGAGTTCATCCATTGTGATGCGCCGATCGTTCCTCATGCATTCGTCTACTGCGCTCAGCATTTGGTCTGTAATGAGATGGTCTCCCTGAACGCTCCTAGTCGTGTGTATTCTCCCTCCCCAGGTTGAAGTTGCGACACCAGCGCCAAACAGACGACTCGTCCCTCACATTATCTCCATACACCTCCGTTAATTGGCGATGAATATCTCAAGGTCGAACGTTTCGTGCATTAAGAAATTTAATCACGGCCCTCACTTCACAACTGGCGGGGTTCTCAATTCGTTTAAACATTTTAAACGATCACGGACACAACACAGGCAATGCTAGAGTCATGCAACCTCACACAGAGCAGGCAGACAAGCCACTGATGCTGTCTGACCTTGCCCAGCGGCTACCAGATTCGTCAGCGCTTCATGCGTCGCTAATGTGTACTATTTTCCGGATGGCCCTCGTGTATTAGGTCGCACACTATCCCCAGGCTTACACTTTTTCCACACAAATGTATTTTCAACATCTCCTACCATCCTCTTAGCTTCTGACGACATATCTTCTTCACTTTCACTAGAAATATTAAGAAGGTTGTCATCCGATGAATCAAAAGAATCCTTATAACTACTATCAGAAATACTAATGTCGCTTAGAGATTCATCTTCGATGTAGTTCCTTATTTTGTCTTCAAACATCTTTTCCGTCTCGCACCCCCTCGTCAGCTCGCCAGAAATTATGTATGTAAAGAGAGAAGATAAGGCATATTTTAGGCCAGAGACTTCATGAATACAGCTGGAAGCCCTCCCGCCATCTTTTGAGAATGCTGGAAAACATTTTCCAAAGAGATTACAGTACTCGAGAAATTATTGGGCGATCACGAAATGAACACTGCAGCTAAACGAGAATTTCTTGGGCAATGATGTTATGGGCTAGAGTGCGCCACCCGAGAATTTCTCAGGCGTGCCACTGAAGAGGTTAAGAGAATATTTTTGTCATTGCATGTTGTGTGGTCAATGTAGGTAAAATATCTCAAATGGCTGGTCCATTGCAGTTATTAAGACCTACAAATCCTCAGTTCGAGGAGTACATTAGGGAACTACTAATGAAAAATATAGTGATATGGTTAGCTAATTTCTTTCGGCTATTGTTGATGCAAGTGTAGTGGGACTAGTATAACTTGGAAACAATATTCTCTAATCCATGGATAAATAATGGAAATATCAAGCTCGACGAGTATTATCTATATATTAAGTGTTACCTCAGACTACAGTGGTAACACAAACAAGGCACAAACACGGTTAAAAGGGAAGGTAAGAGTACAATACACAATATAAGAAAACACTACACACTCGGAAAAACAGTAGCTGGCATCACGCGGGTCTCCAACAAAACGTGTAAACATCAGTAGGGCCAACTAGTGAACAACAAACTGGGAAGAGAACCTACCAAAGGCATGGACATGGCTTAGATAGCGGATTCCGAATAAAGCACCGTGATCCTTAGATTTTAAAAATATTATTTACAAGATAATTTTACAAATACATTCCAAGTTATGAGCTATAAGTTCAGTGATATACATAGGTTATTTCGTAGCAGTGTAAATTCAAATTTCAAATCAACTATACATCTATTTACCAATGTAGTTGTACAATGCAATATACAGTGACGTGAAAAAGGTTATCCAAAACTTAGCGTACCTAAAGTGATACAGAACTACCAGAGGCAAACCCCAAGGAAATAATATTAAACTACATTCTACATATTTTAGTGAAACAAGAAATGGGAATGCCTCGGAAACGAACAGGTAAGTCAAGCAGAAAAACTAAGGCGTCATAAGTAACTAATTTGGTGAATCTAGGCGAGGTTAGGTCATTAAATTATCTTATGCTCTACAAATAACAGTACAGGTTAGGTCATGATAAATAAAACATTATATAGTACTTCGCCAATAAAGTCTTTAAAAAAAATTACATTCCACTCATGCTACATAGTTCACTTGTAACATTAAGAGTTTGCTAAAAACAGCTTTGACATATCCGTCCATCCATTCTACTGGACCAACTTGCTTCATTTTTGTTTTATTCTCTCCAGGATTACCTGCCGGAGAATCATAAGACATTGATAGGTCTCCAAGTTCAACCAACTTTGGATAATCATAAAATAAAATCATTAAATGATCACTCCAATAATGGCAGGCGAAGGCTTACTCTAACCCGCAATACATTCTGTACATAGCAGGTTGCTAAGCGACTAACATTTTCATTAATATTCTGATCCTTAGATGGTTGCCTAGTTTCACTTCCTCTTAAAACAATCACCACCACCACCTTAGAAATGTCATTGCATGCAGTCATGTTTGATAACTACCTGTCAAGCCAGAGAGTATACACTTCCTCTGACATGAAAGAATACTATTCCCTGATAGATACTCTTTGTTTCCTTTCCCAGCTTCTAAATATATTCAACAGATGGCAGAGCGTTCCTAATAACTTACAAGCTATGAAGAGAAAAAAAATCTACTAATAAACGGATACCATCATAACATACGCCTTAGACATTATTTGGGAAGGATAACCTAGCTGCATTAGAAGGAATGAAGGTCATGTATCTTAAAAAAGTTCTCTGCCTAGCAAGAAACTATCTTTCGAGACTAACCTATTAGCTCACAAGACATCCGTGAAATATAGAACAATTGGATTAAAAATACCTTTGCCTTCTACAACACAATACCAAGCTTTGCATCAAGAACTAGGATAAAAAAGAGAATATATGGGTAGATTTTCATCAAAGATGGCATGATGACGTCAGAATGGGTGAAATCTGACTACGAACTGTGGCATACCATAATGCGCTTCTTATTAAGTGTTCATAAAACCATTGAAAAGGACAGGAAAAACAATATGACTATGGCAGTCATATCAAGATGAGTTATCTGACCTATTTATAACTAATGCTTCAGAGCAGCGCGGGTCGTCTATTATTATGACTTGTGAGGTGTTTCTATGAAGTTGTTTACATCTGTTAGTATTATTATCCCACGAACCTACTACGCTGGCGTAGGAGGGGGAGGTGATACTCCCACATGTCGCGTCCCAGGTGGCGGCTAGTGGGGTCCTAACCGGCTTGCCAGCGGACTTGAGGGAAATAAAATACCTGTCGCGGACCAGACAGGCAACCCCCTGTGGGTGGGGAACGCAGACGGTATCCCCTGCCTGTCGTAAGAGGCGATTGAAAGGGGGCGACCAAGGGATGATTTTATTAGGACCACGAACCTACTTGTGTAATTTACCACCACGCGTGGAACACCATGGGTTGCTTTTACTTCCGCGTAGTACCACTATGTTAGGTACCAAATAAGCTGCCTCTGTGGGTCCGTGGTAGAGTGTCGGCCTCCGGATCCCAAGATAGCGGGTTCAAACCCGGCAGAGGTAGTCGGATTTTTGAAGGGCGGAAAAAAGTCCATTCGACACTCCATGTCGTACGATGTCGGCATGTAAAAGATCTCTGGTGATACATTTGGTATTTACCCGACAAAATTAATTAAATCTCAGCCATAGACGCCCAAGAGAGATCCGGTTTACTCTAGGTCCGCTAGATGGCAGACAGAGTAAACCGGAACGTCGAAATTGACGAGCAGACAGCCAGATGGCGTCAAATCGAAATGTCTGCAAACGGTAGCTGAGGCCATACGATTATTATTATTATTATTATTATTATTATTAGGTACCAAATAGGTTTGTGATTAGTAGCAATAGAGTACATTCCGGCTTCTACAGTACCTGTGATTCGTACCCCTATATGCACAACACCATGGGATTAGTGACACATGGTTCTGCCTTGCCTATGCTTAGTACCCACTATGTGAGGAACACCGCGGGATAGTGCGGGTCCCTGTGGTTAGTCCACTTACGTGAGGAACGCCATAGGTTTATGTTGCCTGTAAATAGCGCCACAGTGTGCGAAACCCCATAGGTCTGCCTTGCGAATTTCATTACCTGTGAGTAGTACCATAATGTGTGGAATACCGCGAGTCTACGCTACTTTTGATTAGTACTGCAACATGACAAATAGCATGGTTCTATTTTCCTAGCAATAAGTACCATTTAGACGGCCGATGACCTGGATTTTGGACCCGTTTCGACTACAAGCATCATCGATTCGGTATTGTACTTAAGACTCAATCGCTTGGTCAGTGATATTATGTGGGAATGTGGGACATTGTGGGTCAGATCCACTGATTGTTTTAACTTCATATCCACCCATTCGTTCTTCGCCCTCATGTTTTCGAATCTGGTCAGTGGAGGATTCTTGATTTTAAATGGTCAACATTTCGTACCATTAGGGGCCGATGACCTCGATGTTAGGCCCCTTTAAACCACAAGCATCATCATCATCAGTATTATTATTATTCACCTAGTTATGTACGAACTTAATTTGGTATAAATCGTGGTCGTATTATATGTGAGGTTATGTCATGAAACATCTGCTATTTGCATATTAATATGAGTTTATTTAATGTAAGAACATGCAATTAATAGTATATAATTTATTATTACCTGTATATATGATGTAAAAATCCACTGCAATATTGTGTAGAAAATTCCTTACATTATAAATAGGCTATTGGAGACTCGCAATTACGAGAAAACATGTTTTGTCATATTCTTCTAGAAGCCTGGCCAAGCAACTTGTTTAGTGGTTGTTTAGCAAGAGTTATGAGCGCAAGTCGTTAATAGAGTATGTGAATTTGTTACAGCGGAAGGTAGGTTGACATGCAAGTATTGCAGTCTCCAGTCTTATTCTTCGTAGTAGTGTTTTGTTTCAAGATCGCAGTTTATTGGTGCATGTGTGTGGAATATGTGTAAATAACTTGTAAATAAAACAGTGTACACAATTGACAGCATTTTGTGTGAGTCTTTGTGGATACAACATTGTAGATCACAGTTTGTAACACTTTCATGTTATTAAAGTTGTACCCTGAAAACCTGGGGGATTTCTTGAAGGGTTTGAGAGCTATCAAAGGAAAATTATAAATGAGTTCCCAGTGAGATATGAGCAGGAGTAAGCAACATTTTGCACGCAACACTCAGCACTGAGACACGGAAGGAAAACTGGAAGAAAAAAAAAAGCAGTCTTGCTGTACAGTACATGACCAGCTTCCTTGAAGAGAGAAACTGCATCTGAGTGTTTTAAGTGGAAGTTGCCAGTTTGTTCGCAGTGTACCAAAAAAAAAAAATTGCACCAGTCGCATCGGGGATGAATGAATATCAAATCATCGATACAGAACTTCAGTGCTGGGAAGATGTATAAAATGTTGAATGTTTCTTACTTAACTCTATTTGTCAGAGGTCTCAGACCTCAAGTCACCAGTTATGTTCCGAATTCTGCAAGTTACCAGTTAAAAAGGATTTATCAGTACTTGCCTCGTCTTCATTATTGTGCTTTCTTGCTTTCCTTTTCATAATGAAATACAGTTCTTTTAACTTTTGCACTCCGTCCTGTCTGGCTGGATGCAAGTCCTCCCAAGATTTTTTTCCTGAGCTATTGTTGCCTCATCAGTCTTCTTATTCTCAATCACTTCTTTTCTTTGAAGAACGAGGTCTATTAACAACTTCCTTTCGAAAGGACTGAAATTTTTGTCACGTTTAGAATATTTCTTATAACCACGTTATGATTGAGATATCTTGTGTCCATGTTTGCCAACCAATTTTCATCATAGAAAACTTCTGCTATTAAAAGTAACTAGATATTACAAAAAAACACTCAACATTTGAATAGAGACATCTATTGGAGAACGAGAGATAGTAAACATGACGATATCTGTACTGTTTGACAGGGCTCTTAAATCTGGATTTAAGTTTCCAGAAATTCATTAAAGTTAACAATGCAGTTAAAGTTAAAAGTGCATTTAGGTAACTCACAGTAACAGTGATGTACCAGAAACCGGCCATCAGTCTTTAATATCTGTAAAATACAGTTCCTCGTTTAAGTAAATGCAGTCTTCCAACCACATAATGTACTACAAATTGACAATTTCTTTTAACTAGCAACAGGCAATATACCTACTTCAATTTTATGTCAAAGAGAAAAATAAATTTTATTAGCTTTAAGATCACAGGAAAGTATTTTAATAATAATAATAATAATAATAATAATAATAATAATAATAATAATAATATATTATTATAAAACTATGACTGTTTCATTCACCAACCATTATTTTCCCCTGTGGGTTGGGCTGGTAGAATAACATCCACAGTATCCCATTCCTGTTGTAAGAGGCGATTAAAAGGAGCCCAGGACCTCTTAAATTATTTAAGACTAGGTAAACACCTGAAGGGAATCTGGCACCTGGGTGACTGCACTAAGTGCATATCAGTGGTGATTGTTTGATTGATTGATTGATTGATTGATTGATTGATTGATTGATTGATTGATTGATTGATTGATTGATTGAGCAAGCATGGGTTGGTGACCACAGGGCCCTTATCTGATTCCAAGCATTTCTTCCGCTCACTTTTGACGGACTCCTCACTTTGATCTATCCTAGCCGACCTTCCTTAGTCATCTTGTTCTTTTCCGATCCTGACGGTAGGCCTATTATGTTTGCGAAGTCTAGGGAGTCTTTCATTTTCATGCTCTTCGTGGTCCTAGTCTTTTTCAAAATGTCAGACACCTTTGATTTCTTCCCTCTGATTACGATTAATAAAGAATGGTTACCTAGATGTACTTCTTTTTAAAATGGTAATCACCACCATCATCACCATATCCTTCATTGTTTTTGTCACAGGTGAACAATGTAGTGGAAGTGGAAAATGCTTATTGAAGCCTTTATTTGTAAAGTGTGGTAATGTTTTACTTGAAACGATCTAACCTGTACAGTGTAATATTTGTAACATATGTAATTGTAAAAAGTAGATTTCAGTTCTGTACCTAATGAGGGTATCCAGAAAGTTACATGAAATTTTGAACAGGGTGTGTTGCCTTTCGTTGGTTATGTGTTCTAGAAGGCATTTTCTAACTATTCTGGAAATGGAAGATTCACGAACGTGCGTATTCGAGAAGTTTACTTAAAGTTCGTGACTGAAAGTAGGAATTGCGATTGGTGAAACTAGGTGGGGATGGGCAGACTTATGCATTCTGATTGGCTACTCCAAGGCCAGGGTTTACCTATATATAGAGAGCGAAGCTGTGTTTGTGATAATTCGGTCTGTCTTGTTTTGGCCTGGTCTGCCTTAGTCTGTCTTGGTCTGTCTGAAGTTTTACGTCGTGTTCGACGTCTCGCTTCCGGGATGGGCCCCCTTCGGGTAAGCACTCTTGAATTCCGTTCCGGCTAAAATTTCCGTAATGTTCGGTTGCTATTTCGTATAGGAGTCTGCCCTAGCCTAACCTAAATTCGCCAAATTAATTTTTTATGACGCCTTACCTTTTCAGCTGGGCTTGCCGGTTTGTTTTCGAGGCATTCCCATTTCTTGTTTCACGAAATATGTAGATTGTAGTTTAATATATTTACCTTGGGGTTTGCCTCTGGTAGTTCAGTGTCACTTGATGTACGCTAGAGTTTTGGAGAGTACGTTTACTTCACTCTAAATTGCATTGTACAACTGCATTGGTAACTAGATGTATAGTTGGTTTGAAATTTTGAGCTTGCAGAAAAGCATTATCCAAGAAAAAAGTTATGTGTATCACAGAGCTTATAGTTTGTAAGTTGCAAGTTCGTGGATTTTGTTTCAGAATGTATTTGTAAAATTTCATTTGTAAATGATATTTTTCAAATTTAAGGATCACGGCAAATTATTTCGGAAACCGCAACCTAAGCCATGTCCACACCCTCAGTAGGTCGTAGTTCCTTCCACCTTCCTGGTTTATTTATTGTCCACTAGTTGGCCCTACTGATATTTACGTATTATGTTCTTGGCGGAGATCCGCGTAGTCCAGCTGATGTTTCGCTGAGTGTGTAGTGTTTTGACATTGTGTAGTTGCTCGTACTTCCCCCCCCCCCCCCCTTATTGTGTTTAGTGCTTTGTTTTGTGTAACCACTGTAGTAAAGGTTACAGTTTTCAACCCCTATTGATTTGTGTTTATTTACACATTTTCTTGTAGGAGAAAGAACTTCTGTCACAAAATATCATCATCATTGTTGCTAACTCTAGTGATCTGAAGTCATTTAGCGACAGAATTTCAAAGATAAGCGACTAGCAACTTTGGCAATTAAAGAAAATTCTGGTTAATTTGAATTTATGGCTTGATAAATTTGGTGAACCAAGTAGTCAACACTAGCATTGCACTTCGCGTGGGTGTGTGATGAAATATATTAATCTGTGCGTTTTAAGTAATGACGTCTGAATGCACGACTCATTCATATATGTAGAGCACGAATTCGTATTTTCAGAAGGCTTACCAGAGACCGATTTCATTTTAATTTACCTGTGAATTGATGAGTTGATGACATTTGGATCACTTTTCATTCAATTATTTCAAAATCATTCACTATTAAATTGCCTTATTCATTCGAATGGAATTTTGAATGAATAGTAAAATGAAATGATTGGTTAGGCATTTATTTTGTATTTGATTATCCCATCACTGCATTTCTGTTGTACCATAGCCTTAGTCATTGTAAATTTCTTAAAACATACATTCATACATATGTTCAAAATATGATTGACCTTGGCCATACTGGAAACTACTGCTTGTTTACGTCCAGTGCTTTGTCGCCAGGTACAGTAGTGTCAAATCTGACTACTCACTCTGTTAGTCCTTGGTGATAACTGTGGTTCCTTCTGCTCTTACATTGCTATCCCATGAACAGTCAACACACATTCCTTTCTGAACTCCTTTTATTGTTTTCTCCTTTATAGTTCTCTCAGATTATCTAAAATTCATCTTCTCCTATGGTAATGAGAGACTCATGTGATGATGTTCTCAGTCAACTGACATCTGACATGCCAGCATCTCGCCTTACTATCCTAGTCACTGTGATATGCACTTGTGCGGCTTCCCCCTAATACAGTGTATTTTGAATATGTAATACGCGCGCATATATCTTCATTATAGACTGTTATGCCTTTGGCATTCAGGCTATATGCCTCTGTGTGTGAAGTGCTTGCAATAGGTTGGAAATCAGCGCAGCTTGGATGACTTTAGAATTCAATAAACAGGGCATCCAACATTTTTGCACCTTCCTTAGCCATATCTTGTTCTTTTCCAAACCCGACGGTATTATGTTTACAAGGCCTAGGACCGAGCTTGATAACTGCGGTCGCTTAAGTGCGGCCAGTATCCAGTATTCGGGAGATAGTGGGTTTGAACCTCACTGTCGGCAGCCCTGAAGATGGTTTTCCGTGGTTTCCCATTTTCACACCAGGCAAATGCTGGGTCTGTACCTTAATTAAGGCCACGGCCACTTCCTTCCCGTCCTAGACCTTTCCTGTCCCATCGTCACCGTAAGAACTGTTGTTTATCCGACAACAAGCCCTCTTGAATGGTTTCAACAATAACATGATTGATAAAATAATTAATAAATTTTCGGAGAAGCAACAATCTAAATTAGCAGTCGAACCTAGTAAAACTGAAAAATATATCAAGTTCACATATAATAATCCAAACATTCATGTAATAACAAATTTATTTAAGAGAAAAAATTTCAAAATTGCATTTTCCACCAATAACAACATGAAACATAGTATTTTCAACCATGATACAATAAATCTCTCGGAAAAAGATAAATTTTTTGATTCCGGTATATATAAACTTACATGCTTTGAATGTAAGAATACATACATAGGACAATCTGGCCGCAATTTTAAAGTTAGATATTTGGAACATGTGAATGCTGAAAAACATAGAAGATTCTCAGCAATGGGATCACACATGACTGCCACAGGTGATAAATTTACCAACATAGAACAAGACCTGACCATCATAAAAAAGAAAAAAAGGGCAGCTTAATGAACACATATGAAGACCTGTACATTCATCTAGACCAACTTGTAAAGAAAAATGATAACCTTAATGAGGCTGTAGAATATAAGAATCCATTATATTATCAAATTCTAGTATATTTGAAAATGCTTGAGAAGGATCAAGAAAAAAGAATTGGAATTTCTCCACCTACATATAGCCCTACAACTTATTCCTCCTCAGTTGAAGCTATAGGTGACAGCAAGGAAATTCTTGACACACCTATATCCCCGCTCCTCCACCTCCTCAGGTGCAAGAGCAAGGAAGAACGCATCATCAATATTACACCCGGCGCAAAACTGTGAAAGAATGACAGGAGTTACTGTTCCAAAGGAAAGCAGGCTTAATAAGATTTGACAACTAGGAATTAGTAGTTATATTTTCATCTATGTTAATAATAAGAGCCGCACTGTGATATCAGGATTTCTTCATTTCGATAATTACTTATAAATTGTATAATTTTTTTAATTTATAAATTGATCTTTTTTCATGAATTATTAAGAAAAGAATATTTATTAGGACAATTTCTCTATGGAATATTGTACAAGTGTTTCCTTGACGACTGCTTTCTATTGTAGAAATAATTTATATATTTTCTCTTGAGTTATTTGTTTGTTTTAATCTTGTCAATCTTATGTTAATTTTAAGGTCACTTCCTCTAAAGCATTACTTTGTCAATTTTATATATTTTTCATCTAAACAGTGTTATGTGGCTGAAGATGTTGATAATATACGAAACATGTACCACTTTTGACCATTAAAAATTGCCTTAAGCAATCATTGTATCGACTAGGTGGAAAATAAATAAATACTTAATTGTGAATCTATTGAAGTGCGATACGGACCATGAAGCTGATTTTATGTAGACCTATCTGTGTCGGTGCGACGTAAAGCCAATTGCAGAAAAAAAAATTACAATGCCTAGGGAGTCTTTCATTTTCACGCCTTTCATGGTCTTTGTCTTTCTTTCCAAAGTGTCAAATGCCTTCCATTTTTTTCCCCCTCTTATTAGGGTTAATAGAGGATGAATACCCAGTTGTACTTTCTCTTAAAACAGTAATCACTGCCACCACCTTTTCCTTCATTGTTTTCAACCCTTATTGATTTGTATTCATTTACACATTTTCTCGGTTGGAGAAAGAACTACTGTCACAAAATATCACCATCGTCATCAGTGTTGTCAACTCTGTAAGAAATAAATTGACAAGAGGGTCCACCTTTTCAATACAATATATCAAGGAAATGATGCTTGTTGTTTGTTGTTTAAAGGGGCCTAACATCGAAGGTTATCGACCTTATCAAGGAAATATTACATCAGTCTTGGGACTAGTTTCAGCCACTTAGTGGCCATCTTCAGCCAAATAAAAATTAAAGAGATTGTGATAACTAAAATATATATATAACAACAATTTTAATTACGTCCATGCTCCATTCGCTTCTTGCAACATTGTCTTTTTCTGATATACATTGCACTTAAATATGGAACAAAAATGAAATTTATAGCTTATAATTAAGTTGCCAACTCTAGCAATCTGGAGTCTTTTTGAAGTAATTTAGTGACATAATTTCAAAGATGGCGACTAGCAACTTCGCCATTTATAGAAAATTCTGGTGAATTGAAACACAGCAGTGCATTCTATCTTAGACAGTGGACAAAAGTTGAATTATCCTGTCATGAGACAGTGACAAGACCATTAATTGCATGGCAAGCAAAAGAGCGTAGAGCTGCGAAGCGACCTGCAAGTGTCTAGTATCCCCTGGACAGTAGCATAGGTCTGCTTATGTTAGGTTCATCTGCAATTTCAAACTGGACGCTTCTCTTATTTTGAGTGAATGTGGCAGCCTTGAGGCCAGACATAACACGAGATCTTTTTGGAGACGATAGCAAACTTGCCTTCATCACAGCCAGCCAATAGCAGCACAGAAAATGGTTAAATATGACTTCAGTGAGAATATTTCTAGGGTTGGTTTGGTGGGTCCCTGGCAATCTAATTTTTCTCCACTTACCTTCATGTCATTGATAAGTCTAATTATTGTTGTGTGGTTTCCCCCTGCCTCTGCTACTTTCCATGACCGATTTCTATTATTCTCCTAGGTAACCTACCCTCCATTCGCTTCTCATGAACCAAAGTCAGTTCATGCGCACAGCTTCGTCTATTGAGTTCATTGCTAGCTCGACCTTTATTTCCTCATTATGATTAGTAGTGTTGTGCAAGATCTCTCTATCGTGCCTCCTGCTGTCAAAGTGCTGGAAGTACCACTACAGAGTAACAAGCATGGACGTAAGCTTGGGCTGACATTAGGCTTAGTCTATTATTCATGTGGCGAATATTGACGGAATGACACTGGTACTCACTCGGTACAGTTAAAATAGGACTCTCGGAGCACTGCAGTCACAAAATGGCTAAAGAACCAGCTTTATTGAAGAATGAAGTAACTGAGAAATTAAACAAGGAGTGTCTCTTTTCAGAAAAGAGGAGCAAATGGAGCCCAGTTGCAAGTGCTATACCGGGCAAGTTGGCCGTGCGGTTAGGGCCGCGCAGCTGTGAGCTCTCATCCGGGAGATAGGGGGTTCGAATCCCACTGTCGGCAGCCGTTAAGATGGTTTTCTATGGTTTCCCATTTTCACACCAGGCAAATGCTGGGGCTGTAGCTTAAGGCCACAGCCTCTTCCTTACCATTCCTAGGCCTTTCCTGTCCTATCGTTGCCTTAAGACCTATCTGTCTCTGTGCAACGTAAAGCAAATAGAAAAAAAAAAAAGCAAGTGCTATGTGTCAGAAATTCCACATAATTTGCAATGCAACTACAAGTAATGCGGTAGGATTTGTGAAATGTATTGCATGTGATGTAGTTTTGATCTTCATTCAAAACAGTTGGCTTATAAAGACACTATTGTAGAATGTCTGTCTGCATGTCAAGTCAGACCAAATGTCTTGGCCGAGATCAAGAAAGATCTCTCTGGAAAAAAAAACTGGTATAAATGTGTGCCAAAGAATATCGGCCTTACAATACTATTGCAGAAGAGAAATTTCTGCAGGTGGGACTAAAGCTCACTGCTATTGGAGCAACGTATGCAAATGTAAACATTAAAGATGATATGCTCTAGCCCTCTAGTCGCTCGTTGTATTACAGATGAAAATGAAAACCTACAACCTGTTTTCCAGTCATTGACCAGGTCAGGGATGGAATGAATGAAGCAGATATAGGCTATTAGTACCATGGGGTCGCCACTCCCAAAGTGATTTATTAATGACTGATAGATGCTTTGAAATGAGAATGGAGAGTGTTGCTGGAATGAAAGATGACAGGGAAAACCGGAGTACCCGGAGAAAAACCTGCCCCGCCTCCGCTTTGTCCAGCACAAATCTCGCATGGAATGACCGGGATATGAACCACGGTATCCAGCGGTGAGAGGCCGACGCGCTGCCGTCTGAGCCACGGAGGCTCCACTGTATTACAGATACTGCTGATAAAATTAGGCTGCAAATATTACTAATTATTCAGGAGGCTACAAATGATAGTTGCTGTCTTACTACCAACTTGTGGGCTATAATGGCATGTGGCCTCCGGAGGGGCCTTGTGTAGTTCTTTCAGTTGATGCACCCCAGGCGACCTGCACGTCACTTGTGGACTGACAATTACAAGGAGTTATGCTACGTGGGCATACTCATGCCCACCACTGACAAAGACTGGTCTGTGCAACATTATGCTCCCAAGTGTGCTTCCTTCCCAGATGAATTGCTCACAGAGGAAAATATAATGCAAGTAATTAACTTACAGATGGTTGAACTTTACATTTTTCCTATTAAAAAGTTTTTTATTGCTGATTATGGTCCAAATGTGGTACATGCCTTACAAGAAAACAGCTGCTTAGCTTGTGCAGCATACTGTATCAACGTCATCATCAATGCACCACTCCAGTTGCCCGGGTGTGGTTAACAAGCCTCCTCCACTCCTTTCTGTCCTTCCACTTTTCCTGCTCCATTACTTCCGCCACATCTAATCCAGCTTCTCTAACGTCCTTCCAAATCTGATCTATCCACCTTCTTGGTCTTCCAACTGGTGTCTTTCCCTTAACTTCTCTTTCCAATTCACTTCTTGCTACCCGTTCCTTTCCCATTCTTTTTACACTTCCAAACCATATCAGTCTTGCTTTCTATATCTTCTTACTAATGGTTCTATATTTAGCTCTTCTCTGATTTTAATATTTTGAATTCTATTTCATGTCTTTTTAACCGATAATACCAATGTAAAATGGTCCGTTGTTGGAATCGTCTATTTTTAACCGATGTTAATAAAAATATCATTTCTGCTGCTTGCATCTTACTAGCGTTTCTAGTCAGTATGTTACAATTGGTGTGAAATACTGTTTATATAATGTTAATTTCATTGTCTTGGGTACTTTTCATCCCATAAAAGCTCTCTGACTTGATAAAATGCTGTACCTTTACTTAGTCTGTTATTAATTTGAGGGTTGATTTCATTACTTCCATTAATAATGTTACCCAGATATGCAAACTGTTCTACATTCTCTAACTGTTCTCCATCTATGTTCACTTGGCTTCTCTTTTTCTCTTTTCCACAGTGCATGACTACAGTTTTCTTTTTACTAATTACCATTCTATACACCTTCAGATTTTCATTTCATATGTCCAGTCTCATTTATACTCCCTTTTCTCCCCTTCCTGAAATCACATCTGCAAATACCAAAGCATTCACTTTATCACTACTGATACTCTGTTTTACACGTTTTATGATTTCATCCATCAATATAATAAACAATAATAGCGACAGTGTACTTTTTTGCTTGAGACTATATATATATATAGTTTCAGAGTCTCCACTCCCCACTTGTACACTGCTTTTACTCTCATGATATGTTTTTATCTTGTTAATGATTTTGGTACATTCCTTTTCAGTAGGTATTCCCATTTATGTTTTCTCTTAACTGTATCATAAGCTTTTTCCAAATACGAAAATGATTTCCTTGTTCTTTTCTAGATGTTTTTCCATTATCGTTCGCACAGTAAATATAAAGTCTGTTGTTGATCTAATCGGTCTAAAGCCATATTGTTCTTCCTCTGTGTTTCTATTATATCCCTCAGTCTTTTGTCTATTACTTTCTGTATTGAAAATGAAAACTTACAACCTGTTTTTCAGTCATTGACCGGGTCAGAGATGTAATGAATGAAGCAGATATAGGCTGTTAGTACGATGGGGTCGCCACTCCCAAAGTGATTATTAATGAATGATAGATGCTATGAAATGAGAATGGAGAGTGTTGCTGGAATGAAAGATGACAGGGAAAACCGGAGTACCCGGAGAAAAACCTGTCCCACCTCCGCTTTGTCCAGCACAAATCTCACATGGAGTGACCAGGATTTGAACCACGGTATCCAGCGGTGAGAGGCCGACACGCTGCCGTCTGAGCCACGGAGGCTACTTACTTTCTCTATTATTTTATAATAATTATAATTTTCACATTTTATCCTATTTCCTTTTTTGAACAATGGTGACAATGCTGCCAATCTTCAGGTAACCTTTCATACTTCCATACGGCATTGAGTGCTCGATATAGCCACTGTAGTCCAATGCTTCCTGCTGCCTTAATCATATCCGCATTGAATTCGTCTTTTCCACTTGCTTTACCTTTGGTCATTACTTTCATTGCCCTTTCAAGTTCCAACCATGTTATTGGGTTCTCTTCTTTTTCTCCATCTATTACTTCCATTTTCTATCTCCTTCCTCTGAGCAGTCATCATTATAAAGTTTTTCTTTCCTAGACTATCTTTGCTTACTTTTGTTGGTAAACTCTCCCCAACATTTCTCCTTCTCTTCCTTGATACTCCTCTTTACTTGTAGTTTCAATCTTTTGTATTCCACATGTAACCTTTCTATCTTATTCTCATCCCTCTGATACATTTTTTGGCTTTCGCTTATCCATTTCTTTCTTCACCTTGTTCCTTTCTTTCATTTCTTGACATATCTTCCCCATTCTCGGTCTGTTATTACAAAATCAATGAGTGTTCCATACTGTCCATCCCAACTATATCGATCGGCTGATCTTATGACTATTCCTCTTCATAAACCATGTGTTCTTTATTATCAGGTTATTTCTGATACAAAAGCCCAACAGTTTCTGTCCATCTTCATTTCTGTCACCATAACCATGTGGGCCCCAAAACGTTCTCGTATCCTATTCTATCAGTTCCCACATGAGCATTCAGATCTTCCCATTATCATGATCCCATCTCCAACAATATGTGTGTTCCAGTTCATTGAGGAAATCGTCGTTTTTCTTCCGCGCTACATCCTGTCTCTGGAGCATACACCTGTACTATCTTCAGTACTTCCTTGTTTACATGTACTGTATGTGCATTATTATAATTAATTCATTTACATACTCAACTTCGGCTGTTGGTTCAACATTCTGATTCACTATAAATCCCACTCCATTTCTTTTCTCTTTACTGTTACCCATCCAGTACCCTTTCTTAGTTTCTTCATTCTTTTCCCTTTCCATTTTACTTCACTTAATCCCAGGATGTCAAGTTTTCGTCTCTCCATTAGGTCAGTAAATTCATTTTACTTCCCATTCCTTGTTAAAATATTTATTGTTCCAAATTGGGTTTTGTTCTCTGATCTAACACTTGCACAAACATCAGCATTACCATCATACTGTGCCACTGTAACCAGAGACTTGTCAATTCCATTTCAATTTTTAAACTTCCATCCGAAGCTTGTATTATAGTTGAAAGCAAATACAACTTTACTAATCTGCTGACTTACTAAGCCTAAGGCGCCGTTCACACTAAGGCGATATAAGATAAGTGATATATAGTAAGGAATATATTGCAACGATATATTGCTAGGAAGGTTCATGACTCTGGGCGATAAAAATTTGGTGGGAACACAATTCTCACTACATCAGTTACAAATATGAGTTCAAATGTTCTAGTGGCTTAATGGTTCAGGCGTAGGATGAGAACAAAATGGAAATATTGGGTACATCCCTACAATCTTACCAACCTGCACTATACCTCGGCTGTTGTTTCTGGAAAGCTGTCTCAACATGAACCAAAATTCAGGGATTTTTATCAAATGAATCCTGATAATTTTCATTTTCTGAAAAGCCTAGTGTCACGAACCCTTGAAAAAAAAGATACACCTTTCAGGAAGGCCATTTCTTCAGATAAAAAACTTCTGATTACTATAAGGTAAGTAGATATGAATATAAAAAGCAGTATTAATAAAATTTAGCAGTTTAATTTGATATTTTTTACATATTTTTTTTTACAAATTGTACCAATCAGTTTCACTAAATTAATGAAAGGTATTACAGAATTGTCTTCTCTTCTTCCCGTCATGTTCACAGCTCGAAATATCGTACGATACTAATCGTTGAAGAGACTAGCAAGCTGCACTTTGAGAGATATGTCACTTGCGATATGTTGTGCAATCGCGCAGCTGAACCTTTTTTATCGCCTCCCTTTAGATTTCAAGTATCTGTCTGTGCGTGTCGCGTATCGTATATCGCTTACGATATATCACTTATCTTATATCGCCTTAGTGTGAACGCGGCCTAACACATCTGAGGATTTTCTTTCACCAGGCGATTTGGCCGTGTGGTTAGGGGCGCGCGGCTGTGAGCTTGCATCCGGGAGATAGTGGGTTCGAATCCCACTGTCGGCAGCCCTGAAGATTGTTTTCCGTGGTTTCCCATTTTCATACCAGGCAAATGCTGGGGCTGTACCTTAATTAAGGCCACAGCCGTTTCCTTCCAACTCGTAGGCCTTTCCTATCTGTGTCTGTGTGACGTAAAGCCACTAGCTAGATTTTCTTTCTGGGTTTACTCCCTTAGCCTTTGAAGATCCCTCTTCTCCACAAGGCAGTGGTTTCCTCTTCTAATTTTGCCTCATCCACAATCTTTGCCATTCTGAAGGTCTCCTTCTCTGCCTAACATGTTCTTAAGGTCTTCACCCATAACCCTGGGCATGAGTTCCACGTTATACCCTGTGAGACTGGGTCCCTGCTGGAATTTAGCTCTCCTTCATGCCGGCCTACTGTATCAACACAGCTCTAAAACATTCTCTAGATGAAACTTTTTTGAAAAATTAATTAATAGAGCTACACACATCACTGAAGACATCTAAAACCATTGTCAGATATTTTAAGAATATGTCATTTTATAGTTTGTTACCCAACATAATTAAAACCAGAATGTAGCACCAGATGGAGTACTGTGTAAAATATGATGTATTCTGTACATTCACAATTTAAGGTAATAAGATCTACTTACTGAGGACAGTGAGAGTGAAAAGCTATGTGGTTGTGATTTTCTTTGTGAATTCAATGAGGCAACACTCGATTTAGTAGAAAAAGGATCTACTTAGCATCTCATCTGCTTTGGCGTAATCAGTTTAACCCACAAGTGGTTGCTATACGAGATTTTCTCTCACATAATTTTGTATTGCGAGTTTACTTCTCAGCGATGCAAGGGAGGTGACTGTTCCCTCTTCTAGTTGAGTTGATAACTGTCGTGAGTAAGGCGATTCACATTTGAAGGGTAAACATACCCTCCTGTAGTCAAAACAAAGATTCGTGTGAGTCCGTGCGCCCTGTGTGAGAGGTTCTCTCATCGTGTGACCAGTGGCATTTGTGTTATGTTGAAGTCGATAGCGGAACTTTCTCCTGTTGTAGGCATTAGTATTTGACTTAAGTTGTGCGCGTAATGTTCTCCATTTGCAATTACTTATATACGAGTCTTCAAAAAGTATTAGTCGAGGAGGAATGCCGGGAAATAAACACTGTTACAAACTCCAGCTAACTCAAATGTTAGAAGGCATATTGTACTTTATTCTTGCATTTGTATTGCGACTGTCAGGAAGTTCTAAATTATTAACAGTGTTATTGGTTTTACGTCCCAGTGACTACTTTTATGGTTTTCGCAGATGACAATGTGCCGAAATTTTGTCCCACATGAGTTCTTTCACATGCCAGTAAAGCTATAGCTGATGTATTTTTTAAAAATCTAAACTGTAATAACGCAGTCTTTACGTCTCATTTCCATAATTCCTTTCACTCTTACATCCTGCAAAATTGTAGAAGATATATTAATTTTAAATTAAGTTTAATGTGAGAGAGAGTCTGGTGTGTGACCACTCGTGTTACAATTCGGCTAGCGACCACTCGCGGGTTAAGGACCACTGCTTGCCTCAAGCAGACAACATAGTATGTTCTTGGAGAATAATTAAAATATTGTACTGTTTTTTATTCTTGTTTTCTACATACTGTTGTATCCTTTAATGAGACTGTTTAATTTTACTTTCAAAAATCCAGATTGGGCACTTTCCTATGTTAAAGAAAAAGTAAAAATGAACAGATTGCATCAAATTGCAACATATCTGTGGTCATCTTTCCACCATGTAAATAGGCCCACTGCTGAGGAACAAACAACTGTATATGAGCGTTTTTTAAAAAAAATTTGCTAGTTGCTTTATGTTGCACAGACACAGATAGGTCTTATGGCGACGATGGGATAGGAAGGAAGTGTCTGTGGCCGTAATTAAGGTACAGCCCCAGCATTTTCCTGGTGTGAAAATGGGAAACCACGAAAAACCATCTTCAGGGCTGCCGACAGTGAGATTCGAACCCACTATCTCCTGGATGCAATACCACAGCTGCGCACTTCTAACCGTACGGCCAACTTGCTCAGTATGAGCATTCTAAAACATTATATACTGATATTGGAGGTGTATAATTTTCCTTGTTATGCATTTGTCATCCTTCATTTTTTATGCATATTACTGTACATTCTCGTGTAACTGTGTTTTGTGTATCTGTAGATTATGCTGTAGCCTCCAATTCAGATCAACCCTAAGTAAATACCTCTTGTCCTCCAAATAGAAAGTTCAAACTGAAACTCCTTAAATATAGGCAAGCATATGTTACTGAGGACAAGAAAGGCGAACTTGAACGCAGTGTAGATGATGCATCCTCGGATGATTATTGACAGTCTACTTACGTAGGTGGTTTGAAAACTTCTCGGAATGTACTAGAATTAAGTATCTTACCTCGGTGGAACTGTTTTTATTTTTCAACATAGTCTCCCTGTAGACTAATGCATTTGGTCCAGCGATGTTCCAGTGCCTTGATCCCATCTCGAAAATAAGATTCCTCCAGGCCTGCAAAATACCTCTCCAATTCGTCTGTCAGTTCTTCCCTTGTAGAAAATCTCCGTCCACCGAGGAAAATTTTCAGCTTGGGGAATAGATGAAAGTCTGATGGTGCCAAATCAGGTGAATAAGGTGGATGTGGCAACAATTCGTACCCCAGTTCATGAAGTTTTGCCATGGCAATAACACTTGTGTGAGGCGGAGCGTGGTCCTGATGAAGGATGACCTTTATCCTTGCCAAACCAGGCCTTGTTTCACGTATCTTTTCCGGTAGTTGGTCTAGGAGGTTTGCATAGTATTGCCCCGTAATTATTTGGCCAGTAGGAAGATAATCTATCAGCAGAATGCCTTTTGCATCCCAGAAAACCGAGGCCATGACCTTTCCGGCCGAACGTACTGCCTTTGCTTTCTTTGGTGCTGGTGAATCAGCATGTTTCCACTGCTTTGACTGCTGTTTTGTCTCTGGGGTATAGTAGTGGACCCAAGTTTCATCTGTAGTCACAAACCGGCGCAAAAAATTTTGTTGGTTGCACTGAAAAAGGGCCAGACTTTGTTCGGACATTTCCAATCTGGTGCGTTTGTCCGATGTCAAGAGCTGCGGCACCCATCTTGTGGATAATTTTTTCATACCCAATTCTTTGGTTAAAATATAATATACCCATTCAGATGACATCCCTACAGCTTCAGCAATCTCCCACACTTTCAGTCGACGATCCTCCATGACCATTTTATGCACTTTTGCGATAAATTCTGGGATCGTAACACTTTTTGGCTGTCCACTACGCGGATCATCATCCAAGCTCTCCCGACCAAATTTAAACTCGCTGGTCCACTTGGCAACAGTTGAAAATGAAGGAGCCCCAGTGTGTTCTGAAAGTCGGCATGAATTTCCTTTGTATGTGGTGGACATCCTAGAACATCTGCTGCCGAAGATAAGCACACTATGATATTAAGCGAGCGTAACAGCTCACAGCTGTCAAGGCCAGTCTAGGAAGGTCTGGACATGTTACCACAATCCTTTGCGATGACGACCATATTGAGTCTTAAGCATTATGATGTGGGTGAGCACGTTGTGATAATACAAAACATATTTGAATTTTTAAGAAAAATGGGATACTACACTACACCAAATTGTCAGAATAAGAACACTGGTGGGATTAGTGTGTTTCGCTTTCCAGTGATAAGCACTGGTGAGCTCAGTGGGTACGATATAAAATTGCAGGCATGATAAATGGCAAGCTACATATAATACTGCCTTGTGTGAGGATAGTAAGTTACTATAATGAAACTATTCCTGAAGAATCATATATTTATATTATATTATTCTGGGCTGGTTCGAAGTCCACTCAGCCTACGTGATTAGAATTGAGGAGCTATCTGACAGTCAGATAGTGGCCCCGGTCTAAAAAGCCAAGAATAACAGCCGAGAGGATTCGTCGTGCTGACCACACGACACCTCGTAATCTGCAAGCCTTCGGGCTGAGCAGTGGTCGCTTGGTAGGCTAAGACCCTTCAAGGGCTGTAATGCCATGGGATTTGGTTTGGTTTTTGATGTGTCGGAAGTTTTTCATCACTTTGAATAAAGTTCTCTGCTTTGTAGGGGACATTTCTTCCTTGACACGTGGGATATTGCGAATATGTTTTCAAACACTTCATTCCCTCCGCCATCTGTATTATCGCTCTCTCAAAATTTTGATTTGATGAAACACTTCGTCACAGTTTCTGCCTCAGTTTGCTTTACAGCCAGTCCTATCCAGTTCACTGCGTATAGAACTGACACATGAACTTTATAATGCCATAAGCTTCGTCAGGACCAAGAAAAAAATTCTTTAGTGGACAAGTTTCCGCTTTATTCAAGTTTTGCTTTAAGCAGTGTTTACCTATAATCCTTTTCCTTTCTAGACACATTTAACTGCTGGTCAGTAGTTACTGCAGTCATATATACTGCCTAGTTGTAAAAGTTTGTCATGAGACATCTTTTTTTTTAGTGAGCTATCATTAACGATTGATTCTGCTGTGACAGGAGCGTGTAAACTTCCAACTACATAACATTTTAATAATTTAAATATTAAAATCCCCTTACAATTATCCTGTTGGCATTTCTTCAATGATTGGGCAATTAAATGTTAACCAGTGAAAATATATAGTTTCAGATATGCCAGATCCAGTAATTTGACCTTTTGTTTCAGGCTGAATCCAGCCCAGTTTCTTAGCATTGATAGTCATCAGAAACACACACTTCCTGATTTGCCTTATGACTACAATGCTCTTGAACCCATCATTAGTAGTGAAATAATGAAGCTTCATCATTCCAAACATCATGCCGCTTATGTTACAAACTTGAATGTTGCTGAAGAGAAATTTGCTGAGGCCAAAGCAAAAAGTGAGTATGGGTAATTCAACTGTTTGTGCACTGTAGTTGATCTTATTCAAACACTGTTGAGTAATATTTAACCTCTGCTTTTCTAGATGATGTTAGTGCAATGATTAGTCTGGGTCCTGCTCTAAAGTTCAATGGAGGAGGCCACATTAATCACACCATCTTCTGGCAGAATTTGTCTCCTTGTGGAGGATCTCCTGATCGTAAGTGGTTCAAATTATCTCTTAAATTTTGGTATTTGTATTATATGGGTCTACAAACTGTACACCACCACGTATAAGCCCATATATGTAGTCACTGGCTTCTCAGCAAGTTGACCACGGTTCAAAACCTGGCCAAAGCATGTGGAGTATTTGAAATGAAAAGTAATGCCCTGTGGTTTGGATTCCACATAAAATTGGATGTGCAATGGCTGTGATAGTGATATCAACAGTAGCATAAAACAAGTTTGCTTTCTAGAAGCCTGTAGTAGGTACACATTAGTGATTGTTCTTTAACCCTTTCTGTGCTTCTTTTTTCATGTATATGTATTCCTGTGCTGGTTTCTTTTCCCTAAGAATATAACTTACATTTTGAGATAAATTTAAATTAAGCATAAATTTACAAATGATGATGATGATGATGGTAATGATGATCAAAGTCTAAATATGGATGACACTGTGATATTGTTCAAAGTCAGGTACAACACACATCCCTGCATCACAACATTGACACATATAATGTGATTACTTTCTTTTCCTATTGTCCTTCACCTTTGTCTGCTTACAAACTACACACATCACAAGATATACATTTCATATTACAGTAAAACCTCGTTAACTCAAAGTCGTTGGGACTCAAAAATCGGACTTCGAATTATGTGATTTTGAATTAGCCACCAATTCGTAATTCAGAAGTGCCAACACTTGCCGCGTTACAAAATATTCTAAGGCCGTTACTGCTTGCAGTTAACCTTGATTTATGGTTTGAACCTTTCAAATGCCATGAAAAAAAAAAATCTGTTTCCAAAATATGTCCAAGAAGGTGCATTTAGAGTACTCAAATAATGCACTTGGATAACGCACTGACAAACATAACCTCTTGCAATGAAAGAAAAAACACGATTCAAAAACGAGTAATCTATGCTGGCTCCCATGTTCAAGTGCTTTATTCATTGGATTACTGTACTGTATGCATTTCCGATGCCCTGAACTTGCACAGAAAGTACCCGATGCCCTTAAAACATTGTGGCTAATCGAACTTTCCTATGACGAGGGGAGAAAGTCTCTCGCTTCCTTCTGCATGACAACACAATACAGTCACTCTATCCTTGTATAATTTCCTGCCATGGCACTTCTCTTGTACTTCAGAAATGTAAACACTTGCTGCATCACAAAGTATTCTAAGACCCATTAATGCATGCAATCACCTTGATTCACAGTTTAAACCTTTCAAATGCCATGGAAAAAACTATTTCCAAAATGTATCCAACAAGGTGCACTTGGATAAATCACTGACACATAACCTCATGCAACGAAAGGAAAAAATCCCATGATTCAAAAATGAGGATAAATGATCATGGTTCCCCTGTGCAGATGCATTATTTTTTGGATTATTGCACTGTTTGCATTTTTAGATGCCTTGTACTTACTCAGAAATTACCCAACACCCTTAAAACGTTTAGGCTTATCGAATTTAACTATGACAAGAGGAGGAATTCTCTCGCTTCCGTGTGCATTTCAACACAGTACAATGACCCCCCAGCCTTGTACGATTTCCTCGCTGACACTTTTCCCTTTAAAACCATAAGACCATTTGGGCTCGGCATTAAAAGAATGCAATGCAGTTTCATCGGCAATGACAATATTATTCGGTGCCTATGAATTGATTATGTGAGCCACGTTTTTTCGTCAACTGTCGACATCGCCAGTGTTCACGGATTCTGTTTTCTCCGCACACTGCCTGTTGCGTGATATTACGGCATTCCTTACAAATGTTGAATACAGAAGAATTCAGATTTCACTCGGAACTTAGCAATTATGAAGCACAGTGTAGACACACTGAAGTGTGTGAAAGTGCAGAAAGCTACCTCTGCACGTTCTGGAAGACGTCATGATGCGGATAAATTTTGAATTTAAATTATCTGTAACATACTGTTTTAAAATGTAAATGCAGTTTTGAATTAAAAGTTTGAATTTCGGTAATGGGGCGGACATCGTACTTCAAATTACAAATTATCCGTATTTCGAATTAAACATTTTAAATAACATGCAAAACTATCTCTCATGTTTCCGGGAACGAGAGGTTCTTCGAATTAGACGGGAATTTTAATTGACTGATTTCGAATTGTCGAGATTCTACTGTACCTGTATTGATAATTAACTCTTATTAAAAATGCAATATATTTTATATTCTCGTTAGTAGCATGCCACAGGGGGCGAAGTGTCGAGCAGTCAGTCATGCTGGATTGTCCTGAAACGTTAATGGTCTTCCTTTGTTAGATTTGGTGGGTGGTGTATGGAATCTTCGAATAAGCGGATAGATGAGAGGCAAATGGAAGTCTGCAATAGGTCGTTTATATTTTTGTTTTGGTGAGCTCCAAGTTGTAGGTGTTCAAAAGAATCAAATCTATAAAGTGAAAGCCGAAATTCTTGTAGGATTTTTTTTTTTTTTTTACATTTCGTCATGCTGTCTAGCTAGCTAATCATCTTGTGAGTCGTGTCCACAGGGCCCATGTTGTCGTAATATAGTATGATCATAGGCTTGAGTATGGGTTGTTTAGTCTCCCTGTCCTCTTTTCCAGAGTCAGTAATTCCATCATGCATTGTAGTCAATATTTGTATTTCTCTGTGATCCATCCACTTCATTGCAATCATATTTCCAGTATGGGATGATTGTCTCCTCTCGTTTCAATTTCTTTTGTGGTGGAGGCATTCCGTTTCTGTTCTGCTTCATTGTGCCAGAAGCATTTCTTATTTTCATGTAGTAAATGAAACGCAGAAGGGCTGGAATACCAGTTGTCCACAAATAGTGAATGCCTCATTCCAGGAGTGTAGTTACATCACCAGTTATTCGAACCCCACGGTCGGCAGCCCTGAAAATGGTTTTCCGTGATTTCCCATTTTCACACCAGGCAAATGCTGGGGCTGTACCTTAAGGCCACGGACGCTTCCTTTCCCTTCCTAGGCCTTTCCTGTCCCATCGTCGCCATAAGACCTATCTGTGTAGGTGCAACGTAAAGCAAACAGCAAAAAAAAAATAAAAAAAAATACATGTCATCAAAATCTGTTCCTTCCCCACAGTACTCAATCCGTATAATTATATGAAATAAGAGATTTGCCTGTACATTGCTCAGAATATAAAAATAGTATTCCTATATCGGTCATGTCCATAGTAACAAGGAAATGCACTTTTTTAATTTTCTGTCATGTAACTTATGCATGTGCATCAGGAAAAAATTGCTGAAGAGAATGTAATGAAAATTGCTATGTAAAGAAGGGGAATAAGGCACTACAGTCTAGACTGTAAATAACATTCACACTGAATGAAATAGTAGTTTAGGAGAAGGCACCTAAAATTTAATTTTTAAATACCTATGTTATTCAACAATTTAATAAAATCTTATTCACAACGTTTACACAACTTCCTCTAGAATTCTGTGTACAATATAGAATTCTGTAGTGAAGCACGGGTACAGCAGCTAGTAAAATCTAAAATAAAGCCTATTTCTACATCTCAAGGGACGTATTGCTTGAATGCTAGCCGTCCTCTGAAAGCTACCGGGGATTCAGTACACAGATTTTGGAAAGGTTGCAGTATATTTTTGCTCTCAGATTTTACAGTTTGTCATTTTTGTTTGTAGGGGTGAGGTTGGAGAAATGAAGCACATTGAGAAGAATTAAGTACTTGCCTCTTGTCATAATCTGAGAAAAAGTAGGGGTGTGAAGCAGGGCCTTTGTGGACCAATATTCCAAAATTGCCAGTTTTTTCATACGTGTCACGAACATTGTAAGTGAAAAAAAAAATTTCGTTCACATTCATTTCGCTCCTTCTGAAGTCTACTATTCGGAGATGTTGGCTAAACTGTTAAGACCTTCTTGTAATATTCGTTGGTAGCCTCCACAATAACCTGAACCAGTGCAGAACTGAACAAACACAGAAAAAGAATATATTTCTAGAGAACTGTTGCATGCTGTGTTGTCTACAACACCTGAATTGCATGAACAGAAATTGTGAAGTACCGGTAAACTTACCAGCTGTCCAAAAAAATGACTTATTTTTTTCTTCGTATCACTGGTGGAGGTTGATTTATTTTACCTTCATCTTCTTCAGTGATGTCACTGTCCAGATACCGTATTCAGTCACAGTAGATGGTTTGCAAAAGGAAGGTGATTGACATGTGTATACCCTTAGAACTCAGGAATATTTGAAAAACTTTAACTGATCCCTTTCTAGTAGTGCCTTTTTAATACTGATATAAGTTTAGATAATATTTTTATTATCAGAATTTAAGAGGATTATGTACAAAACTTCCTTACTTCTATTTAAACTGTATTGAACCCCCTGTGACATTTTTTACTAACTGAAACCTGATTGCATAAATGGTGTCAGTAGCAATGAGTTTGTTCCTGACAAGTATATGGCCTATTGAATAGACAGAAATAATGGAAAAAAGAGGTGGTGTTCTGATTGCAGTTCGAAAAGAAATATTATCAAAAGAAATTCCATTACATTTTATAGATACTGAGCTTTTGTGTGTGTGTGTGTGTGTGTGTGTTTTTTATGTTACATGGTCATTCCTATTATATCATATCAGTATACTGCCCACCTTTAACTACTAAATACTATTTTTTTGCGACCTTAACTAGTCGCTGATAACTGGTATTGGCATTGATCTCCTAGGTTCTGGACCATGTTACACATTTTTAGCATACTGTACTTCACTGTACTATTTATATTCATGTAATGACGTAGCAAACGGTAACGGTTGAATGCTAGATCTAGTTCTAACTACTGTCAACAGGTACATTGTCAATGAAGATTGTTATCCCTTAGTAGCAGAAAACTTGAATCATCCAGCTTTACAGCTCACACTAAGCGTTAAGGCTCAGCGTAGGTTTATTAAACAGTTTTCTATCAAAACATTTAATTTTCATGATACAGACTTCCTAAATCTATATAGGAGCCTGCGGGACTGGACTGAATTAGAAGACATCACACATGTAGAAGGGGCCATTGAGTACTTTTATAAGAAAATTAATTTAACATTTGATACCACAATACTCAAAAAGAAGTACAACTTAAAGCAGAAATATCCATCTGGGTTCACAAAAGAAATAATGAAAGCCTGAAGTTGAAAGATCATTACAGAAAGTGCAGGAGTCACTGTGAGCATAGTGACTTGCAATTTAAATATGTAAGAACATTCACAACAACAAAATCTGAAGTATAAAGCGTATATATCTCGGATTGAGGTAAACATTTCAAACAATAGCAAATCTTTCTGGAGTTGTATCAGCAGTATTAAAAAAAAAAAAACCAGCAAAAATAGCTGTTTTCAGGTGGTGAAATTAAATGACAGTACGTTGGTTATGCTCAGAGTATATTGGATAGTTTTGTACAGCTCAGTTTATTCTCCATCCCCACCTACATATGAATTATCAGAATCGTTATATTTGCTGGTAAATTATCCTCTAATATTGTGGTATTCATGAAGATGAATACGAAGTAGCCATACAAAATAGCCAAAACAATCTTGTGGTACTAATTTCCTCCCTATGTTCTAAAAGCATTTTCGGAATTATTAAAATTACCTCTCCTGATTCTATACAATCTTATAGTGGAAAAACAGACTTTCCTGAGTATTTGGAAAACAGCTAGTGTATGTTCTGTTTTCAGAGTGGGAGACCCTATTGATATCGTACATTAGACCAGTTTTGATTGTGTGAACATCCACTAAAATTTTAGAACAAATACTATACTTGCTCATATTTGGTCATGTCAAAAATGTTATTAATGAAAACTAGCATGGTTTTGTACCTGGGAGATCCACTGTCGGTATGTTTTTGATGTTTTGCATAAGCAAGGAGAATATACACACATTTTTCTAAGGCATTTTATAAAATGAATCACGGTATATTGTTAAGGAAGCTCTCAGATTACGGCTTGACTTTTGGTGTATTAAAATTATTTGCTTCATATCTTTCAGACAGAAAGCAATATATATCATACCATCAATGCAACTCGTATGTTTATAATGTAAATTCTGGAGTGCCTCAGGGTTCAGATCTTGGTCCACTATTCTTTTTACTCTACATTAATGATCTTCCAGCTGTAATTAGTCATTCAGTTTGTGTTCTCTGCGCAGATGATGTCAAACTGTACCGACGATATGGTAAAACTACAACTTGATCTGGAAATGCTGTACATATGGAACAAACAAAACTTGCTAGAGTTAAATATCAAAAAGTGCTATTTTCAGAGAATATCATATAATAAATCCATGCCTAATGGGGAGTACAAGCTTAAAGAACACCACTTAAAACAAGTAACATTTGTAAGTGATCTCAATGTAAAAATAATCCGTAAGTTGTCTTTGAAATCGCATAGTATGTATACAGTTAATGAAGCATACAAAAAACTAGGTTTCTTAATCAGAAAGACAAAGCATTATCACAGCATTAAAGCATTGTTATTATTTGACTCTCTCATTAGATCAAAATTGGAATACACATCTGTAGTATAGTCTCCCTATCACAAATCATATCAGAAGAAAGTTGAAAAAGTTCAGAAAAGGTTACTACAGTGACTTTACTACAAAAAGCATTGCAATTTCTTACCACGTGGCCTTGTACATTATGCAGACCTGATGAAAGAATTTGAGTATTATTATTATGCTTATACGGCCGCATTGGACCACTGTAGTCAATTTCTGTCCGGTCTTCTATGTCGTTTTGTTTGTTTTATTTTCTGATCTTTCTGTATTTCTTCATTCTATCTCATCTTCATTGTCGTTCTTCTTCTGAAAATACCCTTCTAGTTTCTCTTTTGTCACATTTTGGTAGGAATCTAACTTTACTGTTCTTCAATTTATTTACTTTGTTCGATTTATTCTTTAAATCCTCCAGTGTAATGTCTAATTCTTTCATGTCTTCTTTTATTTCTTTTATCCAGACAGGTTGTTGCTTTTGTTTCCAAAGCTTTTCCAAAATTCTGCATATTAACCTGTCTTGAGGTGTTCTCAACAGATGACCAAAGAATGATATTCTCTTCTTTCTCATGAAATCCGCTATAGGTTCTATTTCCTGATATACTGCTGAATTTGGGATGATATGCCATTCTCCTTTTTGGTACTTTTTATTAATGCATGTTCTTACTATTCTTCTTTCTATTTTTAAAATTTTGTGTATGTTATTCCTTTGGTTTAGTTTAAATAATGTTTCACTTCCGTAAGTTATTTCAGGTTGGACTACAGTCTTATAATGTTTCAATTTTGTATTTACTGACAAACATTTCTTGTATGTATTTCTGGTTACTTTTTGAGCTCTGGATAATTTATTAGTTCTCTCTGTCCAAGAAATGTTTTCATTTAAATTATATGTTATAGTTTCTCCAAGGTATTTAACTATTTTACAATTTATATTTCTTTCCCACATATCAGAACACTGTTTATTAAAAGGGGATACAGTGCCATCATTTTAGTTTTTTCAAATGAAATTGTTATTCCTATTTTTCCAGCAATAGTTTGGAGACTTGTGATTGGATTCCGAGCTTCATTAAGGTTATTAGCTAGTAGTGCCAGATCTGCAAATCCTAAGCAATTTAGGTTAATTTCATCTTTAGTGTATCCAGTTTTTATA
Organism: Anabrus simplex; assembly: GCF_040414725.1. Classification (NCBI taxonomy): domain Eukaryota; kingdom Metazoa; phylum Arthropoda; class Insecta; order Orthoptera; family Tettigoniidae; genus Anabrus; species Anabrus simplex. Next base: position 803,666,867 of record NC_090265.1, read on the forward strand.
TTTTTGTTATTGTCTTTATACCATTCTCTCATCAAGTATTCCAGAGTACAATTAAACAAAAGTGGTGATAGTACATCACCTTGTCTTAGTCCCGTTCTGATTGTGAATACTTTGGATAATTCTCCTCTAAACTTCACCTTTGATTTAAGTGTTTGTTAATGTTAAGCTTATCATTTTAACTAATTTAGGATGTAATCCAAAATTACGTAATATTTTTAATACTGAAGGTCGGTGAATGCAATCGTAAGCTTTCCGAAAGTCTACGAAAGTGATAATCTTTTTTTTCTGTCTTCTTTTGTAGATGTCCATTAATAATTTGTGTTATTTGACCTGGACAACTGAGCCATGATCGAAATCCTCCCTGGTACTCCCCTAATTCTTTTTCCAGTTGATATTTGCACAGATTGTAAATTATTCTCGAGAATATTTTATAAGTACAATCCAGGAGTGATATTCCTCTATAGTTATCAGGATTTGTTCTCTTTTTTTGTGTAAAGGGTGGATTACTGCATTTGTCCAATGGTCCAGTAATTTTTCATCATTCCAAATTTTAATCAAGCATTGGTAAAGTGATTCTGTAATTGATTCCACTGCATTTTTCCACAACTCGGCATATGTTTGGTCTTCCCCACAAGCTTTAAATTTTTTCAGTTCTTTAATGACTTAACTTCATCAAAGCTGGGTGGATCAATATTTTCTGGTGGAGTTTTGATGGGCATGTCTGTGTTTATATCAAGTAGTTCTTTTGGTTCTTCACAATTCAATAATTTATTGAATGTGTCTGCTAGAATTTGTGTATTATCTTTATTATTATGTGCCATTTCTCCATTCTTATCTTTTAACATAAGTGTTGGCGGTTCATATTTTTGAAGTTGTTCACTAAATATTTTATAGTAATTCCTAAAATTGGTCTTTTTTGATGTTGTTTTTGAGCTGGCTGTTTTCCTATTATGTCTCTGTATCTCTCTTCTTTACCTAATTGTGCACTGAAGTCGCCAATTAAAATTTTGTATGCAAGTATGAAGAATGAGATTTCCACCTAATCAATACTTTATTACAAAATGTTTAAAGTTATCTACATTGAAACAGTACTGGTTTCGACCTGTAAAAAGGTCATCACCAGCTGTTGGTGAACCTGCTTAATAGCGATTGTATGTAAAACATTACTAAAACTAATTTAACAAGAATGCCTTATTCTAATATAATATTACTGTTAAGATATATACATATGGTACAATATGGGGCTTAGACTCGTTGGAGTTCCATTCAAAAATCTGTGCTGTTGCCAACATTATGTCAAACAATATACATATATACATATGGTGCAATAAAGGGCTTTGGCTTGCTGGAGTCCCTTGAATGCCACACACTCCAAAAATTGTATAACAGAGGTTGAAAATACAGTTCCTATAGAATAGAGGATCACTGAGGTTTCAGTGTCAAGTTGAAACTTCTATGCAGCATGTCGGCACTGAGACCAACCGTTGTGAATACACAATCAAGGTGCTTTGTTGGGCCGCAATTTTGCGGGGAGCGTAATCGAATGAGGTTCTGTAGCTTTTTCATTCTTAGTGTATGATGTTGCTGATAAATACTAGTTTCCAGGTTCCTTGTTCCAAGAATTCTTCTTGGAACAAGGAACTAAACCTAATTCACGAAATAGCGGAGCATAACGGATACAGCAGAAACATGATAAACAATATCATTCACAAAATAAAACACCAACCGAAATCCAAATTAAGTAGAAACAACAAACCTAAGAAAGACTACGCACTTTTTACCTTTACCAACACCCACATCCACCCCATAACTAATATTTTCAAAAGACACAATCTAAGAATAGCTTACAGAACCACACGTAATAATGCTTCCGTTTTACATAACACTAAATCTGTCAATGAAAACAACAAATACAGCCACTCAGGAGTGTACCGCATGAAATGAAACGATTGTGAAGCCAGCTACATCGGACGTACCGGCAGATGCTTTTCCATTCGCTACAGCGAACATGTCAATGCCACTAAATATAACCGCTTTTCATCCATAGGGCAACATGTCGAAGAACACAAGCATAAGTTCACTAATATCGAGAACGATATGGAAATTCTAAATATGAACCCCACAGGCCCATTGCTCAACATAATGGAAGATTTTTATATCAATATGGACCAATACGCTAATCCCAACCTTAACTTAAATGAAATCACAGATAAAACTAACATCCTCTTCAACACAGCCATTCCCATTCTAAAAGACACATATTTAAAAAGAATCAGACACAAACCCACACAAAACCCAAAAAACACAATCCACTCCACCCCACCCCCTCCAGAAGCTGCTTCCCCTTCCCCATCACCTCTCAATCTGAACACTACGACAGCAACACGACGCACACACAACAAGGTGCAGCACACTCCCGACTACACTTGAAGACATATCCAGCCCACACGTAAGTAACACACACTCTATAGCACACAAACCATTTAGCAGGCACTCTCTATCAGTTATTCTAATTCCTACTTCCATTTAGCAGGCACTCACTATCAGTTATTCGAATTCCACTTCCTTTTTCTTTCTCAGATTTTGAATTTACCTGAGCACAAATGCAAGTGTGAAGAGGGGAACTCTATCAACCTTTCTTTAATTTCAAAACTTCATCCATAGCATGACATGCCTCAACAAGGAACCTGGAAACTAGTATTTATCAGCAACATCATACACTAAGAATGAAAAAGCTACAGAACCTCATTCGATTACGCTCCCCGCAAAATTGCGGCCCAACAAAGCACCTTGATTGTGTATTCACAACGGTTGGTCTCAGTGCCGAAATGCTGCATAGACGTTTCAACTTGACACCGAAACCTCAGTGATCCTCTATTCTATAGGAACTGTATTTTCAACCTCTGTTATACAATTTTTGGAGTGTGTGGCATTCTAGGGACTCCAGCAAGCCAAAGCCCTTTATTGCACCATATGTATATTGTTTGACATAATGTTGGCAACAGCACAGATTTTTTAATGGAACTCAGAGTCCAAGCCCCATATTGTACCATATGTATATATCTTAATAGTAATATTATATTAGAATAAGGCATTCTTGTTAAATTAGTTTTAGTAATGTTTTACGTACAATCGCTATTAAGCAGGTTCACCAACAGCTGATGGTGACCTCTTTACAGGTCGAAACCAGTACTGTTTCAATGTAGGTAACTTTAAACATTTTGTAATAAAGTATTGATTAGGTGGAAATCTCATTCTTCATACTTGCATTCTTAATTCATCAATACAGACAATGAAGCTGATAGATTATTAAAATTTTGGTATGATTTTTATTCATATTTGTCACTGTGTGATCCAGGAGGTCCCAGAATTCATCCACCTCTTCCCTGGCTTTTCTCCTATTGTTTTTATCATTTGTAGGAGCGTGGGCATTAATTATTGTGTACATTTTATTCAATGCCTTTATTGTTAGCGTCACGAGTCTTTGGGATTGTGCCTGAAAATCTATTATCGAATCAATTATTTTCAGGTTGTCTATGAATCCTGTACCATACTGTGGACAATTCCTCATCACTCTTTCTCCAGGGATGCCTTTGTACACACTGTACCCTTGGGATTCCATGGGTTCCTGGTGTGAATTCCTCATCTCTTGTAGTCCTGCTATAGGGACCGTGCGCGCACGAGATTTTTAGTAGCTAGCGCCCCTAACGGAAGCAGCTGCAGTCATTTGATGGGGCACTCACGAGACCATTGACAGTACAGTTCATTACAACCAGGGCAGTAAGCTTTGACTTGTGATTGTAAAATAAATAGGTAAAGCCGGACAGTAATGGTTCGACTGTAGCAGCGACCGCTATAATTTATGTAGGGTTTCAGACAGTGCAACACTCAGATTATTTCCGGGAATCCACGCTAAAGAAAGGTGCAGATTTAAATAGCAGTAACCATGTCTTTGACGTGAAGGAAAGGTTAGGGCAAGAAATATACTTCAAATGTCTAAGGGAAACGAGTATTAATCAGTCACTGTACAACGTTGAAATTAAGGTATTTACTATATTTTATTCCTATTTCGGGAAATTGTTAATTAATTATTTATTCACAATAACTTTAGTCATAAATTATTGAATCATTGCGCGGGGCCATTATATACACTGAGTCCTGTAAGAGTTGTAATCATGAATTTAGAGTCGGATGCCTTTCCTGAAACACAATTCTTTCAACTGAAAATTGCACTTCAGTGTCACTGGGGTTCAAACCACGGTCACTAAAGTCAGAGGCTAGCGGCTAAGCTAACATAGTAAAAGCAAGCCAATTTTTCTCAGTTATTCTACTTTATTATAAAGGAGGTAGCGAGCGGCTTGCTTCAAGTTCCGGCGACTGTGGTTCAAATCCCGACAGATTTTCACTTTATAAATAATGAGTGAGGAAGGACAACCGATCCGCAATTCAAGGCGACAACTTCTCCTTGAGTGTACTTTCACTGCGCAGGCGGGATAAGCTGTGAATTATGATGAGATGGTTCAAAGATTATAACAAAAATATTTAATTCCTAAAGGTGATGCGATAAATAATTCCTCATTATAAGTATTTTTATTTATTTTCACATTGATAGCAACAGGAACATTGTTGACGGTGATTGTGGCTGCAAAGCAGGTCAGTCGAAACGCTGTAAGGACATTGCTGCTTTGTGTTCCTTTATTAACTCCGAGAGGGACTCCTCCAAAACAACCATAGTGCAGCAATGGAAAAAATAAACCTAAGTGTGCTCGTAAGGATCTATATTCGAAAGGAGAGAAGATAGCAGAACTGTTGAAACCATACGTCCACGTTGCTGAACAAACAGAATCAACCACTTTCAATAAAACATGTTTGTACCAACGAGTAAAAACATATTGAGTGTGCCCTCACTGATATGCTTAAAGCCGAATGTGAGAGTGAAAATTACGTGGTGGCAAGTTCCATTCTACAAAAAGTTATAGATGATGCTGTAGAACGTAGCAAAATTGAGGATTTGATCAAGTGTCTGAACGAAGTACAAAATCAGAATACCCATGCAGTCCATAGGTGCTATTTTGTTGCAAAAATGTCCGCTGTTAAATTATCAATCAAACCCGTGAATTATCTCAATTTCTTGCCTCAAGATGTGCAACTATTTTATATCGCAAATGTTACAGTTACAACAGAACAGATGTACAAAATTGCATTTGACACAAGGTTTCAATATCGCTGTGTTGCATGGTTCAAACAAAGAAAATTACGCTTATCTGCCAGCCAGCAAGCTGATCAGATTAAGACACTGAGAAGTGGTGTTTATGATCAGCTTGCAAGGTCATTTCTAATTTCCACATCCCTTAACACACCTGCGATGAGGTACGGTAGGAACACTGAACAACTTGCGGTGGCTGAGTACTGCAAACTCAATGACCGTTTTGTAAAACAGGTGGGAGTGTGCATCAGAGTAGAGCACCCATTGCTGTGTTCGAGTCCAGGCGGATAGTATTTCATCCCAATGGCTTTTCTCTCCTGGAAATTAAGTGTCCTTTTTCGTGTAAAGGAAAGCCTATTAATCAAGAGAAACGGAGCAGTGTACCGTATTCGTATGCGACACAACAAGGTGAAATTAATATTAGAGATAGTTACGTCTACTACACCCAAGTGCAAATATCCATGTATGTTTTGAACATCAACTTATGTGAACTGTTTGTATATTCTCCTAAAGGAAGTATCACTGAAAATTTCAAGGCATGAGCAATTCCTGAGTACTGCCATTCCCTTATTGGAAAGGTTTTATTTTCAGTATTATCTGCCATTAATTCGGAATATGTCGTTACGGGTACCGGTAGTGTCACATTGAGGGGCACGTGTATGCACTTTTATCTTTTTATTTTGCTCACTGACGTATTTCAAAGTTTTCAATGCAGAGAACTAACAGTAACAAAGATACATTTTATTCGGTCCCAAACGCTATCAGGGGTTGAGGAGATATTGCTTTCTCTTTTTTGGCTAACGTTGAGAGGCTTACCATGCTGTAAAACCCACCTTATGTCTCATAATAAAACAGGGTTAACACAACGAGGCTAGTTCATTTTAATTTGAAGGAGAAGTCCCCTACAATAAATGTTAATGTCAATTCCTTGCTGGGAGATGAGTGAAAGTTTCGTTTACTTTTACTCGTTCGACTCTCCATTCTTTCAGTTTACACCGTCATGAACTAACTCGAGCGCTGGCTTGCAGCTTACCCCAGCAAACGTTTTCTGAGGTAGTCGCAAGAGCGCACCACTCGCCATTCGCACGGTCCCTATAAGGATCCTTTGTTTGTCTAGTTCGTTAGTTAGGATTTTTAATTTTCCCACCTGTGCCAGAGTTGATGTTATATGTTGCTAAATAGTTTATCTGTTTCAATTTTAGTCTTTGGTTTAGTCGTTGGTTTGTCTTGGGTATTTCCAGATGCTCGGACTCATCTGACTCATCTTTCAAGCGACTGCCCACCGTATCCGAATGCAGTCTTCCCTGGCTAGTACCAAGCAGTGGAAATTTACCGAAAAGATTTCTGTCCATTCTTGACTGTCAAAGGCATATAGCCTTGGATGGAGCAAGCTCAGAGTTACAACTATGGTTGTGAACCATAGAGGTTGCCTCAAGATGTTCTCTAGCTGTCATTTTACGGCATTGAGCCAACCCTGCTCATTTTCCCGGGCTTGCGACCGACAACAGCCACTACTGAGCTAATCAATCCACCCAGTAGGTACTGCAGGCGAGGAGAATTTGAGTATATAACATTAACCAACAGGAAGGAAATCTCACAGCAAACCTTTTACACAAACTTTTAAATAATATAATAGTGCTAAACTACTTGCACAATTACAGTTTAACATTAATAAATCAAAGCTATGCTTTAGAAGTCACTTTGTAACCACTATTCCGAGGAAGTTATTTTATAAAAATTCCCCACTGTTCAAGAAATGTTCTACGTATTTAATTTGCTTGTAAATAACCCCACCATTCTGATCTTGACTTTTCTGCTAATCATAATGTTTATATTCGATTGCTAAAGGAATTATTTTATGAACGTGTTACTAAGACCAGAATATTTATTTAAATGTAAATAAACAAAAATAAGGAAAACTGCAAAAAATGCCATTTCTAGCATCTGTTTGTACTTACGATTTTATATGCTGTTAATACCGATTGCCATTATCAAACATATCTATCTCATACCTTATTTTCCAGGATTTTCTGTTTATATGTCAGTTGCTTTAACTGGTGTTAATTTAAGATGAGTTATTGCTTTTTTGCTGTAGATCTCAGAGTCCAACCCATCGTAAGGGTGTAGTGGCATCACACGACAATCTTTTTGCTGATCTGCCTCCAGGAGTCTCTGCTTTGGGCATGGTGACTTGCTTGCTGTAAGCTCATCCTGGTCAAGCTCTTGATCTGGTCCATCCATCGTAGCGGTGCTCGTCCTCTAGGTCTTCGGCCGTCAACTTTTCCCTTCATGATAAGTATTTCCATTGCCTCCTGTCTTCTGTCAGTTGTTTTTGGTTGATAAGGGTCGACAGTCTTGTTCCGATGCCAAGCTATTGCAGGATTGATTGATTCATTAATACGGTGTGCTGTCCATGGAATTCGCAGTAATTTCCAAGAGCACTACATTTCTAGAGCATCAATCCTGTGGCTATCCGCCATCTTCATCGTCCAAGTTTCTGCTGCATAGGTCGCGATAAGGAAGATCAGAGTTCAAATGAGGGTGAGCTTTGTCTTGGAAATGATGGAGGGGTCCTTCCAGAGGCGAGTAAGTGCAATTTCTCGCAATTGCAATGTGCTCATGGATCTCAGGTTAACAGTCTGTGGTATTTGTGACAATAGATCCAAGATACTCGAAGCGACTGACAACCTCATAATCGGCAATTCTTGTTGTGGCAGGTCTGTAGTTATCAAAATGATCTACAATCATGACTTAAGTCATTTTATGTTGATTTCAAGACCATATTCTCTGCTTCGCTCGTCTAACCTCCACATGATTTTTTCTTTTTCATGATCATCTGTTGCAAATATTACAGTGTCATCTGCATATCTGAGATTGTTAATTTTCCTGCCACCAACTGTGATACTGTCAGTCCAATCCTCAAGAATCTCCCTCATAATGCACTCGCTGTACATTAAATAGGAGGGAGGGGAGAGAATGCAACCTTGTCGCACTCCAGCAGTAGTAGAAAAGATGTCTGAGAAGTTGCTATTAACTCTCACTGTCTTGTATTCAAAGAGTACAGTAGTTAAATTAGGTACATTAAATGTCTCAGTGTCCCCATCTCAATGAGTATAGCCCAGAGCTTTGACCATTTTACCTTGTTGAAGGCTTTCCTTTAGTCCACGAAGCACAGGAACATCTTGATATTGTACCCCCTTGTCTTCTCTATGAGCTGCCGGATGTTTAAGATCTGCTCACAAGTTCCTTTGCCTGGAACTGATATTTGTGAAAGTAAGGTCTTCAGCCTCCCATTCAGCACCATGAGCATGATTTGACTGGCATGGGAGATGAGGGCTATTGTTCGATAGTTTGCACAGTCAAGTGGAGAACCTTTCTTGAACAGTGGTACGAAGATGGAGTGGCACCACTGGTCCGGCCAATTTCCAGATAGGCATATCTTCTGACATAACTTGTGGAGGATGTCGACACCTAGGTCACCCATGTTCTTTAGAATTTCAGCAGCGATTCCATCTTGGCCTGGTGCTTTGCAGTTCTGGAGCTTTTTTTATTGCACGTTCCACTTCTTCTCTAAGGATCGTTGGTTCAATGTCTGTTGGGTTTTGGTGACCTGACATTGGTTGCGGGTCATCACTGAACACCTTGATGGAGTATTCTCTCCATACTTTGGCGATGCCCGCTGCATTTGTGATGATATTCCCTTGGTAGTCTGTAATAATCTGAGTCTTAAGCATAGTGCAGAGTGCTGTAGATACTAATTGTTAATTTCTCTGATGTTTTCTCTATTTCTTCTCTTAGATTTTTTTCTTTTTAGATACTATTTTAGATGAGAAATCCTTTTTGAATTTGAAAAGTATTAATGCACTATGAATTCCAATTGCTGCTTTATTTCTTAATAATGCTTGTGTATACTTTTAGATATTTAGTTCTTCCTAACATTTGTTGTTTTCAATAATTAATGTATAGTAACAAAGCTACCTGTAACTGGCAAAACATGTCTGTTGGTGGTATGAAATAAATGAAATAATTACAAAAGCATACAAATTGCTGCATTTTGTGATGTCAAAGGTCAGTTGTACCAAAGTTATCTCATTTGCAAAACCAGTCTTGTATATGGAGCTATCATATTGAGTCCATATCAAATGAGGCTTATCAATGAACTGAAGTTAGTATGGGGAAAGATGATCACTCACTCTTAGTGATTTTAATCCGAGAAGTCCATCATCCTCTGTATGGCTATTATTATTATTATTATTATTATTATTATTATTATTAAAGCAACTTTATTGTGCTGAAGTTGGGCTCCTGGCCCTCTCTTACACTTAACCACTTCGTGTGCATATGTGAGCACCTAATTTACAATATCAATTTTACAATTTAGGAATTTCAACATTTAAAATTATACTAACAGTATAAAAATTGAAATGACCTAACCTAAACATATCTTGTTCTCCCAGAAATTTTCGTCAGCCAGGTGGAAGAAATATATAGCTGGGCGAGGAATACTACATAAAAAATTAATATTCCCCTCAGGGCATCAATAATAATAATAATAATAATAATAATAATAATAATTGTTACGGAGTATTGTGGATGTGCAGAGGTGAAAGAAGGTGCTGGGGTGAACAGGTCTCAAAATACGAAATTAAAGTTAATTTAACAAGGTTATATTTTCTTTTCAAGAGCAAGAAATAACAAATATAACAGGTACTCAGTAGCTAAACAACAAATTGAGAGTGTACAATTACAGTGTTACAGGATTTGGGCTCCGAGAGCCAGACACACAATTCTTGAGCTATAAGCCCAACCTTACGATATACAAGATTCAACAAAGGGGCAAAAGACCCCAATCATGCCCAGGAGCTCTTGCTCCCAATTACACAGTAAAGCCTCCTCGAGGCACGCAGAAACAAATTTTAAGGAAGAGCAACCCGCTCTTAAGTTCAAGCCTATCAAAGGCCACACCAAACTCCACTTTCAAGTTGACCTCCAAACACAAATAACACAGGGGTAAAAATACCCACCCTACTGAGGCCTATTCAGTGAAGAAACAGGACAATTACGTGGCCTCCAAAATACCAACTTGAGAGGAGGCGAAACTGCACTCCTAATATACTTTACTAAAACCTACTTGGCACTAGGCCGCTATTGCAAGGGCTAATCCCATACTAAAGAGGTGACTTATATAAGAAAACGATTTACATTACATTAGAAGGGAAGAAACGGTTGTGAAAATAAGTTCACCTCAAAGCAATATGAGTGGGAGCTCGAGAGGGTTAAGCACTCTCTATCCCAATTTGTAGTTTAAAAAGATAGAATTGATACCAAGTGTCTTTACATTTTAGAGGAAAGTTACATGGTAAAAGGCTTCGGACCTGCCCCGAGAGTTAAACTGCTGAGCTAGCAAGAAAAGAAGTTATTTCAAGGTCATTACCTGGTGGTTGAACTGCTGCCCGAAGAAAGAGGCGCTTCCCGCCCCCTGCTACATAATTTACACAATGATAGATGTTGCTGAAGTGGCCCGGAGACCCGAAAATCAGCAGTTTATATATACCCTCGTGGAAAGTTCGAGGCGTTTCGTGAATGATACCACCAGCCCACAAGCATTTTATTGGATAATGGCAAAAACTACTACAGTAGATGAAGAAGAAACACCTTATTGGTGGAAAATTAATTACAGAAATTCCTTATTGGTCAAATTCAAAACAAGCGGAAAGAAAGGGTTAATATTGCCAACTTAAACAATGACTGAAAGAAATTTAACAAAGAACAAACTTATGAACCCAAAATTTCTCCAAAAACACTGTTGTTTCACTTCGCACTAGGGTGCATAATTGTAGTCCTTCAGTAGTGCCATCTAGAAGAGAATGTCCACACTTCTTACTACAGGCAAAACAAAAATACATCAAAAACGACCCAGTTCAGAAAACTTCAGAATTTACAAGTAGGGACATCTTCTGAGAAACTTGAGAATTAACACTGTGGATAAAGTTCAGGCTTCCTCCAGTAGAGGAGTTTCAACTGGCGCAAGGTTTGAATTAGCGGAGTGGAGGTGTACCGCCCGGTACATTAATAATAATAATAATAATAATAATAATAATAATAATTTCAGTGTGCAAGCATTTTAATTTGATGCCAATTTGCTGCTTGCTCGTCAGTTTTGACGTTGTGTTTTACTCTAGGCCTGTTGGCAGAGTAAACCAAAGCTCTCTTCGGTGTCTATGACTTGAGTTTTAGTGAATGTTGCTAGGTAAACACCAAATGTGTCATCAGTGATCTTTTTCATGCCGACATTGTACGACATAGTGTTAAATGGATTTTTTCCGCTCTTCAAAAAATCTGAGTCGGCCCCGTGGTGTAGGGGTAGCGTGCCTGCCTCTTACCCGGACGCCCCGGGTTCGATTCCCAGCCAGGTCAGGGATTTTTACCTGGACCTGAGTGCTGGTTCGAGGTCTACTCAACCTACGTGATTAGAATGGAGCTATCCGACGGTGAGATAGCGGCCCCGGTCTAGAAAGCCAAGAATAACAGCCGAGAGGATTCGTCGTGCTGACCACATGACACCTCGTAATCTGCAGGTCTTTGGGCTGAGCAGCGATTGCTTGGTAGACCAATGCCCTTCAAGGGCTATATTACCATGGGATTTGGGTTCTTCAAAAATCTGATTACCTCTGCAGAGGTTGAACCCACTATCTTGGTATCTGGAGGCCGACACTCTGCCACTGATCCACAGAGGGCATTAAGAATAATATCAGACAGATAAATATTAACTGCCTTCTAGTGTTCTACTGCCTGTTCATAATCATGTAGCATCGGGTCGTACCACTCGGTTGCTGTGGAGTGCCACATGTGTTTCGTGATGTCATGTAGAATAGTGCTTTCATGCAATTCCAGGCTAATCCAGATACCACTCGAGCACGACACTATGTGATAGTCGAGCCAAACACTTAAACTCTGATGCAGTTGGGGCAATCATCATCATTGTAGAACCCCCCCAGCATGCTGGGTAGCGTGTTGTTGAACGAGCCTTTGCCATTGTTGTCTGTCCAGAAATGTCTTGTCTCTCAGCACATGCTTCCATTTCCCTCCTCTTCTCTCCACATCGTCTCCCAGTTGGTGTAGTCATCTCTTCCTAGGTCTTTCCACTAGCCTTCTTCCTTCAACCATTTTTTCTAGGTATGCATGTGTGTTCTTGTGCCAGGCATTTGCTTTCCATGTCCATACCATGTTAGTATTGAAGTCATTAGCTTCTCTTCTATCGAGTCAACTTCCAGTTCCATTCTGATGTCATCGTTCCTTACATTATCTTTGTGGTTTTTGGAGGGTAGTTCGTAGGAACTTCATAGTATGAGTTTCGTATACAGTAATCAGGATTCCTATATAATAATGTTATGGAAGTAATTGGATTACTACAAACAATACAAATGTTCTGTGATGGAAATACTCATGTTCATAAAAAGCAGAACACTTTGAAAGACTATTCATATTCACAGGACATGTTCATTAGTATGTTGTGCAGAAACAATTAGCATTCCAGTCACCTAGGTACAGCTTGTGTCCTGTTGCCTAAGTAGGCACTGGGTCCTCCATGGGCACTGATAACTTGTTCCATGCGTGATGGCATCAACGCGTGTAAGGCGTGATTGGCCATCCATGCTGCATTCACCTGGTTCCACAGTTCATCTTTCGTGGTTGGCATTGGGTCACAGTGCCGCACCCATTGTTTCACCATACCCCACATATATTCGATTGGCGACAAGTCCGGTGATTGGGCGGGCCAGGGCAACATTGACATCCTGTGACAACAAGAAGGCACATGTTCGTGCAGCAACATGTGGTCACACATTGTCCTGCTGAAATACGGCGTCTGGGATGTCGTGCGGAAAGGTTATGGCTATGGGTCGCAGGATGTCATTCACGTAGGTCAAGCTGGTCAGAGTACCCTGGACACACACCAGCTGTGATTTTTGGTTGTACCCAATAGCACCCCGCACCATAAGGCCTTGAGTTGGTGCTGTATATCTTGTGCAAATGCAGTCGATGTGATGCTTCTCTCCCTGTCTGTGGCGAACCAAAATGCGGCCCTCATTTTCAAACAGACAGAACCTAGATTCATCTGAAAACGCTATCTGCTGCCATTCCTGATCCCAGTGATGTCATTCCATACACCATTGCAGTCTAGCATGTTTATGTACATTAGTCAAAGGTAGGCGGAGAAGTGGATGACACGCTGGTAAACCAGACTGGAATAAACGGCGACAGACTGTCACTCCTGATAGTGTTGTATGATGTTTTACACTGTTCCACTGTTGTGCCAGAGCTGAGGACGACTCAGGTCTGTCCTGCAATGCCATTCGGATGAGGTTTCGATCTTTGGGGGGGGGTAGGGGTGTGACCAGACCCATCTTGTCATGTTGTACGACCTTCTGTGAACCATTCTGTACACACCCGTTGCACTGCCGACACTTTGTCTCACACAAGTAGCAGTTTCCCGGATGGATGAATCGCGTTCTCTCATGCCAGTAATGCGCCCTCTTTCAAACTCGCTCATTTGACGGTATGGTTCTCGCATATGTCTGCAGGACATCCTGCATGTCTGCCCAAGTCACACTGATCTGTTACTTTCGGTTTATAGCGAGCACGAGAGCCGCAGGCACATTTCACCAGTTTGTGGTTGTGCGCCGAGATATCGATGTGGATCTTGAACCTGAGGTCCTGTGAATACGAACTTCCTATCTCTACTCTTTGAAGGTGTTCTGGTTTTTATGAACATGATTAACTGCTGCTGTTTGGAGTAGTTTTATCTCGTCAATTTCGAACCTATATTTGGTTTTAAATAATATATAATGTTTGGTCTTTAGTCTTTTCATATTGTGAATGTTTCTATGTGTGATTTGTTGTAGCTGGAGGGTATTGTTCTAATGATATAACAAATGACTTCTAAATTTAAAGTCATTTGTTATTCTTCTCTAAGCAAATGTTACTAGGGTAATGGGAAATATCCCAATTGTAGTGTATGGTAATATCATTAAAAATAATAAATCATACAGAGAATGTCCTCTTAACCAGGCTGCTTAGGATGACTCCTGTGATTGGATAATGAAACAGACAATGTTATTATAAAGGATGTATCTGTCATTTATAGTACATGATTTAGATGTTTTAAACAATATTTTGAAACATATTAGGTTTATAAGCTGACTATGAACATCATCTGCTATTGTAAGCAATAAGCCATATTAAGCAAGTTGCATCTTTTTGTTGACCAAGGTGAGGTGGAAGGCAGATGCTCGTGACCATGGAAAACAGGAAGTGGCATTATTCACTGGGTCGCCCAGTTAATCGGATGGTTTACTCCAGGCCAGTTAAGAGTGTGTCCCCTGCATTATATTAGATGTATAGGAATGGAATTTTGCTTCATTTATTTTGATTTGTCTTCATCATTCTTTGGAAATTTCTGTACTTCTTTAGATGCTTCACAGTGCATGAATTAATGTCTTAAGTGAAAAAGTGTTAATCCAGTTTCAGCATTGTGACTGAGTATATTTTAAATCTATCATTCTCTTTTTTTTCAAACAATTTAATTTTTGTCATCTTAACCCCTCATTTTTTAGCAGACAAATTCTAAGGACAACTTGGGTTAGGGGGAAGACTGTACCAAGTAATATGGAATATTTGAAAATAGTTTATATAATTTTACAAATAAAGATAGGAAATTTTAGCTTATTGTAAATTTTATATATATTTCGTACTCCTTAAAAGATATCACTTAGTTTTTTGAGAGAAATATTTTTATCTACTATGTAACTTCCCACAGCTGCCTTGGAGGAAGCTATTAAGTGTGACTTTGGCTCCTTGGAAAATATGAAGGCACAACTGACAGCTCTCAGTGTGGGTGTCCAGGGTTCTGGATGGGGATGGCTAGGATACAACAAGCAGACCAAACGACTGCAGTTAGCAGCATGTGCTAACCAGGATCCTTTGGAAGCCACTACAGGTACTGTGTTTCTATAAAATATTTTCATTTTATTTAAATATGAATAAAATGCACTTATCAGTTTTATTTGTGACAAATTATGCAAATCAAAGGAGCAAATGTTCATGAAGGGAATTTTTTTCCTGGATAGTGGCAGTGTTTTGGCATAAAACAGAGGTCAATGATACAGTAAATATACAGTCTACTGTAGTTGGAGGCATTGAATAATCTACAGCATACCCTGCCTGTCATAAGGGGGATTTCAGGGCTCTCAATTTGGGAGAATGGGTTGGTAACCATGAGCCTGTAGCTGAGCCTGATCTTGCTTCTACTTACATTTGGCTCCTCACTTTTCCTATCCAACTTCTCTTGGTCAAATCTTGTTCTCTTCTGATCACAACTGTTGTAGGTTTGAGGTTTATGGTGCAAGCAGCTCTTCCAGTGGCTATTTTCCTCTAAATGTATTAGTACTGAGCTCAGTAGCTGCAGCCACTTAAGTGCGGCCAGTATCCAGTATTCGGGAGATAGTTGGTTTGAACCCCACTGTCAGCAGACCTGAAAATGGTTTTCCGTACCTTAAGGCCACGGCCGCTTTCTAATCGCTCCTAGCTCTTTCCTGTCCCATCATCACCATAAGACCTATCTTGTGTCGGTGCGACGTAAAGCAACTAGCAAAAAAAAAAATATATATTAGTGGTGATCAAGTTAATGACAGATTAACTTTCAGAATTATATTCCGGAAACTTTAAAGATACACTGTAGTAGTACAAAATAATGAAACGCCTATAAAGCTGTGTGGAAAAATTACTTAAAAAGAATTTATTATAAATGCTCCACCTGTTCTAGCATTTAATAATTAAAAAGTCATACCTAAAACTAGAACATGTTTTGGCCTTCTTGTGGCCATCCTCACATTGTTCTCTTAAATCACATGACAGTGACTTATTAAAAACACGATATGCACATTGAAACATTTGTGTACAAATAAAATAATTAGGCTCATTATTCTATAAAAAATTTTGCTTGCTTGCTTAAAAAGTTCTTGGGCGATTAAAACCGTAAAAAAAGTGTTGATTAACACACATGCTACACAGATTCTAGGCTATACCATATCATTTTTTGTACAAATTGAAATAAATGAGCACATTGTTCTGTCAAAAAAGGTGTAGTTGTTTACTTGTTTAGAAAAGGTTTTGTATGATTGTAGCTCTTTTACTCTATGTTGAGTTCAGATGGATAGTAACTGTACCTTAGTGGATATGAAGGCTTGTCAACAGTTCACAGTTGCTGGCAAGTAGCTGTTTTTTAAGCTGTGTGCAATGGTCATCCTGAGTGAGAATTGTCTTAGAGGTTAGTATTTGTGTCCTGAGTTGCTTGTAATAATTTGATGCTGGTCTAACACTTAACCACTAATCATCTTCTACCAAGTATATTTCTTCACACTGCAACCTTTTCTCCAGAAGAATCTAAACATTCCAATTTGTGATGTGATAGCACATTTCTGATAATTTTTGGAGAATGTATTTAAAGTATATGATCGTTATCAGTCATTGTGTGGCATAAACAAGCATAATATAAAATAGACCTATTATACACCATATACACCATATATACCAGGATAAAATATGTACATTAAATGGAGGTGTCCAACTTCGACAACCAGTCCACCGCACTTCGTTGTCGCTTCATGCAGAACTAGGAGAATCCATTCTTAAAGGCTGGCAGTGGATAGTTCTCAACAAAGTGTGTTCCTCAGCAGCACATGGACACTCCTCACTTTCACAATTTTCCTACTTTCTCGTCATATAATGTGCCGTGGCCTGTTGTGATCTGGTTGAGGTTTGACTACTTGTGTAAAAGAAGATTGAAACCTGACTCGTTGTGTCCATTATCAGAAAGGCATTAATTGCTCCTTCACAGGCAGTCACTGGATAGTCCATTTCACTGTGCCCATAGCAACTTTCATGGCTTCATTGAGCTTCACCTCAATCTTGGTTGCATGCATGCTGTTTTCCCACAAGAGTATAGTACTCGTCAGCCGAGTCTGCAAGAGCAAGTGAAACAGTGCAAAGAGTGTTAGCATCTGCTCTCGAGTTGCTGCGCACTAGTTTATGTAGCAGATTCTCGTGTACTCTGCTTCTTCGACAGCTTCAGGCACTGCTGTTTGAATGGCAAGGATCAGTCCAGTGTGACTCCCAGTTGTTTGGTGAAGAAGTTCTGGAGATTTCAGTTCATTTATAAAGCACATGTAGCTTTCGATTAGCTTCCATATTATGCAGATGGAATGCTGATACTTTAGTTTTATTTGGATTTGGCTGAAGTCTCCATTTATGGAAATAATCACTCATGGTAGCCACGACCTCCTGAAGTGTATCCTCACAGTATGCATTTTCTTTACGATTAAAGCTAGATCATCTGCAAACTGTATCATCCTTTAAGTCGTTCTTTGCAGGTCATTGATGTACGAATGGAATGGGAGCTAGTACTCATTCTGGTAGTGGTGATTATTATTGTAAGAGGAAGTACTTCTGGGTAATCATCTGATGTTAACACTAATCAGAGGGGAAAAAAGGAAGGGGTATTTGCAAATGAAATGGGTGTGAAAATGAGGCTCCCTAGGCCTTGCAAACCTAATTCCTTCAAGGTCGGAAGGGAACACGAGTTGTCCACGGGAGGGTTGGATAGGAAATATACTGGCGCAAGTGGAAACAGTGCCAAACTCAACTTGGGCCCTGTGGTTACCACCCACGCTCCTGTGTTGTGAGCCCTGGGTCCCTCTTCTTGTTGCCTCTTACAACAGGCAGGGTATTTAGAGATCTCAATCTAATTCTTATACCATTCAGAAATACAGCGGTTGGAGAATATGTTGTACAGTAAACATGCTAGCTTTTGATGAGGTATGACTTGAACAAATATGACCAATAAACCCTCGCTTTAGACCATGTCATACACTGATGTAAAGTTGACAATAGCTGCAATGGTCTTAGCTTTTTCTGGAACCCTGCTTCACTCTCTTTTGTCAACATTAGTACCTAATCTTTACAACTTTGATTCTTGCTGAAAACCCCTTGCTCATTTGGGATGGCTCTTTCAATTGCTTCGTGGATACGGTTGAGTGTCATTCTTTCTTGCAACTCGTAGATTATACTATGGAGTGGAATTGATTGATAATGTGAAGTATTAGTTCAGTCTTTACCCGGTTTTAAGATTACAGTTATTTTGGCTTCTTTCTACAACTTTGGTAATTTACCAGTTGGTAAGATTTCATTAAATAATTTGACCAGCTATTGTTTTGTTCCAGGTCCTATGACTTTCAGAAACTAAGGATAGATTCCAAGACCCGCAGTTTTTTTTTTGCTTAAGGCTTTTTCCAGCTCCTCGGTACTGAAGTTGTGGCAATACTCCGGATGGGGTGTCAAGGTCTTATCTTTTAATTCTTAGTTGTTTCCTAACAGTCCTTATCCATCTTTGCCGTAGAGATTGTGTCAGTTTGAAGACAGTGGTTTGATTTGACGACCTTTCGTTGCACCATGGTTGATTCCCAGAAGTGCACAAGTAAAAAATGGGACAATATGCACAGGTTAGAAGAAAGCTCTTTTTGCTGTCTGCCAGAGTGAATGGAGTTTATTTCCATCCAATGAAATGAAATGAAATGTCGTATGGCTTTTAGTGCCGGGATATCCCAGGACGGGTTCAGCTCGCCAGGTGCAGGTCTTTCTGTTTGACTCCCGTAGGCGACCTGCGCGTCATGATGAGGATGAAATGATAACACATACACCCAGCCCCCGTGCCATTGGAATTAACCAATTAAGGTTAAGATCCCCGACCCGGCCGGGAATCGAACCCGGGACCCTCTGAACCGAAGGCCAGGACGCTGACCGTTCAGACGAGTCGGACTTTCCATCCAATTATTTAGGTAGACACATTGTCTTCAAATTCATATCCCCAAGCTTGCCTGTGGTCATTGAAATCTCACGTGTACAAAGCAGGATGATTGAATGTATTATATAGCCTATGAAAACAAGAATATTTATCTTGAAGTATTTTCAAAACAGTATCAACAAAAAATACCAAAGAATTATTTATTGCCTAGCAAATATTTTTTGACCAACCTAGGAACACAAATTTATCCAAATTCTATTTGTAAAGAGATTATGAAAAATGTGTTGTTTTAGTGAATATTTTTTTGATCGTTCTTACAGCTCTGCTTGAATGTGAGAAATTAAAATAATCCTTTTTGTATTCAGCCCATCATTTACTTTAATGTTTAGCTTATAATTTACTTTTCATTGTACTTAATGAAATCGTTACCATAAGACCTATCTGTGTCGGTGCGACATAAAGCAAATTAGCCTAGGTACTTAATGAATGATTTCTTTTCCAGGTTTAATTCCGCTGTTTGGAATTGATGTGTGGGAACACGCTTATTATTTGCAGTATAAGAATGTGCGTCCTGACTACGTCAAGGCAATATTTGATGTTGCCAATTGGAAGGATATTTCAGAAAGATATGCAAAGGTTAAGTGCTGAAGAAGAAAATAGACCTTAAAATTGTGAAATGCTTTGTTTCCATGAAGCTTGGTAGAACACTTCTATTTAAAGAAAGTGAATGTTTTAATTTACCCTTTGTGTAAAGGTGAAAACTATGTATTGCACTAGAGAAACTTGGTTAATAGAATGAGTAATTATCAAGCGATAACTGACCCTTATATGAAGGATAAGAAAAGAATGGTAAGGAGGAAATTATATCGTGCAGGAATTTAGAGGATAGTAGAGAAGGCAAGTTTAAGCAGCCATTAATTCAGAAAAGGAATTGATTAATAACAGGATACATTCTCATTCTACATTCTGTTATTGTTATATATGCATTGGCCTTCATCTTTGACCTACTGTTTTCCTTGAAAAGAAAGCTTCAGTTATTGGGAAATTTGAGGTTAAATATTCTTTAAAACATGAATATATTTTGCATGAAGAAATGTCCTTATTGTAAAGGCCCTTGTGTTCATCATGTGCTGCCTATAACTGACATTTGTATAATATTAAGGTGGCATTTTAGGGCAAAAGTAATATATTATTTTCTACAGAATGCATTTTCTGTTGTTAGCAATTGGTTTCTTGAAGTGTTAAATGCGGCTATGTACACATTGTTATTTTTCTATACACCTTTGAAGTGATATGTGATCATACTATAATAAAATACTTGTTTACAGAGAGTACACATATGATTTCACATCCTATCCTAATGCAGTAAATTACCTACTCTTTCCTTAGTGGCGTAGGCAGGTGGTAAGAAAACAACTTTAATTTTGTATTAGGTAGCCGGTTGCTTGTACAGAAGAGTGTGATTTGCCTTTTGCCTTTAAAATGTAGTAAGAAATATAATGAAATTTGAAAATTAAATGTTGTATGCGATTGTATGGACATTTACTGCTTCATGAGCCGCAAGTGGTTCATTACCTTCATGCAGACTACGAGAGATAGCATTGTAGGTGAGTATTAACTCGCACTTATGTATTGTGAAATAATGGTGTAAAGAAAAGTAATTTAAAGTATATTAATTCATTAATTGTAGTGTAAAGTACAGTAAGGTAAGGGCGTATTCTGCCCGAAGGCAGGTCCGAACCTCCGCAGAGGTGTGCCTGAGCCGGAGTTTACGTGCGGTAGGGTGGCCAGTTTCTTTCCACTCCTCCATTCCCTTACCCCCCACCAACAGCGTGTGGCAACCCATCCAAATCTTGACCACACCCAATGTTGCTTAACTTCGAAGATCTCACGGGATCCAGTGTTTCAACACGGCTACGGCCATTGGCAAAGTACCGTAGATCGTTGATAATCTGAACCTGTAGTTTTTTAAAATGTGTGTTTGAGAAAGCACAGACGAAGTTCACTCTCAGCCCTCTCGACTCTAATTGCCATATAGCAATACGACAGAGTGCAGGGTGGCTGGATCTGCATCAAAGAAAAGTTGAAAGAACCCAAGCCCATTCCACCTCTCCATCTACCAACCCAGTTGATGAAGACAAGATTGTCACTACCCATTGCTCATCTCCAGTTGGCTGTTGTGTGCCTTAGTGAGTGTGTACTACTCATATTCATAAAAAACCAGAACACCTTGAAAGCGTAGAGATAGGAAGTCCATATATGCAGGACACGTGCGTTAGTATGTTCTGAGGAAATTATTAGCATTTGAACCATGTCGGCCCTCAGTTTCAAGGTCCACATCGATATGTCAGCGTACCATCACCGACTGGTAAAATATGCTCTCGTTGTCGCTATGAACCGAAGGTAATGGTTCAGTGTGACTTGAGCAGACACTGGTGAAAATAATCAATTTTGAGCAGATGTATGCAAGAACTGTACCGTGAAATGAGGGAATTTGAAAGAGGGCACATTATTGGCACAAGAAATCTTGATTCATCCATCTGGGAAATCGCTGCTCGTGTGGGACGAAGTGTGTTGGCAGAGCAACGGGTTGGTACAGAATGGTTCACAGAAGGCTGTAGTCGCAATTTATTTCGGTCTGCGTTACCGGCGCGTCGTCCACTTCTCCGCCTACCTTTGACTAATGTGCATAAAAATGCTAGACTGCAATGGTGTATGGAACGATGTCACTCAGGACAGGAATGGTAGCAGATAGTGTTTCTGGATGAATCCAGGTTCTGTTTGTTTGAAAATAATGGCCGCATTTTGGTTCGCCTCAGACAGGGGGAGAGGCACCATATTGACTGCATTTGTACAAGACATACAGTGCCAATTCGAGGCCTTATGGTGTGGGGGGTGCTATTGAGTACAACCACAAATCACAGTTGGTGCGTGTTCAGGGCACTGTGACCAGTTTGACCTATGTGAATGACATCCTGCGACCCATAGCCATACCCTTTCTGCACGACATCCCAGACGCCATATTTCAGCAGGACAATGCGCGACCACATGTTGCTGCACGAATACGTGCCTTCTTGTTGTCGCAGGATGTCACTGTTACCTTGGCCCACCCGATCACCGGACTTGTCGCCAATTGAAAGTGTGTGGGATATGGTGAATCGATGCATGCGGCGCTGTGGCCCAGTGCCTACTCCCAAAGATGTTCTGTGGAACCAGGTGAATGCAGCATGGATGGTTGTACCCTAGGATGCCATTCGCACCTTATACGCGTTGGTCATGCATGAAGCAAGGTACCGATGCCCATGCGGGACCCCTTGCCTACTAGGCAACATGTTGAACCTAGGTGACTGAAATGTTAATCATTTCTGCAGAACATACTAATGAACTTGTCCTGTGAATATGAACTTCCTATCTCTAGTCTTTGTGTTGTGTGTTTTATGAACATGAGGGTATATAACATTGTTCCTGTTAAACTTATGTTTACTGTATAAGCAGGGAGGTGAGAAGAGTAGTGGAGTGGCCCCTCACCAATGCTAGCCTGTGGGGAAAGTGGGCCCACTTCACAGGATGGGGAAACCCTCGAGCCCACACCCATTCGGCACAACCTTGCGCTACCAAATGAGGGAGAATGCAGTTAAAACTAACTTTGTTTGCTTCCTATTCAAGCACAAGGCATCTAATGATAATATACTACACTGTACACAAAATTGTAACATATAAAACTGTACTTTTGATCAAAGTAAACCTGCTCACAGACCACAAATTGACAACCAACATTGCAATCACAAACTTTTTGATTTCAAGTTGTGAAATAGTTTCCATACCTGTAGCTTTCTTTTTTGTCATTCTAACATTCCTTCTTCGTGAATTTTTAATGATCATTCTCATACGTCTCAATGAAGCCCTCATTTTTCTAACTATCAATTTTAATTTCTCATCTTTCTTTTGACATTGTGCATGTTCAAAGTTTTCTCCATTTCAGTTTGTCATCTTTCTTTTGACACTCTACCGAGCTCGATAGCTGCAGTCATTTAGTGCGGCCAGTATCCAGTAATCGGGAGATAGTGGGTTCGAGCCCCACTGTTGGCAGCCCTGAAGATGGTTTTCTGTGTTTTCCCATTTTCACACCAGGCACCTTAAGGCTACGGCCGCTTCCTTCCACTTCTTAGGTCTTTCCTATCCCATCGACACCATAAGACCTATCTGTGTCAGTGCGACGTAAAGCAAATAGAAAAAAAATATTTGACCTTGTGCATGATCAAAGTTTTCTCCATTTTCCTCGTCTGGGGTTGAACACCCTGTATTAACAAACAAGAATATTTCTTCCTTTCTTTCTTAATCTGTTTACCCTCCAGGGTTGGTTTTTCCCTCTGATTCGGCAAGGGATCCCACCTCTACTGCCTCAAGGGCAGTATCCTGGAGCGTGAGATATTGGGTCAGAGAATACAACTGGGGAGGATGACCAGTACCTCACCCAGGCCTCCTCACCTGCTATGCTGGAAAGGTGCCTTGTGGGTGGGGGAGATTGAGACAGGCAAGGAAGAGGGAAGGAAGCAGCCGTGGCCTTATGTTAGATACCATCCCGGCATTTGCCTGGAGAAGTGGAAAACCACTTCCAGGAGGGCTGAGGTAGGAATTGAACCCACCTCTACTCAATTGACCTCCTGAGGCTGAGTGGACCCCGTTCCAGCCCTTGTACCACTTTTCAAATTTCGCGGCAGAGCCGGGAATCGAACCCAGGCCTCCAGGGATGGCAGCTAATCACGCTAACCACTACACCACAGAGATGGACACAAACGAGAATATTATTAGTTAAAATGGGGACTACCGAACTATAATACAAGTATACTGTGTTCAAAGCTCTTCCTGTAATAAAATAGGAAATGTTCTTAACTTTTGCACCTGAGCAGTATTAATGGCACTGGTAGTCCACTACAATACGATATTATTTGTCTCGGGTGTGTCAACATCGCTGGATTGTGGTACCTTCCTTTTCTGCAAACCATTATTATTTAGAACGGCATCCGAACGGAACAATAAAGCATATGAGTCATGGAAACCTTGTTACGACTTTTACTTCCTCTAAATAATCAAGTTTGGTCATCTTTCCAGGCACATCGGAAACTGCGCAAAGCAGATCCTGCGCACCGTTCCGAAGACCTCACCAAATCATTCAATCGGTAGTAGCGATGGGCAGTGGGTACAAAGGGCAGGGACGTAATCAACGCGAGCTTGTGACTCGGCCGTACTGGGAATTCCTTGTTCACAGGGAACAATTGCAAGCACCAATCCCTAGCACGAAGGAAGTTCAACGGGTTGCCCGGTCCTTTTGGACTCTTATTATTTAGACCGGCATTCAAATGGAACAATAAAGCATATCAGTAACTATCTTCATTTAAGTCCTGCCGGGCTGAGTGGCTTAGGCGGTTGAGGCGCTGGCCTTCTGAAACCTATTTGGCAGGTTCAATCCTGGCTCAGTCCAGTGGTATTTGAAGGTGCTCAAATACGTCAGCCTCATGTCGGTAGATATATTGACACCTAAAAGAACTCCTGCAGGAATAAGTTCCAGCAGCTTACAGTCTCCAAAAACCATAAAAGTATTTAGTGGGATGTAAAGTAAATTATTATTATTATTATTATTATTATTATTATTAAGGCACTGATGGCTGTAAGTAGCTTGGGTAGGCAGGGAATACGTTCGGGAAGGCATTCTCTCTATCTGGGCCCGGATAAGTATGCATTATTCACTTGGCCAGGACTAAAGTGCTCCGTAAAAATAACGCTATGAACACCAGGTGTCCAGTTCTTCCTCATAACTGCCTTCGTCCACAGGGCCCAATTGTCTAGGTTGTTAGAGAATCTGCATCAGTCCATATTTTAAAACAATGACGTTCTCTCCATGTGAAAAAGAACATGCTTGTTTAGATTTGATGCGTACTAGCCTGTGAGAAGAAAACTTACCTTTCAAAAGCAATGCTGGGTTTTCTGTTCCTGTCACTTCTAATATTACAACCAGACATGCAAATTCCTATGATAAACAACGGTTCCGTTAACCCACTGGCTTACCTAACCATCGAATCGACGGGATAATGCAGCGTTCTGCTTTATCGTTGGTAAAGGGAAGGTGCAGTATCCTGCTTTATCGATGGTAAAGGGAAGGTAGTACGTTAAAAACTCAACAGATGGCATTACAATCATTCTTTATATCTGAAGGAAGTCTCTTCCGCTGTATTTGAGTCATGTTTAGGGGATTAACAACATAGATTGAAGATAGCATTGAGCTGATGTCACGGGTGTTCAGTGAGTAAAGATGAGCACGCGCGAGGCTATTACCGAGCGAGAAGTCGTGGATATTTTACTGAATAGTGATTGTGAAGAAGATTATAATATATTGGAAAATTCTACCTGTGAATCTAGTGATGTGGATTTGTTATCTGTGCTTAGTGAAGTTAGTGATAGTAATGGCTAGTGCATAGCGTGGAGGCCACTTCGAGCCACCGGCAGCCCCAATGCACTGCACGCCTCTTCTCATCACCACCCATCACAAAAGCAGGCAATTCTAACCTCACTGGTTAACAGGGCCATAGTGATATCAGACGCAGAACACCTTGAAGAAGAGAAAGAACACCTCGGGAGAAATGGCTACTTGCTGAATAACATCCGACGAGTCACTAGAAACTCGGGAGAAAACAAAGAAAAGGCCACCGTAGGAGAAAACAGGAAACAAGAACTGACCTGCTAGAAAACAGTGATACTTCCATACATTAAAAACACTACAGACAGGATCGGCAAGATACTGGACAAATACGACATAAAAACCATCTATAAACCACATCGAAAGCTAGCCCGTTATTTACTACCAGTAAAAGATACAATAGAACTACAGGCTCCTGGAGTATACCACATTGAATGTAGCTGCGGAAAGTGCTATGTTGGTGAAACAAAATGTCTGATCTCCACCCACCTAAAAGAACATATCCGTCACACCAAGAATCAAAACTCAGATATTTCAGCGGTAGCCAAGCATTCCTACGAAACAAGACATGGAATATAATTTGACAAGACCAAGATCCTAGCAGCTATCCCTTGGAATCTGGAAAGGAAAATCCGCAAGGCTATCGAAATCAAGAAACATCCGAACAATATGAATTTAGAAGGATATAAAATTGGTAATTCTTGGATGCCTATCATACATAAAGACATACAGACCACAACATAAACACACAAGTCGAACCTTCTATTACTACCCGGCCAGGGGGCTTACAATAGCCAGATAGGCTAGAATATATAGACCAAGGTCAGGAACCACTCATTGTAGTGTGA
The DNA here is from genome assembly GCF_040414725.1 of Anabrus simplex. Lineage (NCBI taxonomy): Eukaryota > Metazoa > Arthropoda > Insecta > Orthoptera > Tettigoniidae > Anabrus > Anabrus simplex. The sequence goes on from NC_090265.1 coordinate 803,693,254, forward strand.
TTGCTGCCTAGGAGACTGATTACCTCTGATCGAGTAGGGGTATTTCAGTCGCCTTGACAAAGAATGCTGTAATGTATTCGAAACGTTGGCAAAATGTACATAATGTGCAGAAAACAACAATACGGTTCAACCTGGAAAGTAAACTTAATTCTACACACCATAGAAGCTTCACCTCTAAGATACACTCCAGATTGTTCAAGTTCCAACAAGTATTTCACGTTATATAGATACCAATTGTAGGAGGTTTTGTGAGAGGCTAAAGGTTGTAGTACGCTTTTAGCGTCCGTGTATATAGTTTACTCTCTTGTAAGAATTTTGCTTGGCGTGAATAAGAGCCTGTCTGATCGCAAATAATTCCGTAGAAAATATTGATTAATTATTTGGTAAATGAAATGATTCAATTGTATGGAAATTGGAAATAAAGAATGCCACTCCAACGCCTTTTACGGACTTGGATCCGTCAGATAAATGCTAACCTCAGTATCAGAGAAAGAAAGTTTTACTCTTTTTGACTCAGATGGGCGGCAAGAAGTTTGTGCTAATGGCAAAAAATTTGTTACAGACATGTTCAACTATGAATCCCTTAATACCATTAACAAAAGTGAAAACACAATGTCAGTATCTTAAACTGTTCACGACTTACTTGTGGTGGACATTGTAGCTGAATAACCCTGCCTAATTTGTGAATAACTGTAGATAGGATACCTCACAGTTGTCGACAGGATAGCTTCTTGTTATGCAGGCCAGGCTGGAGGTGTTCTCTGTGAGGATTCCCCTTCAGCGATATTATACGTTTTTAAGTTCCGGATCATCCCAGAAGTATTGCTGCGATGTGTGTTACTTCTTTTCAATAAACAACACTGCGGGCTGTGCTATGTGGCATCTCTTCAAAATAACCTACATCCACAACTACTTTGCATTTTGGACATAGTTTTAAAGTTGTTATATACAATTAGACACAATTGCACATTGCACCGTCATATACCGAAGTACCTAATTATGATGCGAATACTCTAATAACATTGCAAGGAATTATGTCCTTCGTCACCAAAATATTCTTAAACACAAGCAGTGGTCATATGATATTGAATGTGGGGTCTGATATCGATGTACACCTATCTGTCAAAAGAATTGGAGCAAACTCAGGCATTTTAGATTACACATTCCACTTATGTGTAATGGTGGTTGCATATGCAACAAGACGCATCTTGCCCTGTCTCGAGTTTGAATAATGCACGCCTCTAGTATCCAGGTAGGCGTACCTACAGTAGTCACCAGTTTCTGTACTTGGCCTACTCATTTGTGTACTTATCACTGCATACAATGCCAGAATGCGTATCCTTTATGATTATACGAGGTGATGTACCCGTGCTTTGCTACGGGATTCTCAGAAAGACTGTCTTTGTGATTTTCCTAACTACAGTTAACTTAGGCCATTACAGAAACGTCAGTAGGAATGTAGGGTTTAAAAGCAATGTTATCATATAAAATACTCGATCAAATGAAAAACCGCATATGTTCTCACTTAACGAACAGTACTACGATGCCGATCTAACAATCCAAAGTTCCAGTGCTGGAATGACCAGGCCGCAGACAGCCATGAACACTCCTCTGCCATTGTTCCGTTAAACATACACACTGCGCATTCCAATCAGTGCCTCAGGGTAGGGATTGACTGCTATGATGAACCAGTTTGTTACGTACCAGTAGTATCAGAAAATTTATGAACCAGAGAATTGGCATGCTTAAGATTGTAACTCAGTTTTCAAGTATTTTGGTATCGTTCAATTAAAAAGAGTTTTCTCCACTTCACTTTCAATCAAAAGGTAATTCCTCCACTCCTTTCATTATAAGGTGTTTTCTCCAAAGTTTTGAGTTAAATTACAAGAAATACTCCTGTTCTAGATTTGTTTCAACATGTTACAATGTAAATATATGTTAACATAAATCAAATGTTAAAATAATTGTGCGTGTATCATAGTTCTTCCAAGAAATATAAGTTTTTCTCATTTTCTGAAAAACGTGATTTGGTGGAGAAAACGCCTTTTGATGGTTAACTCCTCGTGTATAACAAACAGTAAACTTTAAAAATTATATTGAAAAACATGCTAAAAATGAAATTCAAAGTCTGCAATAAACCAAAGAAAACAAACAAAAGTAATTTCTTTACAATTGTGGCCAAAACAGGCGAGGGTAGTATTATTGCATATTTTAAATGGGTGGCTGATTCAAGCCCATTTGCTGGGTTGAGTCTGCCTCCGTTTTAAATAATTTTTGCCATGAAATTTATAGCACCAAGAAATTGCAATATAGCCTGTAAGATGTATTTTCCATAAGTACATTCGAAGTTTGCCAATATTGCCCCTTCATGAAGGAAAGGTCAAAGACCATATAAAAACTGGCCCTATTGATGGTATGTTTTGCAGTTCTTTAACCCATCAAGCTGGTATTAAAAGTTGGCTAAGTTTTACCCTAAAACGGTAATAAATTTTAGAAAAATATCACAATTTTACATGCTGTCACAAACATTGCTCTAACTTCTATACGACTTGTCCGATTTTGTTCAAATTAAGTGGATATAGAGTTCATAGCATGTAGATGTACTATCTGCATTCAAAAAGGTGGAACCTTGCATGCAAAGCTAAAAATAATCCTAATTACCTTCTTAGAAATCCAGTTGGGTGTGAAATTTTTTGAAGCTTATTTCAAAACACAGCCCTACTTCACAATCAGGACACCAGTGGATGCTCTCCTTGAGGTTTCAAGTAAGGTATCCCTACTAAAATACGATTTGAGCATAAACAAGCCAAGAAATACATGGATTTCTTCCTTTGTCAATTATTTCCACTATCTCATTTGAAACTTTTTATTCAAGGGACTGCATTCCTGAATTTCTTTCTGCATAAAATCATAAGAGCACTGTGTGATCTTCCCCCCACTTTGTGCCGCTAAGAAACTTCAAAATACAGTAGAACCTCGATTACACGTTCCCGGAAACTACGTTTTCCCGTATTATCCGTTCAAATTACGTGGTCCGGCGAGCATCCTAATTAAATCACGTTGTAAAAATCCTGCATTATCTGTTCCTCGGAGAAACGATTTCCTGGATCAACCGTCCAGAAATTTCAGTCCCGTCAACGCTAAATCCTCGATCATGCGTTTTTTCAAGAAACTGTATCTCACGAAGGGACGGCTACGGCATACTTGCGGATCTTTGTGTTAACGTTCAGTCATTGCGCTAATTTGAGAAAGTACTGTACGGTACTGGAAAAGCGATCGGCGGTGAACTTGCATAAGGGACCATCTTAGCATCGAATTCGGGTGGTATTGCTTAGAGAATTCGTGGAAATCCTAAAGCAGTGTGTGTCCACAACAACTGGAAGGAGACACAGCGCATTCTGACAGCTCAACATGAAGGAGGAACAAGTTTCATCAAATGTTCGTACTTTCAAAACGTCTACATTACGTTCAGGGTTACGGTATATATTTATTTTCTTAACTTTTTCGAGTGTATCGCCAAACACGTTTTCGGCATTTCCCTCAGAGCAGTGAATAGTCACTGGGCTTTCTGACAGGAATCGAAACTGCTCCTTCTTAACCCACTAATGCCCACTGTATGATATATCATATGCAAAACGTGCTTTCCAAATTGCATTATATCTTCGTCACCGTAACTGTTTTGGAAGTTTCAAAGGCATCATTTAGCGCGTCAGGGACGCAAATAATGTTTCCTATCTAATGGCATTGTTGTTTTCCTCCAGTTACGACGATAGTTGGCAAGAAAATGTGGGTAGCACAGCAGGCTAACAAAAATGACGCACCTGTGTGTATTTATAATTATAGTTACTATCTTCACTGATCGAGATGGCATTCAAACACAAATATCTTTTAATGTATGAAATGTCATACACTGGGCATTCGCAAGATGAAATTTTTCAATTTCAAATAAAATACAATAACAGATGGGGAGACCATTCTGAACATTCTAGACAGCTTAGAAAATTATGATTGTGATGATGACCCGTTTTCAGAAGCAGATGAGATACAGGAGCTGTTGATGGCAATGACAGTGATCAAGATGATGGGCCTAGTGATGATGATGATGATTATGATGATTATTGTGCTACAGCTTGGGACGTAGGGAAGGGTGTACTTAGACAGGATTATCAATGTCAGGGGTGTAAAGAAACTCTGTGTGGCTTAGAAGAGTGACTCGATACATCGTAAGGTAAGGTAAGGGTTATTCTGCCCGAAGGCGCAGGTCCGAACCTCCGCAGAGGTGTTCCTGAGCTGGAGTTTACGTGCGGTAGGGTGGCCAGTTCCTTTCCGCTCCTCCATTCCCTTACCCCCCACCAACAGCGCGTGGCAACCCATCCATCTCCTGACCACGCCCAATGTTGCTTAACTTCGGAGATCTCACGGGATCCGGTGTTTCAACACGGCTACGGCCGTTGGCACTCGATACATGCATTTCTGAAAATTCGGAGAGAGAGTGTTTAACTGCAGCTGATGAGAATCAAATACCACTACAGAAGGCTCCTACAACTACGGAATCCAGTGATGTATCTTCCGAATGAAATAAATCCACGAATCTACAAAAGAAAGTAAGAAAAGTAAGAAATCGGGTAAACAACGAGCTTAAGAAGTCGGCCATGTTTACAAAGAGAGATGTGCCAGAACCATCATGCATTCAAGGGTGGAGTGTCAGTAAGTTCACTCCAGTGCTTTTTTCAATTCCATATGATGAAGTGATTACTAAATGGGGATGGAGAGAATCATAAAAACAAATAATACAATGTTTTCTGTGGTTACTGTTACTAATAAGTTTGTTGAATTACAAAAACAACAGTAGGCTTCAAAATTCGTTTCAGATCATGCTGACACATCATATGATATGTAGGAAGTAGGGACTCTCCCCACGAGTATTCCTTGTCCCAGAGGGTTCTGAATTATTTAAATTCCATCTATGAGATCAGAATTCTGTTTTTAGTTCTAATTTATGTTGCAATAAATTATTTTTGTTCTCAGTATATCATAAATATGTTTGGTGTAATATGTTACCCCCTACTGCCCAGCGTATGATATATCATAGCCAAAAAAATGGTCCTTAAAATTGAAATATTCAGATTTTTTAAGTATCCTTGCTTCAAGGATCAGTTATAGATGTAATGTTGAAAAAAGTACTAGAAAACTCGAAAAAAATATTTTCTGGGCATCAATGGGTTAAGTAACACAAATTTAGTATTATCGTATACGATTATATGCTATCGAGACCAGAACAGATGTTGCACCTTACATACATAAAGCCATGAGAGGTCTTGGGATTGCGTATTACTGTTGTCGTTCTAAAATAAGACTGGGAATTTCATGTTTTTGTGTTAAAATGTTATAAAAACAACAGCCATTTTATTTGTGCACGTTACATTTAAAAACTTTGTATAATTTCGCACTTGTACCGACTTGTACAGCGAGCGCGCTTTCCAGCTGAGCTCAAGGTCGCAAATTCGTAATTTCGGAAGTATTAATGATATTTTTTCTCATTCCATTTTGATTGTGATTAGTGACGGGCAGAATTGAATATAATGCATTCGAGAACTTGAGAATTGATACTTACATACGAAACCATGTTCTCGAGTTCAACATAACCTTTAAAAGTCGATGTAGGCTTAATTTACACGGTACAAGATTTCCATAAACTCATAAACTGATTACGAACAGTATTACTGGTGACCAAATTACAATGAAAGATATTTAGAAAAAAGAAAAAAAAAAAAGAGGGATTTCGCCATAATGTTGAGGGCTTTGGTATGTAATGTGCTTTTATTTTATTAGATTAGAGAACTAAAAACTACTTGTGGTCAATTGTTGTTTGGCTTGGCTTTACGGGTATTAGATTTTTTGAAGAGTTTGGCTGATTAAAGTTGCTGAACTGAAAGAAGTTTTCGGAGGAAACTGAAGAAGTTTCCCCGGTAAAACTGAATGTAAAGTTTCAAGATTTTTAAGTCGCGTACCGGTAATTAATGTTTGAAGCCGGCCCTGCGGACTAACTTGCCTACCTCTCACCCATAGGGCCCAGGTTCGATTACCGGGCAGGTCAAATTTTTTTACCTGGATGTGAGGGCTGGTTCCAGGTTCACTCATTCTACGATTACCTTTAATTGAGGAGCTATTTAATGGTGAGACAGCGACCCCGGTCTAAAGAGACAGGAATAACGGCCGAGGGGATTCGTAACACTGACCATGCGTCACCTCATAACCTGCAGCCCTTCGCCTTCGGCGGTAGGTTGGTAGGCGGAGGCTATAGTTTGGTTTGGTTTAGGGGTGTTTGTAAGATTGTAAGTATACACGTTTCATTTTTGTGATGTTTAGGCAAATTGTTGATGGTTCATTCGTTCTGGGATTTTCCGTTTTCCCATGTTGTACTTTTTTTTTGTGGTCCCACCAAAAGCGGAGAATCAAGGTTCCACTGTATTCAGTTTCTTAGCGCATTTCACGACAATCTATCAAGAAGAAACCCAAGAAATCAGTGTGTGTCAACACAGGAAGAGCGACCCCCACTAAATAAAGCTCAGGATGGGGGTGAAGAGTGCGCTTCTGGCAGAAGTGAACAACAGAGGACTTTGCAGTTGAAAACAGAAAGCCATGTTCTACGGTTGACTGTTCAACTCTCGTAATAGCTTGCTGTAATTGTCGCTCTGTGACTGCCATACTTTGTGAGCTATAATGCAGAGCAAAATAGTCTACATATAGTGACTGTATTACTGCTGAACCAGCAGCAGCGATAATACTGTTTATGGCAATCGCAAACAGAGTGACACTGAGAACTGATCCCTGTAGTGCAAATATACCCTCCTTACTCGGACATGGAATAGACAGGACAGAAAATTTGCAATAAAAATCGGCAAGTTACCTTGGGATTTTTTACTGATGCAGGACTCAAAGTATGCAATATCACCACGTGGTGTCATAGGCCTCCTCTAAATCAACGAAAACAGCCACCAAATGCTGTTTTCGGAGAAATCCATCCTGGATAGAACTCTCCAGGTGTACTAAGTGGTCAGTAGTGGAGTGGGCAGCTCGAAAACCACATTGGTACTTAGACAAAAGTCCTCTTTTCTCTAAGTACCACACAAATCGACGATTCACCATCCTCTCAAATAGCTTCGAGACAAATACATCTGTAACTTCCTGAATACTTAGGATCTTTGTCAGGGTTGAAAAGAGGAATTAGTATTCCCTCTCGTCACTGTGATGGAAATTCACCCTGTGTCAGATGTGGTTGAACACCCCAAAAAGATATAAGGTGTTTCAACATCTGGTTAGGGACATTATCTGGTCCAGGAGCAGTGTCCTTGCAAAGCGCCAAAGCAGTGCGGAGTTCCCACTATGGAAAGTGTACGTTATAGTCCTCTGAAGCTCGAGTGGCAAAACTAAGATGATGACTTTCTGCCCCCTGCTTCAGAGCCAGGACATCAGTATGATAATTCCCAGAACCAGACACATCTGCAAAATGACTTGCTAGATAGTTAGCAACCGTGGGTGGATCAGTGATGATACTGGCTGCAATAGAAATTTCAGGTACTGAAGATAGTCTTTGTACTCCCAAAATACATCGAAGTTAAGTCCACACTGGAGATGACAGTGCATGTGACATCATAAATGACATATTTTTCCCATGAAGCTTTCTTACTCCGTTGTAGAAGTGGAGCCTTAGCGTGCAGTTTTTAAAATATTACCAAGTTCGCCACAGTAGGCTGCCTTCAATAGCATTTATGAGTTTGATGATGTTCTTTTATTGCTGCTCTAATTTCTTCATCCCACCAAGGAATGAGTTTTTGCCAGGGAGTCCCAGAAAACATAGAAGGCTGCAGCAGGAATAATTTGTATGATATAAGTTATATTGCTATCTACGCTCCGGCTATTCATTTTGTTAAAGACAGCTAGTGATGTGAACTTCGGCCAATCAGCACTGTAATGGTTCAAATCCCGTTACGAAGATTTATCTATATTATTATTATTATTATCATTATTATTGTATCTGTATTATTATTATGTTATTTGTATTATTATTATTTTATTTATATTATTGTTGTTGCTGTTGTATCTGTATTATTATTACTACTATTATTGTAATTATTATTATTGTTTGATTCTATTCTATAATCTGATTTTGCTATGTATTTAATAATTATCGCTTGCTTTATTGTGTGTATATGTGTGTGTGTGTGTGTGTTAGCATCAAAATAATGTAGAGTGAGACTTACTGTCTAATATCATATGTGGATATATTATTTGTGATACTACTTTTAAAATATTACAACATATGGTGCAATACTGTTACAGTAACTGTCGAGTCATTGCTCTGTCATTGTATGCAGTTAGTGATGAGATAATATTTAGGGAGTTCCTACTTTGCCTGAGGCTATTTAATCACAGTCTGAACACTTTGGAGCTGGGTGGGAGTGATGTCATGTACTCTTTGAGAGATGACATGGGTGTGCTAGTGTCTACATATAGAGGTGTATGCTATAGCAGGAGTTCAGTTGGAAGGAGAGTGAGGCCACAGTTGGTCAGGGAGTAAGTTGGAAGGAGAGACTTGCCATGGAGTGTTGTAGTCAGATGGAAATGGACTCTCAGTGAGTCGGTCAGTGAGACGGATGGTGAACAGTGATATGTACTGTAATTGTCAGTGACCAAATGGATTATATGTTCAGAGTGTGTTTCGTGTATGTGTTCGGTCGAGTTCTTGTGTCAGTTCGGTGAGAGCCAAATATTGAGTTGTCGTAATGCAGACTAACAGTTATCAGTGAATTACTTGTAAAGTTTATTGTGAAGTGTGAATATAATTTCAAGCCATGCTATATCTCGTTTGTGAAACTAAAAGGATACATCACCAAATTAGGTTTGAGATACGTACAGCTGATACCACTTCAAAGGAATATATGTCGTAAAAGCACTCAGCTTGTTCAAGGTACAATTAAGTGAACCAGTGAGGGATAAATTTCTTGTACAACTTTTAAATGTCCGGTCAAGAGGATTTCAAATTTATCGCCTAGAGTTTCTTTCAGTTGTAATTTCAGAATTTTATATTATCATCTGTACCAGTGTTATTGCAAAAAGTCTTGCCATTTCAATTATAAATTTAAAGAATATATTTTGTTTAGTATCAAATACAATTAATTGTTTTATTTCAAGTGTAAATCAGATTATTTTTATTTTTTTTATTTTTTGCTAGTTGCTTGACGTCGCACTGACACAGATAGGTCTTATGGCGATGATGGGATAGGAAAGGTCTAGGAGTGGGAAGGAATCGGCCATGGTCTTAATTAAGATACAGCCTGGTGTGAAAATTGGAAACCATGGAAAACCATTTTCAGGGCTGCCGACAGTGGGGTTCGAACTCACTATCTCCCGGATGCAAGCTCACAGTTGCGCGCCCCTAAACGCATGGCCAACTTGCCCAGTACCTCAAATTTTAATGGAGGAACCAAACTTCAACGTCCTTTTCCCAGAATGTATATGTTATGCTGTCAAAGTAAGCTTATTACCTCACACCCTAGAGATATTCAAGATTCTCATTCTATTATCGTTACATTTATTTGTAGCTGGCGCCCATCAACAGTTGTGTCTGTAAGTAATTAGGTAAGTACTAAGTGTGAGGACATAGTCCAGCGATTGAATATTTTATTTCATTCATATATTGTCTCATTTATTAAGGAGTAATCACAAAGTGTTACCGCAACGTGGGACTCGAATAATTCAGAACTTGTTCTGAATGACAGCATGTTGCAAAGTTTGGGATGGGAAGATTTGGGAGAAAGAAGATGAGCTGCTCGATTAAATGGTATGTTCTGAGCTGTCAGAGGAGAGATGGCGTGGGAGGACATCAGTAGACGAATAAGTTTGAGTGGTGTCTTTAAAAGTAGGAAAGATCACAATATGAAGATAAAGTGGAATTCAAGAGGAGAAATTGGGGCAAATATTCGTTTATAGGAAGGGGAGTTAGGGATTGGAATAAGTTACCAAGGGAAATGTTCAGTAATTTTCCAATTTCTTTGCGATCATTTAAGAAAAGGCTAGGAAAACAACAGATAGGGAATCTGCCACCTGGGCGACTGCCCTAAATGCAGATCAGTAGTGACTGATTGATTGATACCATAGGTTGATTTTGGAAAGAATATGCACATATAAGCCAACGGAATTATGACCGGTAAATGTGAGGAGTGTAATTTTGTCTTATATATTTGTATTTTGGGGGCATCTCAAAGGATTTAAAGAGGGAAATTAATTTGAGATTATGTACTATTACTAGTGAACCAAAGATGAACAAGGAAGATAATAGCAAGTCACGTGATGAGAAGGCTATTGCTTCTACGGACATCCAAGGTGAAGTTGAGAATAGGGAGCTGATGAACATGATGGGAGGTTCTGAGGTAATTCAGGGAAGTGCAGAAGTTGAGAAGCACGTTGAAACTCAAAAGGAAGTCTCAGGGGGAATGAATTTACAACATTTTAATTTGCTGATAGATGGAATGACCGAGCTCAGGGAAATGATTGGTAGTTGGAGTCAAAATTGTAAGAAACAGATTGATAGTAGTAATGAAAATAGTAAGAAACAGATAAGTAGCAAAATGGAACAAATGATTGATACTAGTAATGAAAATTGTAATAAACAGATTAACTCTATAAGTAAACAGATTAACAGTAAGATGCAAAAATGAATTGGCAGTAGTAACGAAAATGTTAATGTGATCAATAATAAAATAGATGGGTTAAGTGAATCACTAAACTGTAAAGTAGATACAGTTGAACCTGCTTTATATGTAACTCTGTTCTGCGTAATTCGTTTCGTACGTAATTTCCTTTAGGTCCCGGCAAAATGTAATTTAAAAGCGTGTTAATTAAACCTTATTTATAAGTAATCCGTTTAAATGTAATTAGCTGTTATACGTATTAAGTATCAGTGAAATATAACTGAGTTTTGCGTAACTGTAATGAGAACGTGTGTTTTAAAAAAACTACTGTATTTACGAAGTTTCCTCTTTATCGGCGTAGGCGGAAGTAGAGCAGTCAGGTTTTGGTGCTGAAACAGAACACAAAGAGTTTCGCCGAGTGACACTGTTGACCCTTACTTACTGGCGTCTTAACAAAGGCCAACCGAGAGAGTCCCCTTCGCTCTCTATCTCACTCTTACCTTCGCCGTTTTTGACCTTCACAATGCCATCAAAGATTAAGATACATTACAAGCAAAGTGGGCGGTTTTGGTGCGGAAACAAAAGAAAATACAGTAAATTTGTTTGAATATGAGAATTTCTTTAATGGGAACAACGGAGAAGTTTACTGTTGAACAATAGTTTTGTCATTCAGTTGCTATTGATTAGCCATGGAGAACAGAAAAAAAGGAAAAGTTATACCCTAGATAAAAAAGTAAAATTTATATGAGAAGTGGATGCTAATCCACACAAAACAAAAACTGAAATTGCTTCAGACTTAGGGATTGCTTATACCACGCTGTGAACACTTATCAGTAAAAGAAATGCTATTTTGGATGAATTCTTAAAACCGGGTTAAAAATCAGCAAAGTCCAGCTGTCAGCAAGAAGGAAGGCACGTAGATTTGGAGAAAGCACTTTATACGTGGTTCCAGCAAAAGCGGGCTGCAGCTCTACCAATTAGTGGTGACGTGCTGAAGGCAAAGGCGATAGATTTAGCTAAAATGATGAGTATCACTGCTGATTTCAAGGTTTCATCAAGATGGTTGCAAGGATTTAAAGATCATCATGGAATCACAGGGAAAACAATTTGTGGTGACTCAAAAGCTGTGGACGACGCCACGGTGCAACACTGGAAAGAAGAGGTTCTACCGGGTATCGTAGTCGATTATCAGCCTCCAAACATCTACAATTGTGATGAGACCGGCCTATTCTACAATCTCCTTCCTAATAAAACATTAGCTGAAAAAGGTGACTCATGCCATGGAGGGAAGAAAAGTAAACTTCGTGTAAAAGTACTTCTCGCCACCAATGTAGATGGATCTGACGAACTTTCTCCACTTGTGATAGGAAAATCGAAGAATCCGAGGTGTTTTCATGGTGTGAAAACAAAACCTATGGAATATGAATCCAACAGAAATGCTTGGACGGCTATGCTTCTAATGGAACAGTGGTTGAAAAAACTGGACATTAAAATGAAAAAGGACGAAGTTTTGTCTGGCAATGAGCTAACGCTACCAGAGCGTGTAGAATTCGATACTTTTGTGCATTTCAATGATAATCTGGCTGTATGTGGAGAACTACCGGATGAAGATATTATTGCTGATGTATGTCAACAACGCGGTGGAGATAGACCAGCTACAAGTGATAGTGACTGATGGAGATGGAGATAACGACTTGAATCTTGAAACACCTGAACTGAGTGAAGTGTTAAGTGCAATCGATGTGTGTAGGCATTACATCAGTGCGAAAATTTGTAGTAAAAATGCTTTAAATTCATTACTGAGTTTGCAAAAGGAGGTTTATACTTTTAATGCAAGAAAAGTGAAACAAGCCAACTATCTGATTTCTTTAAGGCTGGACCACGTTCAAAGTAATATTTTCTGTCTTAATGTATTTATTATTTGCAAGGATTTACACATGTTGGTGTATTCCATTGGTTTTTCAGTAAATATGTGATATATTGTGTAAGTCTGATTTCTAAGTAATTCTGAGTTACAAGTAGTTTTTCTCTTCCCCTTGATATACGTATAAGTCAGGTTCAACTGTACTAAGATAGTAGAGGGAACTAATCAAATATCAAAATTAGAAAATAAGTCAAATAAAGAGTGTCTTGAACTTAGGGGTGAAATGGAGTTAAGTAGGAATGATCTTCACATTCAGACCGAGCAAGTCAAGGAAACATGTAGAGAGGACAGTAATAATATCGTACCATTAAGTAATAAGATTTCTAGTAATCGGGAAGAAATTCATGAGGTGGTCGAGGAAAGATTAGGCAAGATTTACAATGCAGTTGGGTAAGAGACAAGGGAACAGGTTAATAGAATCGAACAGATTGAAAGCAAGCTTGGGAGGGGGGGGGGGGTCAGTGAATATCACAGCAGGCGACAGAGAAAGAAGAAAAATTACAGGAAGAAGTGAAACTGTGGAATGCTGAGGGAGTAGCAGAAGAAGAAGTTTTGAATAGAGTGCAATGGCAAGAATTTAGAGGTCACACGGCATGAGAAGTGGTAGTAACAAGTGTTTTGTTCAGTAGGGACCAAGATTTACCTAAGTTTTCTGGAAAATAGTTAAATCCTATGGAATTTATAAAGCTAGTTGAGAAAAGATTTGCAAGTAAGTTGAGGAATAACATTATTGAATGGGAATACGTGTTGGAGATCTTGCCGAATGTTATTATCAGTAAAATTTAAATATGGTTTCAAGTATACAGGAATAATATGTCAAATTTAGGAGAATTTAAAGAGAAGTTTATTGATAAGTTTTGGGATGAAAATATACAAAGTCATGAGAGAGAACGTATTATGTTTGATAAAAATTGAGAAGTAGAGGGAGGGGGAAACATGTCGGACAAGTATCAGAGGGGAGGTAATAAGTACGATCAGCAGAGGACTAATAGTAATTTCAATGGTGTCCGGCTCCACGGCTAAATGGTTAGCGTGCTGGCCTTTGGCCACAGGGGTCCCGGGTTCGATTTCCGGCAAGGTCGGGAATTTTAACCATCTATGGTTAATTTCGCTGACACGGGGACTGGGTGTATGTGTCGTCTTCATCATCATTTCATCCTGATCACGGTGTGCATGTCGCCTACGGGCGTCAACTCAAAAGACCTGCATCTGGCGAGCCAAACATGTCCTCGGACACTCCCGGTACAAAAAGCCATACACCATTTCATTTCAATGGTGATAGGGATCAGCAGAGTAACCAGAGACAATCCGAAGATGGGAGGCATGTGAACTTGAGTTATCAGAGAGATAATGATAGGCCTAAATTGAATGTTATTCAGGAGTCGTCATTGAGCCAGAGTATTTGAAACTCTCAGGGGATTGGATAAAGAAAGTCACGTGGACAGGCCGAAGGTAGAAGTTGAACAGTAAGTAGTATAAATAATTGTGTAGTGAAAGTGGTTTTAAAAGAACATTGTGATTGTGACCTAAGTAATATTAAGTGAGATATTTTAAGTAATGACGTAGTCATAGTTAATAAAGTAATCAATAGTAGTAAGTTAGATGTAAGAAGTGATCTATTAAGATATATAAGTTACAAAGGGCAAAATTGGACAAATTCAGTTTGGGTGACAAGGTGCTACTCAGGGCTCCATTTCCTTCATCAGCTGAGGTGGGAAATATGTCTAAATTCTTTCTTTTGTATCAGAGTATAAAGAAGTACGTCACGTGAGAGTTATTGAAATATTAGAAAGATGACTAACTTTTGTAACAAGCTGGCATAAAAACTGTAACTTCTGTGAATTTGCGTGTGAATCTAGTGTCGTATTGGTGCACTGAACTCCAGTACATGGAAAAATAAATGCTATATTGTTGTAAATTGTATGATATGGAGAGAACAGGACACTTAACGGTCATCTATGATGACAGTGTGTGAGAAAAGTTCTCATATAAATGATCTTTTTAAATGTAATGTGTTAAAAGAAATTGTTCTATATTCATTTAAAAGTGTTTGTATTCAAACCGGCACCGTCCTTAAGGCCCTCCAAACAACCCATCGGACGATGGGCTTATAACCTTACACGCCTAGGAGTGAGGCCCCCAGGTGAGAAGGTTGGTAGCGTATTCGCCCCAAAAGGGAGCTAAAGCGAACACAAGAGAGAGACACCAAAAATAGTCAGGTAAAACAAACATCAACTTACAAAATTCACTAAATAGGAGAAAAATACACACTTACCTAAAAAGGTGGGAGGAAGCTGCATAAGGACGTGGTCAAAATTAAAAAAAGAAACAGTGACAGTGCTCCGTTGATCCAATGAAATAAAAATCAACCTTCTTTAAATACTCAAAACCTTTAATGTAAGATTGATAAACTTCAAAATTGATAAAAACAACTAGGTTAGGAAAGCATAAATTAATTGAGAAAGTTGAAAAATTATTTGCAATAAGACAGATAACATGTTGACCTCCACACCTTATTAACAAAATACTACTGAGAACTCGGAAAATATGAAAGAATTAACATAAAATTGTGATCGATCACCTCATAAAAAGTTACTTAAATTAAACTTCAATTCAAATAAACTTAACTACAGGTTTAATCAGATGCTAAGAACTTCACTTCAACTGCGCAACTTCGTGTAGTTAACACCCATTATTACCAAGGGGCCGTCCCAAGATTGGTAATTACTTATAAGACAAACTTAAAACACACACCAAAAAAAAAATTGAAAGATAAATAGGTGGTGAAAATGAATTAAAAGAATAATATCACCAACAGACTCCACAAGAAAAAATTAACATCTACCGAAAACCAAGCAAATCAACACGTATCGGTTCACTTCAGTTCAATCATTAACAACAATCAAATCAACATCACGTTGCTAAGGCAAACCAAAAACAACGCAAAGCCTCCTTTCCGAAGCAAAAAGGAATAGTACCCAGCACAAAAGATAAATATGCCCTGAAATACACAGACCGGCAAAGAAAACGTAAGAATCAGAGCAGAAATACACACAAAATTAAAAACAGGTAAAGTAAAAACGTGATAAGGGCAATACCTTGGAAAAGCAAGAAAACATTACAATTTCTGGCCTAAAAAAATTTATTAAATGTAAAATTAAACTTTGTCAACCTGTCCACCGTGCATTTTCCATGCTCCAAGGAATAATTTGGTTAATAGAAAGCACCACTCAGTAACACGTGAGCACTCACAACGCCAAGTAAGAATTCAATAATATTATTATTACTATTATTATACTCGACCTGGTTGAAGTACATTTGGCACACACAACACACCTTTTCCTTCACTTGATATCAGAATAGAATTCCGTTCTAATGTTCAAACCTGCCATTGTTGATGTTGTTACCACAAGGTGACTCAGCTTACCGTCCCCGCAAAGAAATGCAGAAGAAGCTATTTTATAAAAACTAATGGTAGTTTAACATAACGGCAGCAGAGGTCAACCACAAACTCAACGGGTAATGATACCCGTGGAAGGTGAAATTCACCCAGGGTCTACCATAAGGTCCCACGCCATCGCGTAGAAAACCTTTACATGTCTACACATCATGGCTTCTCGGCTGGGACTAAAGCGTCAGCACACTAGGCAGAGTAGCTTCGCCAAGGAGCTCGTGGCGCGTGCACAGATGTGCAGAGGCAGTTGCAGAAAACACAAGGAGACAGCGAATGCCACTTTATGTGAATTAATTAGAGTTCTTTGGCTAAAAGCCGGTTGATATGAATTTCCAATGGTAAAAATACCAGTCCAAAAGGTTTACTGGGAAGGTTCTACACACTTAATACTGTTACAGTATGTGTCAATTTCAGTGTTATGTATTACGTTGTTCATAAATCACTTGATTCTTTGTTCTTCGATTTATTTATGAGGGAGGCAAATTGTAACGGTTCAAATCCCGTTGCAAAGATTTATCTGTATTATTATTATTATTATTATTATTATTATTATTATTATTATTATTATTATTATTATTATTGTTTGATTCTGTTCTATAATATAATTTCACTGTGTATTAATTATTGCTTGCTTCATTGTATTTTTTTTGTGTGTGTGTGTGTTTTTTTTTTTTTTTTTTTTTTTAGCATCAAAATAAAGAGTGAGACTTACTGCCTAATATCAGATGTGAATATATTATTTGTAATACTACTTTTAAAATATTACAACATATGGTGCAATACTGTTACAGTAACTCATTTAAAGATATAAACTTCATTTTTGTATCCACCCTTCGATTTCTAAAATGTTAAATTGTATTGGCAATAGTTTTGGATTTTTTAATGGTGACCCCCCCTTTTTATTAGGTCTTTTTGTGTACAGGAATTTTAATTTGACTAGCTGATGAAGGGAATGAATACAGATTCTCGAAACATGTACTAGACTTATGTAAATAATTAATACTTAGTATTGACCAGGTGGACCATCGTCCTACATATTTATTGTATAAGATATTATTTACAATCTTTATTTAATAATGGTGCCGGTTTTGACATTTAAATGACACGATAATTAAAATTGATGTTAAGACACATTAATATATACATAGTTTTTTAACAATAAAACATTAATGAATAGTTTTGACATGTTATTAATGTATAAAAGCCTTTTGAAATGCTTGTTCACACCATGTGCTAAATAAAATAGTAATAAACTTATAGCAGTCACTTGATACACTGTTTTTGTTGGTCTGTTTATGTGCTAATACTCAAATCATCACATCATATTTACGGTTGCATTTGAATCTTTGGCTATAATTTGTCAGTCCGTTAAGACACTTGCTATTCAAATGTTGTCAAAGTGAAAACATAATTACTGTATTAGTTGATAACACCTTGTTCATGTAAAGAACTTGTAAAACTATGCATTAGTATATCTCATTACACACGTCTCGAAAGGCTTGTTGTGTTCGTTAATGGTAATTGGCTGTCCTTCTGTCTTCTCTTCTGATGTAGTACAGGTGAACAAAAATTTTCTCAGTTCAGTCAGAAGGATTTGAATCAGCCTGAAGGAAAATCAAAACAAAGGAGCTATAAGTCTTAAAATATGATGGGCCTGAACAAGCTAAAATGTGTCTAATATACGGTATATGTGGCTCACCTTGGACAGCGTATTGAGAGGCTAAAGTTGTGAGAAGGTACGGACTAGTGCTGATGGGTGGAGTGTGGTGAATTAGGTTATATCGAGGGGGAGGGGAGAAGGAGCGGGTTGGAGGAGGAGAGGGTAGGAGGAGGGGTTTAAGGCGGGTCTTGTGAACGGTGTGGTAGGGGTTTGTAACGTGATAGGGTATTGTGTATCGCGCTAAATACTGACCGCCTATTCAGAAGATCGACACACCTAAAGGCTTTAATTAAAAAATCAGAAAGTATGATAGTTTTTTTCTGAGATTTTGTTCAGGTTCGAATTGGAGTTAAACAACTAATCCAACTGAATGAAGCATTCTTCTGTGACCTCGAGAACAGGCCCTTTGTTTACATTCATAAGAACCTCTAAATCCTGTTTTATGCTACTGAAGTTATGCTTTGAATCTTGAATGTGTTGTGCGACTGCCGAGTGTTTTATAGCATTTACATGCTACATGTACCTGATTTTGAAGCTCCTCCCCGTCTGTCCGATATACGAGGACTCACAGTTTTGACATTGGAATCTGTAGACACCCGCCTATTGATAAATGTCAGTTTTAGTAATATGATGTCGTATTTCTATTATCAGTTCGATATGCGATTTTAGTGTTATGTTTCTTCAAAATATTTGTAATGCTGTAAATATCTTCATTGAAAGTAAAGGGTGAATAATGATCAGGTTTAGTTTTCTCTATAGTTAAAGTTGTATTTAAGTGATATTTGCGTTTATTGATAATGCGTTCTATAAATGCATTCTATATTTAGATTTTCTTTATTTAGCGGTATACTGAATGCCCGGTCTACCATACTGCTGTAGGTAGCACATTTGTGTGCTTTGGGGTGGAAAATTTTTTTGTTGATGGTAGTAGCTGCCTTGTGTCGGTTTCCTGTAAATATTGTATTCTATAGAAGAAGGAAGTCTGTTTAGTGTGAGATCTAGAAAATTTATGCTTCCATTTGACTCAGATTCCAGAGTAAACTTTATCTGCAGATCAATATTGTTAAAGTTGCTAAGAGTGGAGACTGCATCAATTATTCTTTCATCAAGGATAACGAGAGTATCATCTACAAACCTGGCTCAAAATTTTATGTTCGCGAAGTCTCTATTGTTATTAATTGCCGTGTGCTCTAAATAGTCAATATATATTTCCCCTAATATCCCTGAGGCCGACAACCCCATAGCCAAACCATCCTGTTGATATATGAAATTATTGAAACGGAAGAAATTATTTTTATCTACTAGTTTCAAAATTTCCATAAAATCTTGGATCTCGAATTTACTGAGGTTGCTATATTTATTTAAATTGTTTTGGATAATAGGAAAAAGTTTCTTAGTATTGATACTTGGATACATATTTGTTATGTCGAAAGAATGCAACGAGTGGAAAGGCTGTATTTCAAAGCCACCTAGTTTTTTAATTAACTCAATGGTATTTTTCACAGACTTATTCGACAGAAAATTATAATTATTTTTTAGAAATTTCTAGATAAATTGTGTTAATTTATACAATAGGCTTGGCCTATAACTGATGATGGGGCGTATGGGGACGCCAGCCTTATGAATCTTAAGTAAATCTTTCGCTACTGGCAGTCCGGGGTTCATAGTTATTACAACAGAATCTCAACCACAGCCTTCCAACACATACCAGCTGAACAAGCAGGATTCTGACCTAACCGAAGCTGCTGTGACCAGGTCTTGGCACTCACCAGCCACATTGAGAACGGATTTCAAGACAAGAAGAAGACCATTGCTGTTTTTGTGGACTTGACATCAGCTTATGACACAGTATGGCGACAAGGGATGATTTTGAAATTCTTGAAGATCATTCCCTGTAAGAATCTTGCAACACTGCTGAACAACATGCTATGCAATAGAGCGTTCAAAATACATTTAAATGGCAATAAGAGTAAGCCCTATATACTAAACGATGGTTTACCCCAAGGATCAGTTCTTGCTCCTCTACTGTTCAGCATCTATACTGCAGATCTTCCAGAAACTACTTCCAGGAAATTCATATATGCAGATGACATAGCTCTGGCTGCCCAATCGAGTGACTTCAAAACAGCAGAAACTATACTCACAAAGGATCTCCATAACCTGAACAAATATTTCAGTACATGGCGACTCAAACCTAACTTGAAGAAAACTGAAGTAAGCTGCTTCCACCTAGAAAAAAAAAAAAGCCAACTATGTACCTCAAGTCGAATTCAAAAACCAAAAACTTAAGTATAACCCATATTCAAAATATCTGGGCGTCACAATGGATCGGACACTTTCATACAAGCAACACCTCTCTAACACTGCAGCCAAGATAAAAACAAGGAACAACATATTAAACAAGCTCAGTGGAACAGGATGGGGAGCAAACGCGACGGTACTACGGACATCAGCACTTGCCTTGATCTATCCAGTTGCAAAACACTGCTGCCCTGTGTGGCTTAACAGTGTGTATACTTCAAAAGTTGATACACAACTGAATAATACCATGAGGACAATATCAGGCACCATCAAATCGACACCCCTAAAATGGTTACCTGTTTTATCCAACATCCATCCCCCTCACATACGAAGAGAACTGGCTCTTGTAAGAGAATGGCAGAAATGTCGCAGTAATCCTCAACTGCCCTTACATCAGGACTGCAACCCTCAGAAACCGAAGAGATTAAAGTCCAGAAACCCATCATGGAAGTTAGGCGAGAAGCTCCTGGAAACACATTTTGATGCTGATGAGATCTGGCATGATGAATGGACCTCCTCAAATCCTGACCACCTGGGTTTAATCCATTATCCTTGTAGAGCTCCTCCTGGTTTCAATTTAGCGAGAAGGGAATGGACATCTCTAAACAGAATCAGGACAAACCATGGAAGGTGTAAATTCTGGCTTCACAAGTGGGGAAAATCTGAAGACCCATTCTGCGACTGTGATAATGTGCCTCAGACCATCCAGCATGTTGCTATGGACTGCCCAAAAAGAAGATTCAGTGGATCTGTTCAAGAATTACATAGTGCCTCTACAGAAGCAGTGGACTGGCTGAAAAGTCTGGACATTAAGTTTTGAATGCTGGCCTGTAAATTACATACTTATTTAAGAAATATGTATTTATATGTATTTATAATGTATCCTTGTTTTGCCACACGAAATAATAATAATAATATAGTTATTAGTATTGTCGTCTCTTATTCTGTAAATAAGAATGACGTATTTTTTAGGGTTGATATTAGAAGACGTATCTGTTGGGTTGGATCTTTTTTAGTCACCATAAAACAGCTCTTCTTGAAAAATTCTTCAGTTTTTTCAGTGTAATCTGTTTTTTTCCATTATTACTGTTGTATTCCCTTTATCTGCCCTAGTGATAATGAGGTTCTTATCTTTAATTTTCTTTTTTAGGTTTATTACCTGTTCCCATTCTACAAAATGTTCTTGGTTTCTATTGTTGCTCATAGCTAATGTTGTTCTTTTAGATGCATGGATTTTATTTAGTTTTCTCCTAATATCGAATCTGACCTAATCTTGTATTTCCAGAGGCATTTTATTAACAGCTACTTCTGACTCTATAATCAATTTATTAGTAGCATTGATTATATTAGTGTTCGGCCAATTGTCTTTTGCAACTTTTTCTAGTATCTTGTTGTCCTGCTCTGTTAGTACTGTTTTTGACAAATTTATAACGGAAGGGTGAAATTTCTCAATCAAGTTGTTTAAATGGTTATGATTTTCTATTTCCCTTTTTGTACCCCTGTTTTCTGTTGCATTAGCCTTGTGTTGAGCTTTTTGTCTAATATGAGCTGTTTTTGAGCTAACTCTTCGAACAATTTACTATTAACCTCATCAAGGAAAATGTTCCATTGAGCTTTTGAAAGGAGGCACACTGTCTCAAGGTGTGTTGCATATAACTGGTTATTTAGAAAATAATTTTTCTTGTATAAGAATTTAATTTTGTTCTTAATCCAAATCTTACTAACTTTGTTTTGAGTGCTCCTGTGCTGGGGTGAGTTTTGACATTCACTTTGAGGAAGTTAGGCGTCAGATTATGTTTTAAGCACTGCTTTAAGAAATATATGTCCTTGCACAATTTCACAATTTTGATTTTAAGGTTCCTATAACGACAGGCCTTGAATTTTGCTTGATGAGTTTCATTATTCAAAGATATAAACTTCATTTTTGTTTCCGTCTTGAACTGAGATCACAGAGATTAGTTTTTCAAGGTTCAACCTTTTCAATACAAAATTACGAGTTGGAGAAGCTGAATTGCGGCAGTGTGAGCGGATTGTCGAGACAGCTGTGCTTGGCTTGGCTTAGAAGTTAGCAATTTTTTAAACATTATTAAAAGTGTTCTAAGGAATAATTAGAAAACGTTAATACAAAGGGGTTCAGGTTTTTCAGCGGTTGCACCTTCTCGCGCTGATACAGACCCGCTGGAGGGAGGGCATGTGTCTCCATTCGCAGGAGGGGTGGAGGAGCACCCTTCTTTTTCTTGTTTAGATGGGCTGGGAAATGGATTCCCAGCCCCGGTCGACGATTTGGGCCCAAAACGAAATTAACGGTGAATCCCATTAAATATTACATTTACTAAAATGATAGCAACTGGAAAATAATATTACAAACGGGACCAGCAATGATGCAAGTTAAGGTTAACACAGCAAATTTAGAGAGATGCATAATACCAAGAGTACAAGTTTCACGGCGGTGAGTTTAAAATAATATACAGAAATAATTTAACCAAATATGTTTTAAAAGAAGGAACACACGTTAACAAACCACACCTACATATTAAGATATAAAGAAGGAGAGAAAGAGTGTAAATAATTAAAATCTTAACCCAGAGCCCACTCAGGAAGCAACCTTTTCTAAAACTCTTCAGAATAAGGAGCTTATCCTGAACGGGAGTATGCTAAGACAAAACAGCACTACTAGAGGCAAACCCGAGGGGAATTTAAAATTGACATATTTTACACAATTAAAACAAAAGAAAAGGGGAATTAAATTTTGCATAATTACTACACAGTAAATAAATTCCAAAGCAAAAGAGGAATGCCTCTAAAACAAAATGGGTATGACTAGCCACAAAGACTGAGTCATTTGAAATTAAAATTGGCGAATGGAAGAAATTCCAGGCAAACTCCGGAGGGTAAAGAAGATTTGAATTAAGAAACTACATTTGAAAGTTAAAACCCAAAACATGAACTAAACAGTGCCTACCTCGAAGGGCCAGGAGACCCATCAGATGGAGGAGACAACTTCTCCCTTCGCCGTTTCAACCACAAAGACAGGGAATAAGCTTGGCTCTGGCCAAGTGGCCAAGTGCCGGAAGTGGTGAAATCGAGAAATAACCAATTAGCGCACCCGCATATCTTACATTCGCCAATAGAAAGGGGTTTTATTTTGTCCAATGAGGGCCCAGAGAATTTGGTGAGAAAATACCATTCCTAGCTTCGAGTCATTTCCATTCTGATGCAACCGGAAACTACCAAAAGCATCTTACCAAACCCGGCGTGTGCGACTACACTGTGCCCCGAATGTTATAAAGACAATACCTTTACAGAAAAAATGATCTACACATAATAAAATTGCCGAACAAACCACCCTAAAATTATTAACATTTTCCCCATAAAACACACATACATAAAAACAAACAAATAAACTTTCATTTAGTATTTGCTCATTTTAAAAAATATTACACACAGTCAGTCTTGAGGGTACACATTTTACACACACACAGTCAATATTGAGGGTAAAATCAATTCACCCATTTTACAACTATAACACTATCCATATTTGAAAAGTGGTCCTAATGCTGTAAAATGTATTTATGTAACAATATAATTTAATGTAATTCTTACCGTCTTTAAGGATCATATGCTAAATAACAATAAATCACCGAATTCAAATGTAGAATTTTATAGCATTACCTGCGGTCGTACACGCTGTTTAATGGTTTAGTAGCTTCCTCGGTAGATCGGTGGTGGTGTCCGACCCATGATCCAAACAATAAAAGAGAACACTAACCCTAAAAGATTGCATTTCATTTTAGTAGATCGACCAATAAAAAGAAAATTATATTACTCCTATAACAGCAGCCCGGGTGTCTTCCTACAAGGGTACAGAAGTAAACGGAAGTGAAATACCAGCGGTCTGTTATCTATATAATTCAGAAGTATGAGGTCAGGAAGTACATACGATGAGGAAGACATGGTTGTTTGGAATCAAACCCGTGGTTGTGGGTCGGTGACCACCACTGATCTACCGCGGAAGATAATAAACTCGTGAACAACGGGTACGACCGTTGATAATACTGTAAAAATTTACATTTTAATTTTATAATAATAAATGTCTTCTGAAAAGGCTTGGTGGTGACATAATAAGGATGAAATGAATTGAAAAGACATCATAAACACCCAGTCCCCAAGCCAGGTTGATTTTCGGGAAGATATGGGGTAGGCTTACCATCTGAAACTATCAACAATTTATCTGTATACTTCAGTTTCAAGAAAAGTTTATCCAGTACCTGTTTCATACGGTTCAGCCTTTTTATAAAAGTAACCCCATACAGTCAGTCATGGTATACACTGTACCAGTAACTTCAAATAAAGTAAAATTGTTCTGAAAACAGTAATACTACTAAAATACACAAATAATTTTCTCAACTGTAAACAATCAGTAAGATATCTTGTTCATGCAACAGCAAACATATGACACCACAGTACATGGGTGAAACTTGTCTGTTTGAGTCTTCCGGAGAACTTTGAGTCAATGAGCTCTTTCCCTCCTTAGCAGTGGCAGGGCGAGTGGCGATCTGAAGGACTGGAGACTTGCCACCTATCCCTTCAGTTCCTGCACCTATCATTCATTTAGCAGCGAGCCACACAAGGTGAGGCAAGGGGAGAGGGACGCAGAGCCTGGATTGCAATATCAGTCTCCAATGCTTTGCACTCAAAAATACGAGCAATGTTTTTTCTCATTGCTTTCAAGTTTAGCAAATGGAAAGATGTGTCAGATGCTTACAATACAATGTGATCTCTATTTCCATCTTCCTCATTTGAGGTTCGGGCTTCACTGATAGCCTCGGTAGCCCTCAGTATACGCCGCTGAAGGAGTGGTTTGATGTATACCTGTGCTGACTAGGCTAGCGATGTCAGAGATGTATAGTTCGCGAACCTTTTCTTGAGCCCTAGTTCCCATTCAGCACTATGGAGCTCAAGACTCAAGAAAAGGTTTGCATATTATACCTCTGCGTACCATCTGTTGGTTGCCAATGTGAACTTTTAGCACAGCTCACAGCATAGGGTACTTTTCTATGCAGGGGAGCATCTTCTACCGGTTTTTTTTTAAAATTTCGTGTGGCTATTACTAGCCGAGTGCAGCCCTTGTAAGGCAGACCCTCCGATGAGGCTGGGTGGCATCTGCCATGTGTAGGTAACTGCGTGTTATTGTGGTGGAGGATAGTGTTATGTGTGGTGTGTGAGTTGCAGGGATGTTGGGGACAGCACAAACACCCAGCCCCCAGGCCATTGGAATTAACCAATT
Organism: Anabrus simplex; assembly: GCF_040414725.1. Lineage (NCBI taxonomy): Eukaryota > Metazoa > Arthropoda > Insecta > Orthoptera > Tettigoniidae > Anabrus > Anabrus simplex. The sequence goes on from NC_090265.1 coordinate 803,718,574, forward strand.
AAGGTTAAAATCCCCGACCCAGCCAGGAATCGAACCCGGGACCCTCTGAACCGAAGGCCAGTACGCTGACCATTCAGCCAACGAGTCGGACATCTTCTACCATAATACGGCCTTGTGTTGGCGTGAAAAGAATTTGTTTCATCAACGATGATCAGTGTAAACAACATGGCAGCATCTTCGCATGGTCTGTATTTATCTAAAGCAACTCTCGAATGCATATTCGGTGAAAGCAGTGATGAGCATGATTTGAAAGATAATAAAAGTGTTAGGATGTAAATAATGATAGTAATATCAGTAAATGCTCACCCGAGTGGGCATGGGCACCTGCTGATTCGAATTTTCTTCTAAAAAAATAATTTTCACGGGTAAGTGTGGCCCTAATACTGTAACTACGAGTGTTTTACGATATTTTTTGATTGTATTTTGATGAAGCGTTAGTGGATGTTATTGTTAGAGAGACTAACAGATATGCTGCAGCCTTCTATGTTTTCTGGGACTCCCTGGCAAAAACTCATTCCTTGGTGGGATGAAGAAATTACAGCAGCAATAAAAGATCGTCATCAAACTCATAAATGCTATTGAAGGCAGCCTACTGTGGCGAACTTGGTAATATTTTAAAAACTGCACGCTAAGGCTCCACTTCTACAACGGAGTAAGAAAGCTTCATGGGAAAAATATGTCATTTATGATGTCACATGCACTGTCATCTCCAGTGTGGACTTAACTTCGATGTATTTTGGGAGTACAAAGACTATCTTCGGTAGCTGAAATTTCTATTGCAGCCAGTATCATCACTGATCCACCCACGGTTGCTAACTATCTATCATGTCATTTTGCAGATGTGTCTGGTTCTGGGAATTATCATACTGATGTCCTGGCTCTGAAGTAGGAGGCAGAAAGTCATCATCTTAGTTTTGCCACTCGAGCTTCAGAGGACTATAACGTACACTTTCCATAGTGGGAACTCCGCAGTGCTTTGGCGCTTTGCAAGGACACTGCTCCTGGACCAGATAACGTCCCTAACCAGATGTTGAAACACCTTATATCTTTTTGGGGTGTTCAACCACATCTGACACAGGGTGAATTTCCATCACAGTGATGAGAGGGAATACTAATTCCTCTTCTCAACCCTGACAAAGATCCTAAGTATTCAGGAAGTTACAGATGTATTTGTCTCGAAGCTATTTGAGAGGATGGTGAATCGTCGATTTATGTGGTACTTAGAGAAAAGAGAACTTTTGTCTAAGTACCAATGTGGTTTTCGAGCTGCCCACTCCACCACTGACCACTTAGTACACCTGGAGAGTTCTATCCAGGATGGATTTCTCCGAAAACAGCATTTGGTGGCTGTTTTCATTGATTTAGAGGAGGCCTATGACACCACGTGGTTATATTGCATACTTTAAGTCCTGCATCAGTAAAAAATCCCAAGGTAACTTGCCGATTTTTATTGCAAATTTTCTGTCCTGTCTATTCCATGTCCGAGTAAGGAGGGTATATTTGCACTACAGGGATCGGTTCTCAGTGTCACTCTGTTTGCGATTGCCATAAACAGTATTATCGCTGCTGCTGGTTCAGCAGTAATACAGTCACTATATGTAGACTATTTTGCTCTGCATTATAGCTCACAAAGTATGGCAGTCACAGAGCGACAATTACAGCAAGCTATTACGAGAGTTGAACAGTCAACCGTAGAACATGGCTTTCCGTTTTCAACTGCAAAGTCCTCTGTTGTTCACTTCTGCCAGAAGCGCACTCTTCACCCCCATCCTGAGCTTTATTTAGTGGGGGTCGCTCTTCCTGTGTTGACACATACTGATTTCTTGGGTTTCTTCTTGATAGATTGTCGTGAAATGCGCTAAGAAACTGAATACAGTAGAACCTCGATTCTCCGCTTTTGGTGGGACCACAAAAAAAAAAAGTACAACATGGGAAAACGGAAAATCCCAGAACGAATGAACCATCAACAATTTGCCTAAACATCACAAAAATGAAACGTGTATACTTACAATCTTACAAACACCCCTAAACCAAACCAAACTATAGCCCCAATGGGCCTTCCGCCTACCAACCTACCGCCGAAGGCGAAGGGCTGCAGGTTATGAGGTGACGCATGGTCAGTGTTACGAATCCCCTCGGCCGTTATTCCTGACTCTTTAGACCGGGGTCGCCGTCTCACCATTAAATAGCTCCTCAATTAAAGGTAATCGTAGAATGAGTGAACCTGGAACCAGCCCTCACATCCAGGTAAAAAAATTTGACCTGGCCGGTAATCGAACCTGGGCCCTATGGGTGAGACGCAGGCAAGTTAGTCCGCAGGGCCGGCTTCAAACATTAATTACCGGTACGCGACTTAAAAATCTTGAAACTTTACATTCAGTTTTACCGGGGAAACTTCTTCAGTGTCCTCCAAAAACTTCTTTCAGTTCAGCAACTTTAATCAGCCAAACTCTTCAAAAAATCTAATACCCGTAAAGCCAAGCCAAACAACAATTGACCACAAGTAGTTTTTAGTTCTCTAATCTAATAAAATAAAGGCACATTACATACCAAAGCCCTCAACATTATGGCGAAATCCCTCTTTTTTTTTTTTTTAAATATCTTTCATTGTAATTTGGTCACCAATACTGTTCGTAATCAGTTTATGAGTTTATGGAAATCTTGTACCGTGTAAATTAAGCCTACATCAACTTTTAAAGGTTATGTTGAACTCGAGAATATGGTTTCGTATGTAAGTATCAATTCTCAAGTTCTCGAATGCATTATATTCAATTCTGCCCGTCACTAATCACAATCAAAATGGAATGAGAAAAAATATCATTAATACTTCCGAAATTATGAATTTGCGACCTTGAGCTCAGCTGGAAAGCGCGCTCGCTGTACAAGTCGGTACAAGTGCGAAATTATACAAAGTTTTTAAATGTAACGTGCACAAATAAAACGGCTGTGGTTTTTATAACATTTTAACACAAAAACATGAAATTCCCAGTCTTATATTAGAACGACAACAGTAATACGCAATCCCAAGACCTCTCATGGCTTTATGTATGTAAGGTGCAACATCTGTTCTGGTCTCGATAGCATATAATCGTATACGATAATACTAAATTTGTGTTACTTAACCCATTAATGCCCAGAAAATATTTTTTTCGAGTTTTCTTGTACTTTTTTCAACATTACATCTATAACTGATCCTTGAAGCAAGGGTACTTAAAAAATCTGAATATTTCAATTTTAAGGACCACTTTTTTGGCTATGATATATCATACGCTGGGCAGTAGGGGGTAACATATTACACCAAACATATTTATGATATACTGAGAACAAAATTTATTGCAACATAAATTAGAACTAAAAACAGAATTCTGATCTCATAGATGGAATTTAAATAATTCAGAACCCTCTGGGACAAGGAATACTCGTGGGGAGAGTCCCTACTTCCTACATATCATATGATGTGTCAGCATGATCTGAAACGAATTTTGAAGCCTACTGTTGTTTTTGTAATTCAACACACTTATTAGTAACAGTAACCACAGAAAACATTGTATTGTTTGTTTTTATGATTCTCTCCATCACCATTTAGTAATCACTTCATCATATGGAATTGAACAAAGCACTGGAGTGAACTTACTGACACTCCACCCTTGAATGCATGATGGTTCTGGCACATCTCTCTTTGTAAACATGGCCGACTTCTTAAGCTCGTTGTTTACCCGATTTCTTACTTTTCTTACTTTCTTTTGTAGATTCGTGGATTTATTTCATTCGGAAGATACATCAATGGATTCCGTAGTTGTAGGAGCCTTCTGTAGTGGTATTTGATTCTCATCAGCTGCAGTTAAACACTCTCTCCGAATTTTCAGAAATGCATGTATCGAGTGCCAACGGCCGTAGCCGTGTTGAAACACCGGATCCCGTGAGATCTCCGAAGTTAAGCAACATTGGGCGTGGTCAGGAGTTGGATGGGTTGCCACGCGCTGTTGGTGGGGGTAAGGGAATAGAGGAGCGGAAAGGAACTGGCCACACCGGTGCGTCATTTTTGTTAGCCTGCTGTGCTACCCACATTTTCTTGCCAACTATCGTCGTAACTGGAGGAAAACAACAATGCCATTAGATAGGAAACATTATTTGCGTCCCCGACGCGCTAAATGATGCCTTTGAAACTTCCAAAACAGTTACGGTGACGAAGGTATAACGCAATTTGGAAAGCACGTTTTGCGTATGATATATCATACGGTGGGCATTAGTGGGTTATGAAGGAGCAGTTTCGATTCCTGTCAGAAAGCCCAGTGACTATTCACTGCTCTGAGGGAAATGCCGAAAATGTGTTTGGTGATACACTCGAAAAAATTAAGAAAATAAATATATACCGTAACCCTGAACGTAATGTAGACGTTTTGAAAGTACGAACATTTGATGAAACTTGTTCCTCCTTCATGTTGAGCTGTCAGAATGCGCTGTGTCTCCATCCAGTTGTTGTGGACACACTCTGCTTTAGGATTTCCAAGAATTCTCTAAGCAATACCACCCGAATTCGATGCTAAGATGGTCCCTTATGCAAGTTCACCGCCGATCACTTTTCCAGTACCGTACAGTACTTTCTCAAATTAGCGCAATGACTGGACGTTAACACAAAGATCCGCAAGTATGCCGTAGCCGTCCTTTCGTGAGATACAGTTTCTTGAAAAACGCATGATCGAGGATTTAGTGTTGACGGGACTGAAATTTCTGGACGGTTGATCCAGGAAATCGTTTCTCCGAGGAACAGATAATGCAGGATTTTTACAACGTGATTTAATTAGGATGCTCGCGGGACCACGTAATTTGAACGAATAATACGGGAAAACGTAGTTTCCGGGAACGTGTAATCGAGGTTCTACTGTATTTTGAAGTTTCTTAGCGGCACAAAGTGGGGGGAAGATCACACAGTGCTCTTATGATTTTATAGGGCACATATTTTATCCAGGTTAGCCTATGGCAGTGCAGCATATAGATCAACAAGGCAAAGCGTCCTTGTGGAACTGAATAGTATCCACCACAGCAGAGTTAGTTTGGCAATGGGAGCATTCCGTACAAACCCCGTTGTTGGCCTGCTCGCTGAATCTGGTGTCCCGCCTTTACATCTGAGGCGCCAACAAATACTATTGTCCTATGCTGCAAATTTGCGACAGATGTCACTTCACCCAAGCTACCCCTGCGTATTCGACAATGCAAACCATCGGCTCTATGCTGCTTATACATAAGCAATGCAGCCAGTTGCTAAACACTTGGAGAGCATTTATAGATCATAGATGTTTCAGTTCTTTGTCTTGTTAGATGACCAAGTAAGGTACTTCCATGGTTCATTTGACGACCTCAAATCATCCCGGATCTGCATACTGGGCCTAAGGTGAACACGGACCCCTCCATTTATCGGAGGCGTTTTCTGTCTGTTGTTGGCTAGTATCCAGGTTCAGTAGTTACTTACACAGATGCTTCAAGGGCGGAAGTGAAAGTAGGCTGTGCATTCATTGTTGATAATAATAGTTTTCTTTTTCCTCTACCGGAAGCCTGTAATGAGTACACAGCAGAGCTATATGCTATCATTGAGGCTCTACAGTTCGTACTGTCCAGTGAACGTCAACACTTTGTGCTGTGTACTGACTCGTTGAGCTCATTACAATCTGTTGATGCATGTTTCCTGCGGCACCCTCTGGTGTAGCAGATCCAGGACCTGCTGGCCGGGTGTTGGAGTGCTAGCACCAGAATTATATTTCTGGGACTCCCAAGCCACATGGGTGTAGTGGGAAACAAGTTAACAGATAGGGCTATCAATGAGGTGATCACACTGCTGCTGTTGCCTTACAAGGTTCCAGTCAGTGATATTTGTTCACAGCTGAGACATATGGTAATGTCCAATTGGGAGCTAGAGTGGCAGGCCACTCCTCTTTCAAATAAGCTGGGAACAATTAAAGGGTTTCTTGGAGAGAAGCAGTGGTATTATGTCGTCTTCGGATCAGCCATCGTATAGTGACTCACTCCCACTTACTGAAGGGCAGTGTGTACTTGCATAGTACACATCCTTACGGAGTGCAAGGACCTGGTTGATCTGCGCCGTAGTCTTAAACTTCTGAGTACAATCTCTGTCATTCTACAAGACAATAAGCAGTCATCAGAACTTGTCATCCATTTTATGAGGGATAATTGCCTGTTTTATCGTGTTTAAAAGTGCATTTTCTATTTTTTAATTTTTATTTTATTGTTAACTACTCTGTTTTAGTCTGTCTTTTTGTGTTTTTTAATTTGTATGAAAATGATTTCACTTCATTTTAACCTATTTTTAAATCAATTTTATAAGAAAGTAAGGCATTGCAAATGAGATCCACTGATTATTCTAAATCCATATTCATTTTTCATTATCATTTTTTAAATTCTAGTCAGTGGCTAAATTTTAAAATTCTAATTATCATTACATTTAGTTTCATCTTGTTTCATTAGAGGCTGATGACCTAGATGTTAGGCCCCTTTAAACAACAAGCAAATCATCATCAGTTTATTAGTTTATTTTTCAGACAAATGACATTACAATGGATTACAATGATTTTGTCCCCTGTTTTGCGAGAATTGAATCTCTAATAAATCTGTCAAGATAAAATATCAGTTTGCAGCATTTTTTATACAGTTACATTCGATATTTATTTTTAAAATTCCTATCATTATTTTTATTGATATCCAATACCTTTTTTATAGTAATTTTGACAAGTTGGCACCCCTGACATTAACTAAGCTGAAACCAAAAAGAAATGGCTTCCACTACTGGTATAACAATTTTTCCTTAATGTCGTAGAGCAGGCATATTCATGATTCTTCAATAATCAGTCTGAATGCAAATTTGTAATACAGGGGAAAAAATGATGCTCAAAAACTATTTTCTTTAATCAAAAGCTTTTTATCTTCTATCACAAGTCTCATATTTGCCTTTGGAATAAGGAATATTTTTCTTGCATTGTTTTGCCTGATTTTACTCATTGAAATAGAAGCTAATTCTCATACTGTCAATTTTGATATCCAATACCTTTTTTATATTCATATTCAGATAGGTATTGACCGATTTAATGCACATGAATCAGTTTTGACGATCATAATCATGACCTTGCACATCACGAGCTGTCATTTCGAGATTTAAATGATGTTCAGATAATTTTGCCATTGATGGTGGAGTTTTTAAGCCCCTTGGACCATTGCTGTGATGTTTGGAATGTGTATGCCTTCTGGAGAGCATTGCATCATTTTGATTTGGTCTGTGAGGGGATGGTGAGTTTTTGTGGGTATCTCTGTCATGTAACTTTGATCCAAACCTTCTTTGATGATGGTAAGAATTTCTGTCCCTTGATCTGTAACCTGGTTGGTCATAGACATCATCATTAAGTGATTCAATTTGATGGTCATGACTTTGATGGTTATGGATTCTCTCCTCAAATGATTCTGGTCTGTCATTGTGAGATGTATAAGAAACTAGATCATCGCCTTCAGCTAACTGTTCTGGGTAAACGTTACGGGACCTCTGCCTCTGACTTCTTCGCTCATAATCCTTAGTTTCATACTTTTGAAATGCAGGCTGAAGACTACCTCTTTGACTTTGTGGTATTTGTTGCAGTGGATATGAGGCACGGTTATAATTAGAATCAAAAGCTTGACCATCCTGATTGCTCCTTATAGAAGCAATAGGCTTCTGAGGTGAAATGTGATTTCTTGCATCAGTATAATCATTCTGAGCATTGTCCTGAGATCTGTTATATTCCATTCCTTTTCTGCTAATAGTTCTAGTCTGTCTTGGTGATGACTGGTAACTTCCATGCTCAGAGATGTGTACTGTGGGTGAGTATGCCCTTGAGTTAATTCTGTGTGCTCTTATTCTTGAAGGTTCTTGGTCATATCCCATATCCTGACTTTTTTGAAAGATTTCTTCAGTATTCACACGTCTCCTTAGTCTTGGAGATGACTGACGACTGTGTTCATCAAGAAGGGTGATGTCATTCTGAACATTGTCTTCAGAGATTTCTTGGTCATACTCCTTTTCTTGTTCATATTCATGGTAGCTCTTTCTAGTAGTGATCGGTTTACCTTGTTCTGGTGATGGACGATAAGTTCTTATATCTTCAGATCCATGAGAATTTCTGCTTCGTTGCATACTATGTTGTTCCTCAGTTCTATCTTGTTCTGGTAATGGATGATACGTTCTTGTATCTTCAGGTCCATGAGTATTTCTGCTTCGTTGCATACTATGTTGTTCCTCAGTTCTATCTTGTTCTGGTAATGGATGATAAGGTCTTGTATCTTCAGATCCATGAGTATTTCGGCTTCGCTGCATACTGTGTCGTTCCTCAGTTACGATATGTCTATCATCATAACCTGTATCGTATCGGTCACCATCTGGTCTGTACCTAAATGCTTGAGCTGATGACTCCTCATTGTCTTGCATCAAGTCCTGTTGTCTTTCAGCCTCTTTACTTCTGAGAGATTCATTTCTGTAAACATCGGCAGGTAAGTCAAATGGTTGGTTATAATCATTCCTCATAGAATCACTGTGTCTATCTACTCTACTTGCCCTGCCATGAGATTTATCACTTGAATGTCCATAATCTTGTTCACTTCCAGATACCTTTCTGGCATCTGTTTCTACACTGGATCTTGACTTAGGTTTATAAAATTTATGCAGTGACTTAAAGAAACCTTTCTTTTCATCTGTAGTAGGTAATGATTCAGGTTCTGTTAAACTTTTGTATTCAGGCCTGTATGTTTGTTCTTGACCTGAAGCTTGTCGATCTTGAAACTTAGATTCTACACTGCTAGTTTCTTCCAAAATAGTTGGAAATCGTTCAGGCTTTGCTTGGTACTGAGGATCTGATAGTCCATCTGACATAATTTTCCTCGCCTGTTGTTGGCTTTTACTGAGAGCATCTTCTGAACCTAATATAATACGTCCTTGTGGTCCCCAAATGGACCTCAGCATATACTGCAGCTGTTCCTCCTTCGAGAGTGACTGTCCACGGAAGAAACGTCTCATTTCTTGATATAATCCAAACCTAAACAAGACAAAAGAAAAGATACTGTAGTTGTATGATAGGAATGTAGAAAATTAATTGTTTAAAATACTATTTTTTGAAATATGTGATGTATAACCAGCTTTTAGGGTCACTTGTCACTGACAGACTAATCACAGGGTTGATAAACTGCACTGAACTAAATGTGGCCTAGAAACAAAAGGTTAACTTTTCAGTATCATAGAAATAAAAATTGAGTATGATGAAACAAAGAGGGCATAAAATAAGTTATTTATGTAAAGTTCTAACCATTATTGGTACAAGGTATTCATACAGTACCGGCCATAAGTATTTTGACAAAGGATTAAATTGCTCTGGTCTCGTTTATTAACATAATGAGTGTCCTTTACAACATAAATAATTCGGCCATGTCTACACCCTACCAAACCATCACAATCATACAACCGAAAATGTATAACACAAATAATTACACTACAGTAATACACGGAGATCATAAATATTTTGACACATATAACTAAGCAGAGAAACAATTCCAGAAGTTCATATGTACTTCATATCATCTAGTATTTAGTCAGGTAGCCATTTGCTTGTACAACTGCCCCACATCGAGTTGGCATTGAGTCCACTAATGTCTCAAGGCATGAGACAGATATTTTGGACCATTCTCCATTTAAAGCTTCAAAATATGCCTCCTTGTTTGTGTATGTTCTCCATTTAACACACCTTTTGAGTTCCTCCCATTGATGTTCAATTGGGTCTACATCAGGGCTTTGGCTTGGCCAATCAATAACCCTGACTCTTTTCTTGCTGAGACATGTTTTGACAAACTTGGAGGTATGTTTAGGATCATTGTCATGCTAATACAACCACCCACAAAGAATGTCTTGTTTAGCATATGGTACCATATGTTGTTCAATGATCCTGCGATATAAAAATTGATCCATGGTGGACCAACTCCATTTCTAGAAAAGCAGCCCCAAGCCATTACATGACCACCATGTTTTACTGTGGGTTTTGGGGACTATACATCATTGCGTTTGTTAACTGGATATCTGACAAAGTAATTTCCATCCGAGTTGAACATATTGAATTTACCCTCATCGCTCCACAGTCCTTTACTCCATTCCTTGTTCATCCAGGCACCATATTTCTTAGCAAAGGCAAAGTTGGGCCTTCCTGTTTTTTGTTGAAATCAAGGGCTTCATGCTTGGTCGTCGGCCCATTAAACCTTGGTGTTTGATAGTAGTTAAGCCAAGTTTGATCTTATAATTGTCTTCTAAATTATTCCATACAGCTATTGCCGTCATTCGAAGATCAGCAACACATTGCCTTTGAATGAGTCTCTCAACAGCAGAGTAACAATTCTAGGGCGATCAGATCTAGGCTTATTTAAAAGTGATCTGCGGTTGTTGTAAACTCTGTTTCAGACATTTGTATTTTGTCTAGAAAGGCCAAAGACTTTTGCAACTTGTGCTGGCTATTGTCTCTCTTCAAAGCCACAATCAGTAGCTTGCCTAATATCTAATGAATACTCTTTCCTTTGCCCCATTGTAATATCTGTTTGGGTGAAAGAAAGAAGTGGAAATCAGACCTAAGTAAATCATTGTTATAAGTAAAAAAAATATCATATGTCAAAATACTTACAGTCTCCACGTAAACAGTTGGTCCCACTTTACTGCTAGGTTCGAAACTAAACAACACTGAACTCTCTACTCAGACACAATCAGGTAAAGTAATGAACCGGTCTCCTGTTTGTTTTGCATCATAGGTATCATTTATGCTGTCTATGGTCAAAAATATGAATGTCCAAATACTTATGGCCAGTACTGTATATCATGATTGCAACATGATTTTTTTTAAAAGGTATGCGTGCAAGTTCAACAAAAACAAAAAAATCGAAAATGTGTTTCTGGCTGTGATCAAACTTTCATCTTGGACTTGTTTTGAAGCTAAAGGAGCTCTTTCATTAAAATAAGTTTTTTTATAATCATACTGAATTTTTAACTTCATTTGACCTCAAATATCTAAAAAAATATGTTCAGTTTCTTGAGAAAAAAATTGTTACATAGTTTGGTGTAAATTTCATTTTAGCAGTTGAGTGAACAAAAAATAATTGATTCAAACCTCACTGTTGGCAGTCCTGTAAATGGTTTTCCGTGGCTTCCCATTTTCACGTCATGCTGTGCCTTAATTAACGCCATGGTTGTTTCTTTCCCAATCTTAGTCCTGTCCTTTACCATTGTCGCCACCTGCCTGTGTTGGTGCAGCAAGAAACACATAGTAAAAAGAACCAAAGAAAAACAAAGGCATCGCGATGAGATGAGAAAGCCAGTATAGGGACTGCAGTAACTTATCCGCTAGAGGCAGCACCATTGCTGTTTGAAGGTTTGTATCCGTAGTTGTAATATGTTTATGTTCAGTTTCAGTAGTGTTGTCCTGTGAAGGCAAGAACATAAGAGCAGTGTATTATTGTTAAATGAAAGTGAACACTTGTGGTTTGGAGAACACAGGAAAAATAAACTCCTAAATCATGCATTGATGTTCATGTTTGTGTCCCTATTGCATAAGTGGATTCAACTTGCTGCTGTTCATGCAAGCCAAAAATCCACATATGGTGATATTTTGTCACAAATGTTAATCTAGGTGGTCTTACAACTAGAGCAAATTTGCACCAGAATGATTGGTTTCACCTCAGTCTAATAAAAAGGTGTGGAAATGTTTAGGAATAAATGGGAAAGAAGGGAAGGCCATATGCTCTATGCTCTATTCCTAACCCCTTTGATGTACGGGACTTTGGATGGACCTTTTCAGACGTTGTACATATAAATATTTGCATCTAAAATAATTTCCATGAAAAAAGACAAGTCTATTACAATAATGAAGTTGCACACTTTTAAATTCTTATCAACAAGTTTTTAGATTGGATAACTGCCATAAATTTGCAAATTTGAAAGTTCATCACAAACTAATGTCTGCACACATAGACTACACATGAACATGAGACTTGCTTTTTAGTTATTTAGTAATTATGTTGCAAATGGTGTAAGATTCCAGTGATAAGATAGGTATGTGGGAAACGATATGGAAAGAAACGTGATTGTAGCAGGTGACCTCAATTTACTAAATGTCAATTAGGAAGGTAATGCGAATGACAGGAAGCATGACTAACAAATGGCAAATAAGTTAATATGGGAAGGACAGCTGATTCAGAAAGTAACAGAAGAATGGAACTAGATGGAAGAATATTCTGGATGTGGTGCTGGTAAAACCAGATGAGCTCTAGAGAAACTGAAGTAACAGATGGTATTAGTGATCACAAAGCTGATTTTGTTGTAGTTAAAAATAAATGTGATAGGAAAGAAGGACTTAAAAGTAGGACTAATAAGCGGTACCATATGGCTGAAAAAACAGGCATGAGAAAGTTTTTAAAAAGTGACTATAATCGGTGGAAAACAGTAAACAGAAATGTAAACAGATTCTGGGATGGGTTTAAAACAATTGTTGAAGAATGTGAAAACAGGTTTGTACCTTTAAGGCTGGTAAGGAATGGTAAAGACCCACTTTGTTATAACAGAGCAATAAAGAGACTAAAGAATTTGGAAAGAAATAGAGTTAGAAATGGCTGTGGTAGTAAGGAGAAATTGAAGGAACTCGCTAGGAAATTGAATCTAGCAAAGAAGTCAGCTAAGGATAACATGATGAGAAGCATAATTGGTAGGCATGCAAATTTTAGTGAAAAATAGAAGGGTATGTATAGGTACTTTAAAGCAGAAACAGGTTCCAAGAAGGATATTCCAGAAATCATTGATGAACAAGGGGAGTGTATATGCAAGGATCTTCAAAAGGCAGAAGTATTCAGTCAGCAGTATGTAAAGATTGTCGGTTACAAAGATAATGTCCAGATAAGGGAGGTGACTAATACTAAAGAAGTATTAAAATTTATCTATGATATCAACAACATTTATATAAGATACAAAAGTTGAAAACTAGAAAAGCAGCTGGAATTGATAAGATTTTGGGGGATATGGGTTGGGATATGGTACCATATCTGAAGTACTTATTTGATTATTGTTTGCATGAAGGAGCTATACCAAATGAATGGAGAGTTGCTATAGTAGCCCCTGTGTATAAAGAAAAGGGGGATAGACGTAAAGCTGCAAATTATAGGCCGGTCAGTTTGACATGCATTGTATGTAAGCTTTAGGAAAGCATTCTTTCTGATTGTATTAGACATGTTAGCAAAATTAATACTGTAACTGGTTTGATAGAAGGCAGTTCGGGTTTAGGAAAGGGTGTTCCATTGTTGCTCAACGTGTAAGATTCCAGCAAGATATAGCGGATATCTTGGATTCAGGAGGTCAGATGGACTAAATTTGATTGATCTAAGGCATTTGATAGGGTAGATAGATCTTGGGAGACTACTGGCAAAAATTAGTGCAATTAGACTAGACAAAAGAGTGACTGAATGGGTGGCTATATTTCTAGAAAATAGATTTTGGAAAATTAGAGTAGGCGAATCTTTACCTGACCCTGTAATAATTAAGAGGGGAATTCTTCAAGGCAATATTATTGGACCTTTATGGTTTCTTTTATATATAAATGATATGAGTAAAGAAGTAGACTCAGAGATAAGGCATTTTACAGATGATGCTATTCAGTATAGAGTAATAAATAAGTTACAAAATTATGAGAAACTGCAAAATGGCCTTAATAATATTGTGAGATGGATAGGAAGCAATGGTATGATGATAAACTGGATTAAAAGTCAGGTTTTGAGTTTCACAAATAGCAAAAGTCCTCTTAAGTATTGTTTTTTTTGCTAGTGACTTTACGTCGCACCAACGCAGATAGGTCTTATGGCGACGATGGGATAGGAAAGGCCTAGGCGTTGGAAAGAAGTGGCCGTGACCTTAATTTGCCTGGTGTGAAAATGGGAAACCACGAAAAACCATCTTCTGGGCTGCCGACAGTGCGATTCAAACTCACTATCTTCTGGATGCAAGCTCACAGCCATGCGCCTCTAACTGCATGGCCAACTTACCCGGTCCTCTAAGTTTTAATGACTGCATTGAAGGGGTGAAAGTTCCTTTTAGGGATCATTATAAGTACCTACGTGTTAATATAAGGAAAGATCTTTATTTGGGTAATCACATAAATGGGATTGTAAATGAAGGGTACAGATCTCTGCACATGGTTATGAAAGTATTTAGGGGTTGTAGTAAGGATGTAAAGGAGAGAGCATTCAAATCTCTGGTAAGACCCCAACTAGAGTATAGTTTCAGTGTACAGAACCCTCACCAGGATTGATTCAAGAACGTGAAAAAATACAATGAAAAGCAGCTCGTTCTAGATGATTTCCAACAAAAGAGTAGTGTTACAAAAATATTGCAAAGTTTGGGCTGAGAAGACTTGGGAGAAAGAAGACGAGCTGCTCGACTACGTGGTATGTTTTTGTATAATAACAATAAGTTATTATTTTGTTCACCTAATCAATGCACTATACACATCAATTAGGATTTTGTCCTTGTTAAAATATTCGTTGACATGTTATTTAAAAATATGGTACATGTTTTGCCTTAAATTTTGCAGGACAAAATCCTAATTGTTTGTGTTTAATGTATTGATTAGGTGGACAAAATAATAAAATAACTTATTGTTATTTTATAAAGTCAAATATCATCAATATGGATCCAAAATTATTTATATCACATGTCACAAGTGGTATGTTCCGAGCTGTCAGTGGAGAGATGGCGTGGAATGACATCGGTAGACAAATAAGTTTGAGTGGTGTCTTTAAAAGTAGGAAAGATTGCAATATGAAGACAAAATTGGAATTCAAGAGAAAAAATTGGGGCAAATACAGTATTTATTTATAGGAAGGGAAATTAGGGACTGGAATAACTTACCAAGGGAGATGTTCAATAAATTTCCAATTTCTTTGCAATCATTTAAGAAAAGGCTAGGAAAACAACAGACAGGGAATCTGCCACCTGGGTGACTGCCCTTTGCAGATCGGTAGTGATGGATGAAGTTTCATTCGTAATTATCTCTGATGGGAAAAGTAGAAAATAAAAGTAATTGAGCTCAATTACAGTTACCTGAGAAAAAATATACTCAATTACTAATGAAATTCTTTTCAAAAATGTTGGTAAAATTACAATTACTTCACAGAATGTGAATCTTTAGGGAATCACTGATATTTTTTCACATGGGAATGGAATGGTACCAAAGTATTTTGCCATTTCACTGTTTGGAGAATAGAATTCAGTGGAGTTAAGATGGTCACAATTGCTGATAACGAATTTAAACAGAACACACAAACTAGATAATATATCAAGGAGATACGGTATAGCGCAAAGTCGAAATAGTCAAATTCAACATGGCAGTGGCTAAGACAAAACAAGACTTAGAATTGTTAAAGACAGCTCTATTGCAAATTGATAAATGAACAAACCATCATAGAGAGCGAACGCATTACATTCAAGAGGCTAGAGACGCATCTTTAAATTGATAGGTTAGAAGAAAATCGTCGGAAGAAAAAAGATTTACAGCACTAGATTAACAGAATAACGCATAAATAGAATAGCAATAGTATAATCTACATGATATAAGGTGAATATTATATGAATAATCGATATACAGGAGTTGATCATGGCAAAGACAAGGCCGTGATTCTATCAAAAGAGAAAGAATTCCTTGTAACGCAACGATAACATATTGAGTCTTTAAACAATATTATACGATATAAAAAGCTGAAACAACAGCAGACATATTGGAGATCTGCAAGATTAAAATGATAAAAATTCAATCTAAACGGATTCTCATTGAAATTGTTATGTTATAAGGCCTTGAATACAGCATAATGTTGCAGCTAACTTCATATATATATTTTTATCTTCCCATTGTGCAAGACGAGGCCGCCATGCATTTTTAAGAAGACTATGGGGCAGATTGTCTGGATCTGGCCAAGCTGAGATGACGGCAAAGAGTGATCACATCTCCGAGGACATCTCGATGGCAGGATTAGATCATCACAATGAATCCTTATAAGAAGTGTCGGTCATTAAATTGATAAATTTTAACCTAGTATTTCTACCATAAAGTTATATTTTCCTGAATGATAAGGATGGCATACATTAAATCACATGGTTAGGCAATATTATTTTCTATAAATAATTTCAGAACGATAGATGGTTTCTAGTATCTTCATGAAAGATATTCCTTGCATATTTAAATAAATCACACATGGTCATACATTTAAGTTCAGACACTATGTGAGAATATGGTTGACTAGTTATGTTTTATAGTTAATATGGATCAAAGATTAATTTGATAAACGATACAATGATGAGTAATGTTAGATTTTAAGGTGAATATTAGCATATGTTTTTGCTAGCAAGAAATACTTATATTTTTCCCAATGCACACAGATGTGTTACGACAATCCAAAGACAAGAATGAAATGAAATCCTCATCCTAAGATAACAGAAGAAAGGAGATGAATTATGATGCTGGTAAAATGATGTATTTTATGTAATTCAAACAAATTAACTTTATCCTTGACTTTCCAAGTAGATTTGTATTTATTTAAATAAATGTTAATATATATTTTTTTAATTTATTTTAAATTTGAATGATGATATGAAAGTGATTTACAAGTTCATTTCAGATCTTAATTTTTACAATATATGACCAACATGTCAATGATCAACATTGATAGTTTATGCTATCAAAGCAGATTCAATTAATTCAATTTATTAATTTTTCCTTTATTTTCTTTTTTCTCAACTTTCAAACTTGAATAAATGATTATAGTTAAGGTATTAAGTGCTATTTATCAATTTGGTTAAGGATATTAGATAGATTTTGAATTAAGGCATCAAATAGATCATATTCTTGTATAGCCAACAATTCATAGGATGGAGACGTCATCATTACTGGCTAATAAGACGTTTATTGAGATGCCGTCTTCTTTTCGGAACCCACGTTATAAAGTATATAAACATTGAACCCGGAGATTAAGCTAGCCTGGATTCCTTTTACATTCCCGCCCTGGATGCAGGAAGGGCGTAGTATGCAAGGAAAAACACAATACTCCATTTTGTGTTATTTAGCATAGACATTAAGTGGCTATCATCACTAGGCGAGACTAATCAGATTTTCAAAATGATTTCTCCCAAGCCAAATTTGCACGTCACTTTTGTGTTTTCATTATTTTCAGGATAATTAATTGAAAATATTTATTGACAGGGGAATGTCTTAACTCCTTCACTGTCACATGTTTATTCTCGACCACGTAACCCATGTGGGTGGGGGCGGTAGAATAACATCTATGGTATCCTGTTACTGTTGAGAGGTGACTAAAAGGAAGACCAAGGACTGTCAATTTGGGAGTGCGGGTTGGTGACCACTGTTCTGCTTACTTGTGTCAGTGTCCTCGGTCAACTGTTGTTCTTCTCCGATCTCCACAGTATTAGGTTTTTGAGGCCTAGGAAGTCTTTCAGTTTCATGCCCTTTGTGGCCCTTCCCTGTCTTTTAGCTACACCTTCACTTTTTGAAGTGTCAGACCTCCTCCATTTTCCTTCTGATTATTGTTAATAGGGGATGATTGCCCAGTTGTACTTCCTCTTAAAACAGTCGCCACCAGGCGAGTTGGCCATGTGGTTAGGAGCGTGCAGCTGTGAGCTCGCATCCGGGAGATAGTGGGTTCGAACCCCATTGTCGGTAGCCCTGAACGTGGTTTTCCATGGTTTCCCATTTTCACACCAGGCAAATGCTGAGGCTGTACCTTAATTAAGGCCACGGCCGCTTCCTTCCCATTCCTAGGCCTTTCCTGTTCCATCGTCGCTATAAGACCTACCTGTGTCGGTGCGACATAAAGCAACTAGCAAAAAAAAACCAATTGCCACCACCACCACCATCTCGACCACATAGTACACGATTATTTAAATCTCAGCCAGTAACCACATCAACCTGCATTTAAATGAACGAGTGCATGCCATACCCTTAGTGCGACATCTTGTGAATGCTGGGGCTCCAAAGTTGCCAAGCTCTCAAGGCGATGTATAATGATTACTGTACTAGAATGAAACAATTACAATTTTATTTTCAGAAGTAAATTATGAGTAAAAATTACAATTTGTGAAAAGTAATGATACAACATCAACAATGTCCCACTCCAGTCACCCGGGTGTGGTTAACAAGCCTCCTCCACTCCTTTGTGTCCTTCCACTTTTCCTGTTCCATCACTTCCACCACCTCCAGTCCAGCTTCTCTATCATCCTTGCAAATCTGATCCATCCACCTTCTTCTCAGTCTTCCAACTGGTCTCTTTCCCTTAACTTCTCTTTCCAGTTCCCTTCTTGCTACCCATTCCTTTCCCATTCTTTTTACATGTCCGAACCATCTCAGTCTTGCTTTCTGTATCTTCTGTACTAATGGTTCTATATTTAGTTCTTCTCTGGTTTTAATATTTTGGATTCTATCTCTTCTTGTCTTTTTAACTGATGTTCTTAGAAATTTCATTTCTACTGCTTGCATCTTACTATCTTGTCTCTTATTAATTACCAGCATTTCTAGTCCGTATTTTACAGTTGGTATGAAATACTGTTTATATAATGTTAATTTCATTCTCTTGGGTTACTTTGTCATCCTATAAAAGCTCTCTGACTTGATGATAAAATGATGTACCGTTACTTAGTCTGTTATTTTTTCGGGGTTGATTTCCTTACTTCTGTTAATAACTGTTCTACATTCTCTAACCATTCTACGTCTGTGTTCACTTGGCTTCTCTTTTTCTCTTTTCCACAGTGCATGACTACAGTTTTCTTTTTACTAATTACCATTCCAAACTCCTTCAGATTTTCATTCGAAACGTCCAGTCTCCTCTGTACATCCTTTTTTTCCCTTTCCCCATAATGACTGTAACTTATGAAATACTGTTTGCTATGATTTCGACATACTCTTTGGGGGTGTAAACTCTGTCACTTTTCTGTATTTCTCTCTTCAGTGTTCCAAACATGTGTCACAAGGGAGAATCGAGTGACCTCTTTCGGGAAATCTGTGAATGATTGTTAAAAAATTTATCAATGTCTGTCAATGCAAGGCAAGGAACTGCTTTCCCACTATAGTCATTATATACTTTTGGCTCCTTAATTCTCTCCATTTATGTCTATAATTACAAGTAAAAATTACTAAAAAAGTAATCATTACAAGTAATTCAATTACTTTTACTCCATTACTTCCCTACTCTGAATGTTTCTTACACAAATAAACTCAGAAAGATTTGAAACCAGTGAACTGACAGAAACTTTCACAGGTGAATGAATTTACCAAATACATATATATTTAATATTTCTACATCAGCAAGGGATCTTTACAAAGATCCAATAGGGCATCAAACCTTAAGTAAACTGGAGAAAACATCCTCAATAGGAATAGGGATACTTTTGCTTTAGACAGAACTCTTGAATCCCTAAGAGTAACATTTGAGAGCACCATACAGATGTCAGAGTATTTATGGATTCCAAGTAGATTCCCAGCCTCGTTGCCTCCAGGAATTAACCTGGTACTTATTTTTGGTGTAGGGTGAGTAAACCCCAGGCCCATGTGCATCTCTGAAAGTACTGTATGTAGATATCTTACATAACTCTACCTTGGTGAACAAATCTAACATTTTTTTCAAAATCCGGTGTTTACAGATTTAAATGCAACAATTACAGACTGGCCGTAATTTTACTATTAGATATTCAGAACATGTTAACCCTTTAAAATACAATAGATTCTCTGCAGTAGGACAGCATATACAGTGGACCCCCTGATAATTCGTGGTAATTAATGCACGCATTTCCATGAATTATTGAAAACCGCGCATTATCCACAGTCATTTCTAAGCCTGGTAAAAACAAAACCATAGGTTAAAATAATGAAATGTATTTTATGAACAAGCAGAAAATAATTATAACACTTCACATTGTATTGTAAGACACACTAGATAAAAATTAGTAAATGCCATGTGGATTATGATAATATTCGTATCTAACGTTAAAAACGGTCATCACTTTTTGTTTCTTAGATGATTGTTCATTTTTTTCTAATTTTGATGATGCCTCGCCTTTTTCCAGTCTTTCTATAATTTTCAGTTTTTCACTGACGGTTAACTTTTTATATTTCATTATTTTTCGACCACTCATATTGAAAACTCTTACTACTGACTTATTCAAAACTTCGAAAAGACTGCCGCACTCCATTCACACTTCTCAAGTACAGTAGCCTACAATACACTCACTGCCAGCGCACCTAACCTTCACTTGGCTTACAGTTCAGCGACCTTGGGCTGTGGGGAAAGGGAGGGTAAATTCCGAGTGCATTCCTCTTTCATTGTCTCTGCTTCCGAGATTATGGTAATCTGTGCTGTGCCATGCGCAGCAACATGCTCTAATGTTTCCAAGTTTGCAGCATTCTGGCCTACTGCTACATCGTAGAGAAACGAAGTCCAGTCTCCTCAAATATCACTGATTTCGTTCCCACGCATCACATTAAAATTCTTTTAAACTAGGCAGAGATAATTTTTACTCAGCGAGATGATTAGTGGGTGTAAGAATTAATACTTTAAAAAATTAACTCTCCGAGACCCGCAATCGGGACAAATATTTCAGATTCCCTATGGGAATCGTCATCTATATCAATTAACCACAAAGCGAATTATCCGCATGCGAATGATCAGGATTGCACTGTACATGATTCTAAACATAATTTCACCAACATAGAACAGGACATACAAATACTTGAAATAATAAACAAAGGCCCCCTACTTAACACAACCGAAAATTGTTACATTCATCTTGACCAGTATTTTAATCCTAATTTCAGTTTAAACTACATTTCAGAAAAATCAAAAATTCTTTTCGATTTTCCTATCTTCAGTTTTAAACATGTTAAATCTGTAAACTCAAATTCGATTTTCCACGCCTTGCATAGTACCCATCCACGTCTTTTACCCCCATTATCTCATTCACCTGCCCCACCTTAAATTCACTCCCCTTTCCTCCTTTCCCTCTTCCCCACCTTCTCCTTCCGCTCTCCCTTTCTCCTCTTTCCCTTTCTGCTCTCTTACACATTTCCAAATTCAGCCCCTCACTGTATCACACTGTGCTATGTGATTTATATATTATATTTTTCTTGATCAATTCATTGCCTTTAAAATCTTTCCCTCGCCTGAATTGGCTTTTATTACTCTCATTATGTCTTTCTATTTCCGCATCAAACTGGGAATTAAAATCAACCATGGTTCAGAACAATATGACCTTCAAATTTATCTCCTGGAATAACATTTTGCAGCTAAAATTCTAAGTATGACTTATAATATGTAGTACAGTACATTATATTACCTCCATTGTTATTGTGGCAGTATTTCGGAGTCCCATAAGGACCACCACATTTTGTAAGAATTTTTAAGTTAGACTTACTTACCACTTCTGAAATATGTATCCCATTATGAGTGGTGGTAGTAAAATAACCCACGGTATGCCCTGCCTGTTGTAAAAGGTGACTAAGAGGGGCAAACGAGGTCTTAACTTGGGAGTGTGGGTTGGTGCCCACGGGAACGTTAGCTGAGCCCTGCATTGTATCCCCTTGTGTCAGGCTCCTCACTTTCATCTATCTTATCCATCCTCCCTTGGTCAACTCTTGTTTTTTTTTTTTTTTTCTAACCCTGACAGTACTTCGTGTGGAGGCTTAGGGAATCTTCATGCCCTTTGTGGCCCTTGTCTTTGTTTGGCAAATACCTTCATTTTTCCATTTTTCTCTCTGATTAGTGTTAATAGAGGATGGTTTACTTGATGGTTGTACTTCCTACACCACCACCACTCTAAAATATGTAGTAAACAATGTTCCTAAGCCCGGTATCTTGAAAATAGGAGATGTAAATCTTCACCAGATACCAGTAAAGACAAGGAGTAGCCTATTAATAATAGCATACCAAAATCTGAATGCTTGAGGGAAATGTGCAACAAGATATCACCAAACTGGATATAGTACCAATAGTCAAGTAGTGAGAGACTGGATTTAAGCCTGAGTCATGAGAAATGCTTATGTAGAGTATAGTAATAAATCATTAATAGGTCTGTTGGCCAGAGAATTTTGTTACAGTTAATCGCCATGTTATTTTGAAATCAATTATATATAATTGTGCTATTCAAAGTTTCCCTACTCGCGAGAAAATGTCTTAGTTTACATGTATCCACAATGTAATAACTGCCATGTTTTGCTCTACACGGGGGGCATGGCCGTTGGCTTCAAGCGATAGCCAAAGCGAGTAGTGTAGCGGGCAGCTCCCTGTATTCTTTACTCGCTGGTTCTTCTACATCAATCTCTTCTCAGCCCCAATGAGCTCCTTCCTTCCTACCTTCATCAAAGTGGGCATCAACGCTCATTGAGGGGCCATTTTGACAGATCTTCAGTCTTGATGCATGAAGTGTAGGATAAGAACAAACTGTTCCCAATCTTTTACAATCTATACCGGTATTTATTTATTCTCTTTTCCTATATTTATCCAGCTTCTTCCTTCTTCTTTCTTCTCAATGAGCGTTGATGCCCACTTTCTTGATGAAGCTAGAAAGAAATGAGCTCATCAAGGGCTGAGAAGAGATGCCATGTAGAAAAACTGGGACTGATAGGGAAAGAGCCTATCTGTTCAAAGACAGCAGTATTTGAAGATGCAGAAATTGTCCTTGTCTCACCTTTTTGTTGGTCCCTCTTCTGACACTGACCTGCCATTATGTTCGTCCTATAATGAGTTCATTTTCTTGTTCTTAACTCTAGATATAACTTAACACTGAAGGTAAGCATAGTAAACGCTAGAGTGCAGAAAATGTCGCCTGTTATAAACAAAACAAACCCTATGGCGCAACAGCCATGCAAGGCCATGACCTACCAAGCAATTGCTAATCAGCACAAAGGCCTGCAGATTATGACTAGAGCCCTGCGCGGATATACAAAGGCCATCCAATAAATAAGTTTCCCATTTTTTTCTCTGCAAACCACATGTTTTAAAATTAAATTGGTACTGTAGGAACTTTCACTGGGGTATGGTGGCTGCGCTTGACCTTCAACAGCGATCTTGATCTTAAGGCCCATGTAAGAGAAGGCTTTTTGTTTAGTTTGGTTAGTTTTAAATGCACAAGCTGACCTTCAACAGCACGTGCTTGCTCCACGTTCACCAGTTCGGTGCCAGCTGCCATGGAGCTACCATTTGAAAGTGTGTCCACTTGTGAACTCCATTTCATTCACTTTTTCACAGCGAAAAATGAAACGGCTATCAATATTCATTGCCATTTAATGTGTGTTTATGGTGAAGGATGCATCAGCATCCAAATGGTTCGTCACTGGCATTCATGGTTACTGGAAGGACAGTAAAATGTGCATGATGAAGAGTGCAGTGGCCAGCCCGTTACTGCTACAGGCACTGCAGTCACTGGTGCAGTTCGGAATGTGGTGGATGAAGATCAACACACCAGCATTGATGAGATAATGAATTGACTGCCTCCTGGTATGGGAACTGGACGCTCCTCTATTGCAACGATCCTGTCAGATGTCTTGCAGTATCGAAAAGTCTGTGCAAGATGGGTCCCACATTTGCTTACTGATGCTCACAAGCAGCAACGGATTGAGGCGGCCTGAGGTTTCCTGCAAATGCTTCAAAGAGAGGAGGATCAACTGTTTTCCTACATTGTCACTGGAGATGAAAGCTGGGTGCATCCTTCAACTCCAGAAACAAAACAACAAAGCATGGTAGTGAAGAAACCTGGCGAACATGCACCAAAAAAGGCCAAGACCTCAGCCTCTGCGGGCAAAGTTATGGCTACTGTCTTCTGGGACTGTAATGGTGTTCTACTGGTTGTCTACCTGCCCCGATGCACTACGGTCACAGCTGAGAGGTACTGTACGATCCTTATGAAGCTCAGAGCTGCAATCAAACAAAAACAACCTGGCCTTCTGTCTTGGAAAGTGTTGCACTTCCATGACAACGCGCTCCCCCATGCAACTCAAAGGACCAAGGATTTGCTGCAGAACTTCAAATGGGACCTTTTTCCGCATCTACCTTATTCTCCGGATCTCGCTCCGAGTGATTTCAGTCTCTTTCCACAACTCAAATTGCACCTTGGAGGCAAGCGGTTTGTGGAAGTGGAGATGAACCACTGGCTACGGAGACAGGACCCAACCTGGTATGATGAAGGTATCAAAAAACTGCTGCTAACGTACCAAAAATGTTTGGACAGAAATGGTGACTATGTGGAGAAGTAGTGTACGAGCTGTAGAATGAAAATAAAATATTTCAAAAGTGTAATCTGCTTGTATTTTCTGTAAAATAGGGAAAGTTATTTATCGGATGGCCCTTGTACAAAATATTATCCGCATCCGCGCTTCCTTCATCCGCATCTGTCAATGGTTGTCCACAAATATTGCAACTATTTGACTATATTACACCCAAGGTATTGACACAGATAGATCTGTTAACATAACGTAATAGACGTGATACCTAGCAACAGCCCCTACAATGACACGTTTATGAGTGATTTCTTCTTGTGACAACTACTGACATGTTGAGCGGTTCTCTTTTGGAACCTTTGTTCCTTCCTTCCACTAATTGCGGGCAGGAGCCACTTAGGCTTAGGTCAGATTTACGGTTTTACGAACTCAAGGCTCTTTACATATAAAACCATTTTCTCATACCAATGTCAAGGGTCACCTCACCACAAGCAAAAATAACTGCATGAAATGTATGAAAGATTCACTTGTTGAGATTTTTAGAGTATACCTGAGTGAAAATCAATAAACATAATTATTTAGAAATTATGAGAAAAATTATCTGCACTGCCATACAGTTTGCATCCACCAAGACACTAACTTTGCAGATATCCACATCTGCATAGAGCTTTAATTATGAGGTGTCGTGTGGTCAGCATGACGAATCCTCTTGGCCATTATTCTTGGCTTCCTAGACTGGGGCCGTCACCACACTGTCAGGTAGCTCCTCAGTTGTAAACATGTAGGCTGAGTGGACCTTAAACAATCTCAGATCCAGGTAAAAAGGTCCCTGGCCTAGCCAGGAATCGAACCCAGGGCCTCTGGGTAAGAGGCAGGCACGCTACCCGTACACCGCCTATTATGATGGAAAGAATTTCCTCCTTGTTAACAAAAATTGTGTTTTGTATTTTCTATAATAATATTCAAGTTATACCAATAAGCCTGCTTAAACAATAAAAATGAATAATTTAATGTGGACACTTAAGCCACAAATAAACACAATTACAATTGAAATACAAAATTTACCTTTTTAGGAATAGTTTGTTTTGGTATAGTAACCCTGAAAACATTGAGCTATGCACAGTCCAACCTTGCACCACCATCTCCTTTCTTTTCACAGTACAGGTGCATCATCAGCCTGTGTCTCTTCGTCTAATGTAAAACAATACTATTTATTGTAACTTTAAAAAGTTACATATATTTGATGAAATTAGTTCAGTCTTGCTAGAGACCATCATCAGTCAAAATCAATAAAGTTAAGGCAAGACATGAATTATAGAAAAAATTTATGAAGCAAGAATGTCTTGTGGAAACCTTCAGATTTTGTTTTACATTATATTGCTCTTCAACATGGAATAATATGAAATTTATACCTATGATCTCTTCATCTAAGCAGAAAAAAAAATAGGCCCAAATTTCTGGACAGGTGAAGAATTTCTATCATTTGTATTCAGAGTAAAATAGTGCAGCTAAACACTTGCAAACTAAAGTGACGTAACAAATAAAAATCTAGCCCAAACTTATCACTTGATATATTATCTGCTTTGTAAACAGAGTCTTTGTCACTGTCATCTATTTCTGAACCCACTTCTCCCAATAAAATATCTAAGACATCACTATCATTGAACAGATGACAGCGTGAAATATTTGACCCCTTCCACAGCCAACACATTGAATGCTTCGGTAAAAGTCACGGCAAGGAGAAACTACCCTTTTTATCGTTTCAGTATGAACTTCCCAATAACTGCTGCATTCTAGTGAACACTAGATAAACTACAACCTTCAAGCAAGGGACAGGAACCATATCGGATACGTGCAGCAGCCTATAAACAGGCGCAAAAATCACGCCTGTATGGTATACGGGCATCATCCATAACCAGGAAAGCAGTGCGCCTGTATCCTGTACTGGCATAGCGTTGAAAGTGTTAATGTATGAGTAAATCCCAGGCTATTAAATACTCACCTATCGTGACGATCTCGTCGCATCTGAATAATGATAAAGAATATAGCTATAATGCAGGACAGAACTGAGGTTGCAGCTACAGCCATCATTCCTTTTACTGGTATGCTACTGAATTCTGAAATGAAAATCATGACAAGTATGGATGTTAGGAGTGCAGTATAAAACAAATGTCATTCACGTGGATTGGAGTGTGTCTTTTGAACACCTATTCTTTCTTTCTTTCTTTCTTTCTTTCTTTCTTTCTTAATCTGTTTACCCTCCAGGGTTGGTTTTTCCCTCAGACCCAGCAAGGGATCCCACCTCTACTGCATCAAGGGCAGTGTCCTGGAGCACGAGACTTTGGGTCAGGGGATACAGCTGGGCAGGAGGACCAGTACCTCACCAGCTATGCTGAACAGGGGCCTTGTGGGGCAGATGGAAAGATTCGAAGGGATAGACAAGGAAGAGGGAAGGAAGCAGCCATGGCCTTAGGTACCATCCCAGCATTTGCCTGGAAGAGAAACGGGAAAACCACTTTGAGCATGGCTGAGGTGGGAATCAAACCCACCTCTACTCAGTTGACCTACCAAGACTGAGTGGACCCTGTTCCAGCCCTCGTACCACTTTTCAAATTTCGTGGCAGAGCCAGGAATCGAACCCAGGCCTCAGAGAGTGGCAGTTAATCATGCTAATCACTACACCATAGAGGCAGACTTGAACACTTATTTTGACTGAAATTTTCCCTGCCTAGTATCCTAGAAAACAAAGAAATAACCTTTGGAGAGTTAGGCCATATTACTCTGCTTCCCAACCCTTTTCCTTCCCATCGTTGCCATAAGACCTATTTGTGTCAGTGCGACTTAAAGCAACATGTAAAAAAAAAAAAAAAAAAAACTTTTCTCACGCCCATGGTATTAGTTTTATGAGACCTAGGGAGTCTGTATGCCCTTTGTAGCCCTTCCCTTTCTTTTGCCAATATCTTCATTTTCCAAAATGTCGGTCTTTTTTCTTCTGAAGTGTCAATAAAGGATGGTTGCCTAGTTGTACTTCCTCTTAAAATAATAATCACCACCACCAAGAAACTACTGAGAGGATTTGTTGCAATGACACCTCGTCACCTCATAAACTGCAAGCCTTTGGGTTGAGAAGTGTTTGATTAGTAGGCCAAGGCCCATTAGTGCTGTAGCACCATGGGGTTTGTTTGTGGTTTAAATGCTTCAAGGTTAGAGATTTTCCAGTGGGCTTCACTTAAGCATGTTCCTATATGGTCTGAGGTTGAAAAGAGTGTTGAATTCCTAGCCAGGGAAGGGTTCTTTGATATGGATACAGATACTGAATTATTTGATGAATTTTCAAGCTTAACAAGGTGTGTAGGCTAACACTAGAAAAAATAAATCTGTGAAATAGCTTGGATGATCTTGTAAGTGTAGATAAATGGTGGACAGAAATCTTTCATCAGTCATTCAGTACATTATCCGCACTGCCATACAGTTTGGATCGGGATAAATCTGCGGATGTCTGCATCTGTGCAGGGCTCCAGCTATAACTGCTAGACTGGCAGATTTCCACATTACTTTTATATCAGAGCAAGAAGTTTTGAGTACTTAGAGATGGGGATTTATCTTATCTCCAGCATAAAAATAGAGTTCAGAGTTCTGTTGCTAGCTTTCCAAATTCTCTTT
This sequence comes from Anabrus simplex, assembly GCF_040414725.1. NCBI lineage: Eukaryota > Metazoa > Arthropoda > Insecta > Orthoptera > Tettigoniidae > Anabrus > Anabrus simplex. Next base: position 803,746,551 of record NC_090265.1, read on the forward strand.
GGGTGAATGTATGGTATTGCTAGATTAATGTTCGTACTACCATGAGCAGTGTTTGCATTCAAAGACGAGGTAATAATTACAGTGGAGAGGATTTTACTCTCTGTCATCTGGAAAGAGAACAGGATATCAGAGGACTGGATGAAAGGTATCATTATCCCCCTGTATAAAAAGGGAGACAGAAAGAAATGTGGAAATTATAGGGGTATCACTCTACTTTCTCACTCACTTAAACTCAGGAATATAGTTGATCTGTTATGGAGGAGGAGCAACATGGGTTTAGGAAGAACCAAAGCACTACAGACCTGATATTTGCCATCAGAATGGTAACAACGAAGGATTGGGAATATGGTAAGAATTTAGTGATGGTTTTTATGGACATCGAAAAGGTCTAGAGAGATAATCTGGGAATGCGTAGAAGATATAGGTGTGCCAGACTTCATGATTGATAAAAAAGAGGCTTTATCAAAAGTGCTTAAGCTGTGTCCAAGTAGGGGATGGAAGTTCAGATTGGTCTGAAACCGAAAGAGGAGTACAGCAGGAAAGTACCTTGTCACTATTCCTGTTCATCAGTCATGGATGGGATCATAAAATCCATACAAGAGCATTTCAAAGAGCCTAAAATTCTAATATTTGCAGATGATGTTCTGATCTGGGGAGAAAATGAAGCAGAAGTATGGCAAGTTTAAACAATATGGACTGTTGTTGTTTGAGTCATCAGTCCACAGACTGGTTTGATGCAGCTCTCCATGCCACCCTATCCTGTGCTAACCTTTTCATTTGTACGTAACTATTGCATCCTACATCTGCTCTAATCTGCCTGTCATATTCATACCTTGGTCTACCCCTACTGTTCTTACCACCTACACTTCCTTCAAAAATCAACTGAACAAGTCCTGGGTGTCTTAAGATGTGTCCTATCATTCTATCTCTTCTTCTCGTCAAATTTAGCCAATAAGTCATAAATGAAAGAAAAGTTCCACCTAATCAATACTATTTATTGTCACATGTAGGACCGGTTTCGACCTCTCAGAAGGTCATCCTCAGCTACACTAGAATTGCATTTACATATTATGCCTCATATTGAGAGCTAATGACATACTCTAGAATTCAACGATTTTAAAGTGGTTATACCCATGCTGAGAATTCAATATTATACAATTTCAAAATTAATTGCTCTTGTTACACTTAATGTACATATGTAAGAAACTAATATGAGTTCATCTTTTCTTTAATGTGATGAGTATGTCGGAGTATTTTTAACATAGGCATTTGCCTAGTCAGTTTAATTGATCTCCAGTTTTATGAATATTTAGTCCTGTATGAAATGAACTTAGTTGAACAATTGTAAAATAATCAGTATTATAGTTGTTTTTAACAATAATTTACACTAAATGTAGAGATATACATGTTGATAGTTCAATAAAACAAATGACTAGCCAAAATAAAACATTAGTAAATATAGTTTAACGTGCTTGACTGCACTGTTGATTATCTAATGCGGCAGGTAACAGTGGTTCTTGCATTGTACAGTTCGTGTTATATTAGAATAAGAAGAAGTTAGCACATAAACAAACACTTAAACACATTAAAACAATAAAAGTTACAATAAAAATTAGCAAACATGGTTTAACTTAATTGCACTGTTGACTGTCTAAAGCGGCAAATGATAGTAGTTCTTGCATTGTTGCAGTGCGTATTATGTTAGAATGATGTGAAATAGCTCATAAGCAAAACTCTTAAACACATTAAAACATTAAAATCACTGTAATGTGCGTTGGATGTAAACTTCAGTTGACGGTCCAAATTAATAAGAGACAGACACCTTCTTATGTTGTTTGCAAGTTTTAAGCTTAAATGATTGTAATCATTGCCAATATGTATTGAATATTACTCAACCACTTTCCAATTTAGTATTTGTAACTTGTGGATAGTCTATTTGTTTGACATTGACTAATGTTCTAGAAATTGTTCAATTTTTGAATCCAAGGTCATTAATGGTGGCTCTTTCCTTTCTTATAATGGTGAATATCTGCAAGTCGAAATGATTGAATTAGAAATTCTGATTGAAATAAAAGTTGAATACTAGTGTGCAAGGTAGATAGAGTATAAGAGGTAGGGATCAAGCGCAGGTCTCCCCACCACGCTTGGCCGTCGATGACGTCATCTTGAACCCTCAGCGCCTTGTCTTCTGTATGAGGTAGGCTAATACACAGCTGTGAGCTATTTTGTTTTAGCCACAAGTTAGAGATAAGATAACTTCATTGATATTTTTACTTCACCTCAGAAAAGGGATTCCACTTCACTATTACAGTAGAGTAATAATAGGAGACCAAATACAGTGTGAATCAAGCAGCGTTTCTGAAGTGTTTCGATCTGTATAAAAAGTTGTAACAATGCTAAGACTGTGATCGCAGTGGAATGGCCATTCCATATGTTCATGTTACCTATGATAACAATAACAAGGGGGCTCTAATTGTTACAGACTCGAACATTAAAACTTGATGATTACAAGAAATATGCCCGTTGTTACAGCAATATTGGGAAACTATATACACTGTCAACAACACCAACAGTATAGTAAATGTTCTCCTCCAAGTGCCAGGAGCTGACAAATTCCACGTTAACATTAGATAGGCTGTATAAATTAATGAGCCTGTATATTAACGTTCTTAGCACTGGTTTCATATACAACATAATAAATAGCCTTTCATAAAAAAAATAGGCATGTTATACACAAAGAATAATGCTGATATTTTTAAAAAAGAACATCAAACACACTCTATAGCATCAGTGGATTTTCTTTGCATTTCTTCTTTTGTTATCGGTATTGTATTAACTGAAACCCGGTCTCTTGATTGTCTTTCTTACTTTTGTTTAAATTGTCCATTCGAATAAAAGAACGGCTTCTTACGAAGCAACTTGTAAGCTCATAAATTTAGGGGAATTTCTTCTTCAGGATATCCGTAAGGTTTGTGATGATGTTAAAACCCTCTTTCAGTTCTTACCCGTGGTAAAATTTGAACTCTCTTTCCATCTGCACCACAGTGGAGTACCATCTCTCTGTAGGCTGCATCAAACTGTCTCTAGATGTTTTTGAAATTTAATTTCCACCTTTTGTATGTTGACCTGTTTTCTATTCCTGTATCGAGGTTTTTCTTCTTTACCCTAAAAGCTATACAGCCAGTGAAGTCTGTAAGCAGCTCATCCCATCCTTGGTTTCGCGACTGTCCTCGACCTGTTTTACTAGCTCTTCAAGGGCTTTAACGAACCCTTGCTCATCCTCCAGTAAAGAATAGGATGTTGTGGGCTCAACGCTGGCCTTTTAAAAAAAAATGATATCTGTTCTTGGCGTCAACCTCTGTAGATCTTTTGCCACTACATTCACCATATGATAGGAACCTGCGGGTACGGTAAGTGTAATTGCGGAAGTGTAGAGTGTTGAATGTGAGGAAAGGAAGATTAAGGACGACACAAAGACCCAGTCCCCAGGCGCGGCATATGAATCATTTACAATTAAAAACCTTTGACCCGGCCGGGAATCGAACCCGGGGCCGCTGGGTGACAGGCGGACAGGTTGCCCCCCGATATCCATGGAGTTCATCAGTATCATGTAACATATTTGGACGTAATGTTTCATAATCTTCCAGAGAACAGTTGGAATTTCTTATCGTCTTGGAAGCATTGAGGCTGACAGCAATGATTTCACCTTTTGCATCACAGCTGTCGGAAGAGGATGGTCATGAAGTCTCCCGAACCCTCGAAGCTGAGAAAGATAGCTTTCGATAATGTCTTGATTACTTCTGTCACCATTTATTTAGGCCAGTGGCTTTAAGGAATACATGAAAGTGTATGTTTCGTTCCTTCACATGCCTGCTATGTTTTGTGCAGCCTGCACTCGCATGACAAACCATACTGAAAAGCGTACACTATTACTGATTTTTACGTTTCATCATATAAAATAAACACACACGGTTTCTTATATACCACAGATATGTTACTATCGTGTACTATTAGCACCTAGCTTCTGCGTGCACAGCGATTCTTATTCAAACTACCTCTACCTCATTCAGGGCAGATTCAACGCAAGGGTCCTGCGTGACGTCACAGCTCTGCTTTGCTACTGCGCACCTCTCTCGTGATCCCTACCTTGTATTCTACGTACCTTGACTAGGGTGCGAGTTCTATGAAAATTTACTTACTCCTGTGGGGTGGTTGAGATGTTTGCTGCTTGGCTGTCTGTCGCGTATTGTACCTTGTACTTCTGATAATGTTGTCGGCTATTGTGGAGGGGTTGGAGGGGTGTGTGGGGGAAGCCTTGTTGTGTGTATGGGCGGGGCCGGGCATGTCCGCTGTCTGCGCTATGGCTTGTGTATGACGCTGTTTGTTAACTAATTTGATGTAATCATTCTTTACAATTGGGATAATTTTATTAAATAAAATGTTAGTTTTCTCAGTTCGTTGATATTATAATTGGGATTTGTGTATTGATCAAATGTTATGTATAACTCCTCTTATATATTAAGCAAAGGGCCTTTCGGATTTTTATTTAATATTTTCAGATCATTGTCTATATCCGTAAAATTATGTTTGTAATCGTGCATGTGCTGTCCTATTGCAGAGAAATGATTATGCTTAATAGCGTTGACATGTTCATTATACCTTATCGCAAAATTTCTTCCAGTACACCGTATGTAACTTGTTAGGCAGTTGTTACATCTAATTCAATATACTCCTGATTGAAAATATTTGTTGTTATTGTTGACTGATTTGGTATTATGTATAATATGCCTGCTGTTATGTGTAGTTCTGAAAGCTATTTTAAGGTTATGCTTCTTAAAGACATTAGATAGAGAATATATGCACGTGTTATTAAAAGTGAAAGTTGCGTAATCTTTTCTAGGTTTATCTGGTTTCAGCAGTGTAGTTTTGGGACGGGATTCCATCTTATGAATAATGGAATTTATCATCTCTTTTTTATAACCATTTTTTCTGGCTATTTCATGAATTAATTGTAACTCTTCATTGAGGTCTGTTTTTGATAACGGTAAATTAAAGGCTCTGTAAATCATGCTTTGGTATGCTGCTTTCTTATGGGAGTCAGGATAAACGGAATCCATCTTTATAGTATTTATTGTGTGAGTGGGTTTACGGTAAATTTTGAAGGTCAGGTGTTTTTCATGCCTAGTAATCGTCAGATCAAGATAGTTTAGCTTACAATTATTCTCAGATTCTTTAGTGAATTGTATATTCGTGTGTATGGCATTTATTTTGTCTAGTATAATATTATCGTGGGTTATTCTGTTGTCGATGACGACGAATACGTCATCAACAAATCTACACCAGAAGAATATTCCTTCCATTTTGCAAATAGAATTGTATTCTAGGTGGTCTATGTATATTTCTGCTATTATGCCAGATGCGGGAGATCCCATCGGTAAACCTGTTTGTTGATATATAGTGTCGTGAAACTTAAAAAAGTTGTTATTGACTGCGAATTCGAGTAATGTAATGAATTCTTCGATTTCAAAAGTACTTAACTTACTGTAAGTTTTTAGATTAGTTCTGATTATACTTATAGTTTCTTTAGTGGGGATGTTTGGGTACATGTTATTTTTATCGTAAGAAGCTATGAAGTGGTACTGTTCTAATTGTAAATCTTTAGTTTTATTACAAAAGTCTATTGAGTTTCGTACGGACTTATTTGCTTGAAAAAAAAAAATGGTTTCTAAGAAATTTCTGAATATATTTAGAAAGTTTATAAGTGGGACTAGTTCTGTAATTTATAATGGTTCTCATAGGTGTGTTTTCTTTATGAATTTTTGGAAGGGCTTTTGCAGTAGGTAGCTGGGGGTTCATTGTTATAAGATTATTTGCTTCTGTTTCAGTTAGCAAGAAATTTGTGTTTTTGAGTAGATTCTTTAGATTTCTTTGTACTGTATTTGTGGGATCTTTACGTATAATGCGAAATGTGTCATTGTTGAAACATTCTTTCGTTTTGAGAATGTATTCATCTTTATTGATAATTACCGTTGTGTTTCCTTTGTCGGCTTTTGTTATGAGGAGATTATTCTGCTTGATTTTGTTCTTGAGATTATTTAATTGCGTTATATTTGCTCTACTGTTATCAGAGATGTTAGCTTGTATTTTATTGACGTATTGTGGTAGTTTTTTTGCTATTTCATGTCTGACTTCTTCTCGTATTTCATGTGGAGTCCTTTGTATAGCTAATTCTGTTTCGGTTACCGCGGTTGTGATATCCTGTAGTATTGAGGTGTTACACCAATTATGTTTAGGTCCTTTGCTTAAAATTTCATTTTCTGCTTGGTTGAATATTGTGTTCGTAAGATTTTTTACAGGTGGATAGAAAAGGTGCATTTTGTTTCCTGTAGATTGATTTAAGCTGTCTGTTTTTGTGAAGTGAGTGACTTGTTTTGCTTTCTGTGTCCGTTTTAAGGTCTCAAGTTTTTTTTACCTAAGGTATTCTGCATTTTTATGGCTAGATTTTCTATTTTTTCGTTTGTGACGTGCTGGATGTGACAATAAAATAGTATTGATTAGGTGGAACTTTTCTTTCATTTATGACTTATGGTGACTATCAATACAGAATAAAAATGAAATTTATCAATCAAGATATTAGCGCCAACCAGGCAAAGTGCAATGCATATAAATATAGGAATATCAGAATCAAATTAATGAACACAACTAAGAATATTGTATTTTTAAAAGAATGCCTCGCTTATGACTTAACTCCAAAGTTTTTAAATAAATACAACAATAAACTCAGAAACACTTATCAAACACACGAAACTTTGAGAAAAACTAATAGAATTTGGTTAAAAACCGAAATCAAATTTTTCTATCGTAAAAAGCAGTACCTGAATAATATACTATACCCCCTACACCTGAAAGTGTCCCAGAAACTGCCACGCAGCTTTTGGGATCACTTCCAGCACGTCACAAACGAAAAAATAGAAACTCTAGCCATAAAAAAGCAGAATACCTTAGGTAAAAAACTTGAGACCTTAAAACGGACACAGAAAGCAAAACAAGTCACTCACTTCACAAAAACAGACAGCTTAAATCAATCTACAGGAAACAAAATGCACCTTTTCTATCCACCTGTAAAAAATCTTACGAACACAATATTCAACCAAGCAGAAAATGAAATTTTAAGCAAAGGACCTAAACATAATTGGTGTAACACCTCAATACTACAGGATATCACAACCGCGGTAACCGAAACGGAATTAGCTATACAAAGGACTCCACATGAAATACGAGAAGAAGTCAGACACGAAATAGCAAAAAAACTACCACAATACGTCAATAAAATACAAGCTAACATCTCTGATAACAGTAGAGCAAATATAACGCATTTAAATAATCTCAAGAACAAAATCAAGCAGAATAATCTCCTCATAACAAAAGCCGACAAAGGAAACACAACGGTAATTATCAATAAAGATGAATACATTCTCAAAACGAAAGAATGTTTCAACAATGACACGTTTCGCATTATACGTAAAGATCCCACAAATACAGTACAAAGAAATCTAAAGAATCTACTCAAAAACACAAATTTCTTGCTAACTGAAACAGAAGCAAATAATCTTATAACAATGAACCCCCAGCTACCTACTGCAAAAGCCCTTCCAAAAATTCATAAAGAAAACACACCTATGAGAACCATTATAAATTACAGAACTAGTCCCACTTATAAACTTTCTAAATATATTCAGAAATTTCTTAGAAACCATTTTTTTTTTTTCAAGCAAATAAGTCCGTACGAAACTCAATAGACTTTTGTAATAAAACTAAAGATTTACAATTAGAACAGTACCACTTCATAGCTTCTTACGATAAAAATAACATGTACCCAAACATCCCCACTAAAGAAACTATAAGTATAATCAGAACTAATCTAAAAACTTACAGTAAGTTAAGTACTTTTGAAATCGAAGAATTCATTACATTACTCGAATTCGCAGTCAATAACAACTTTTTTAAGTTTCACGACACTATATATCAACAAACAGGTTTACCGATGGGATCTCCCGCATCTGGCATAATAGCAGAAATATACATAGACCACCTAGAATACAATTCTATTTGCAAAATGGAAGGAATATTCTTCTGGTGTAGATTTGTCGATGACGTATTCGTCGTCATCGACAACAGAATAACCCACGATAATATTATACTAGACAAAATAAATGCCATACACACGAATATACAATTCACTAAAGAATCTGAGAATAATTGTAAGCTAAACTATCTTGATCTGACAATTACTAGGCATGAAAAACACCTGACCTTCAAAATTTACCGTAAACCCACTCACACAATAAATACTATAAAGACGGATTCCGTTCATCCTGACTCCCATAAGAAAGCAGCATACCAAAGCATGATTTACAGAGCCTTTAATTTACCGTTATCAAAAACAGACCTCAACGAAGAGTTACAATTAATTCATGAAATAGCCAGAAAAAATGGTTATAAAAAAGAGATGATAAATTCCATTATTCGTAAGATCGAATCCCGTCCCAAAACTACACTGCTGAAACCAGATAAACCTAGAAAAGATTATGCAACTTTCGCTTTTAATAACACGTGCATATATTCTCTATCTAATGTCTTTAAGAAGCATAACCTTAAAATAGCTTTCAGAACTACACATAACAGCAGGCATATTATACATAATACCAAATCAGTCAACAATAACAACAAATATTTTCAATCAGTAGTATATTGAATTAGATGTAACAACTGCCTAACAAGTTACATACGGCGTACTGGAAGAAATTTTGCGATAAGGTATAATGAACATGTCAACGCTATTAAGCATAATCATTTCTCTGCAATAGGACAGCACATGCACGATTACAAACATAATTTTACGGATATAGACAATGATCTGAAAATATTAAATAAAAATCCGAAAGGCCCTTTGCTTAATATATACGAGGAGTTATACATAACATTTGATCAATATACAAATCCCAATTATAATATCAACGAACTAACTGAGAAAACTAACATTTTATTTAATAAAATTATCCCAATTGTAAAGAATGATTACATCAATTTAGTTAACAAACAGCTTCATACGCAAGCCATAGCGCAGAGAGCGGACACGCCCGGCCCCGCCCATACACACAACAAGGCTTCCCCCACACACCCCTCCAACCCCTCCACAATAGCCGACAACATTATCAGAAGTACAAGGTACAATACGCGACAGACAGCCAAGCAGCAAACATCTAAATCACCCCACAGCAGTAAGTAAATTTTCATAGAACTCACACACTAGTATTCAACTTTTATTTCAATCAGAATTTCTAATTCAATCATTTTGATTTGCAGATATTCACCATCATAAGAAAGGAAAGAGCCACCATTAACGACCTTGGATTCAAAAAGTGAACAATTTCTAGAACATTAGTCAATGTCAAACAAATAGACTATCCACAAGTTACAAATACTAAATTGGAAAGTGGTTGAGTAATATTCAATACATATTGGCAATGATTACAATCATTTAAGCTTAAAACTTGCAAACAACATAAAAAAGTGTCTGTCTCTTATTAATTTGGACTGTCAACTGAAGTTTACATCCAACGCACATTACAGTGATTTTAATGTTTTAATGTGTTTAAGAGTTTTGCTTATGAGCTATTTTACATCATTCTAACATAATACGCACTGCAACAACGCAAGAACTACTATCATTTGCCGCTTTAGACAGTCAACAGTGCAATTAAGTTAAACCATGTTTGCTAATTTTTATTGTGACTTTTATTGTTTTAATGTGTTTAAGTGTTTGTTTATGTGCTAACTTCTTCTTATTCTAATATGACACGAACTGTACAACGCAAGAACCACTGTTACCTGCCGCATTAGATAATCAACAGTGCAGTCAAGCACGTTAAACTATATTTACTAATGTTTTATTTTGGCTAGTCATTTGTTTTATTGAACTATCAACATGTATATCTCTACATTTAGTGTAAATTATTGTTAAAAACGACTATAATACTGATTATTTTACAATTGTTCAACTAAGTTCATTTCATACAGGACTAAATATTCATAAAACTGGAGATCAATTAAACTGACTAGGTGAATGCCTATGTTAAAAATACTCCGACATACTCATCACAATAAAGAAAAGACGAACTCATATTAGTTTCTTACATATGTACATTAAGTGTAATAAGAGCAATTAATTTTGTAATTGTATAATATTGAATTCTCAGCATGGGTATAACCACTTTAAAATCATTGAATTCTAGAGTATGTCATTAGCTCTCAATATGAGGCATAATATGTATTTTTTTTTTTTTTTTGTTATTTGCTTTACGTCGCACCGACACAGATAGGTCTTATGGCGACGAACGGCATAATATGTAAATGCAATTCTAGTGTAGCTGAGGATGACCTTCTGAGAGGTCAAAACCGGTCCTACATGTGACAATAAAATAGTATTGATTAGGTGGAACTTTTCTCTCATTTATGACATTTGGTGACTATCAATATGGAATAAAAATGAAATTTATCAATCAAGAAATTTAGCCAAATCCATCTCCTCTCGCCAATTCGATTCAGTATCTCTTCATTAGTGATCCGATCTATCCATCTCACCTTCAGCATTCTTCTGTAACACCACATTTCAAAAGCTTTTATTCTCTTTCTTTCTGAGCTATTTATCGTCCATGTTTCACTTCCATACAATGCCATGCTCCAGATGAGTCTTCAAAAACATCTTTCTAATTCCTATATCAATGTTTGAAGTGAGTAAATTTCTTTTCTTAAGAAAGCTCTTCCTTGCTTGTGCTAATCTGCATTTTATGTCCTCCTTACTTCTGCCATCGTTAGTTATTTTACTACCTAAGTAACAATATTAATTTACTTCCTTTAACACTTCATTTCCTAATTTAATATTTCCTGCATCACCTGCCTTCATTCGATTGCACTCCATTACTTTTCTTTTGCACTTATTTATTTCAATCTTGTACTCCTTACCCAAGACTTTGTCCATACCATTCAGCAACTTCTCAAGAACTTCTGCAGTCTCACATAAAATAACAACATCATCGGCAAATCTCAAGGTTTTGATTTCCTCTCCTTGGATTGTGATTCCCTTTCCAAATTCCTCTTTGATTTCCTTTACTGCCTGTTCTATGTAAACATTGAAAATGAGGGGGGACAAACTGCAGCCTTGCCTCACTCCTTTCTGGATTGCTGCTTTTTTTTTTTTTTTTTTTTTTTTTTTTTTTTTTTTTTTTTTTTTCAAAGCCCTCGATTCTTATTACTGCAGACTGATTTTTATACAGATTGTAGATAATTCTTCGTTCTTGGTATCTGATTCCAATCACCTTCAGAATCTTAAATAGCTTGGTCCAATCAACATTCTCAAATGCCTTTTCTAGATCTACGAATGCCATGTACGTGGGCCTGTCCTTCTTGATTCGATCCTCTAAGATCAGGTGTAAAGTCAGGATTGCTTCACGTGTTCCTACATTTCTTCTGAAGCCAAATTGATCTTCTCCCAACTCAGCTTCAACTTGTTTTTCCATTCTTCTGTAAATAATACTTGTTAAAATTTTGCAGGCATGAGATACTAAACTAATGGTGCAGTAATTTTCACACCTGTCAGCACCGGCTTTCTTGGGAATAGGTATAACAATATTCTGGCGAAAATCGGATGGGACTTCTCCTGTCTCATACATCTTACACACTAAATGAAATAACCTTGCCATGCTGATTTCTCCTAAGGCAGTCAGTAATTCCGAGGGAATGTCATCAATTCCAGGTGCCTTTTTCCTATTTAGATTGCTCACAGCTCTGTCAAACTCTGACCTCAAAATTGGGTTTCCCATTCAAATTGTCTACTTCTTTACCTTGATACAACTGTTGGATATGTTCCTGCCATCTTTCTGCTTTGTCTTCTGTCCCTAGAAGTGGCTTTCCATCTGAGCTCTTAATATTCATACACCTAGATTTCCTTTCTTCAAAGGTTTCCTTGATTTTGCTGTATGCAGCATCTACCTTTCCTAGAACCATACAACCTTCAAGATCCTCGCACTTTTCCTTCAGCCATTCTTCCTTAGCTACCTTGCACTTTCTATCCACTTCATTCTTTAATCGCCTGTATTCTTTTCTGTCCTCTTCATTTCTAGCAGTCTTGTATTTTTGTCGTTCATCAATCAGGTCTAGTATCTCCTGAGTCGTCCACTGATTCTTAATTAATCTTTTCTTTCTTCCTAACATTTCTTCAGCAGCCCTACTGACTTCACTTTTCATGACTATCCACTCTTCCTCTATTGTGTTTCCTTCAGCCTTTTAATTTAGTCATTGTGCAACATGTTCCTTGAAACAATCCCTCACACTCTTTTCTTTCAACTTGTCTAGATCCCATCTTTTTGCATTCTTTCCTTTCTTCAATTTCTTCAGCTTCAGATGGCATTTCATGACCAACAAGTTGTGGTCAGAGTCCATGTCTGCTCCTAGGAAAGTTTTGCAATCCAACACCTGGTTTCTGAATCTCTGCCTAATCATAATGAAGTCTATTTGATACCTTCCAGTGTCTCCAGGTCTCGTCCATGTATACGGCCTTCGTTTGTGGTGTTTGAACCAAGTATTGGCAAGGACTAAATTATGATCAGTGCAGAATTCAACCAGCCAACTTCCTCTTTCCTTCCTTTGTCCCAATCCGAATTCTCCTACTGTATTACCGTCTTTTCCTTGGCCTACCACTGCATTCCAGTCTCCCATCACACTTAGATTCTCGTCACCTTACACATATTGTATTAAATCTTCTATCTCTTCATATATTCTTTCGACTTCCTCATCATCCGCTGAGCTAGTAGGCATATAGACCTGCACTATTGTGGTGGGCATTGGTTTGGTGTCTATCTTGATGACAATAATTCTTTCACTATGCTGGTCGTAGTAGCTTACCCACTGCCCTATTTTCTGATTCATTATTAAGCCAACTCCTGCATTTCCCCTGTTTGATTTTGTGTTGATAATTCGGTAGTCGCGTGACCAAAAATCCTGTTCTTCCTGCTAACGTACTTCACTTATACCAACTACATCTAACTTTAGTCTATCCATCTCCCTTTTCAGATTCTCTAATCTACCACAATGATTCAAACTTCTAACATTCCACGCTCCGACTTGCAGAATGTCAGTATCCATCTTCCTGATGATCGCCCCCTCTCGTGTAGTCCCCACCCGGAGATCCGAATGGGGGACTAGTTTACCTCCGGAATATTTTACCCAGGAGGAAGTCATCATCAGTACATCATTCATACAGAGAGAGCTGCATGTCCTCGGGAGTTAGTTACGGCTGTAGTTTCCCCTTTGCTTTCAGCCGTGTAGTAGTATCAACAAAGCTAAGCCATGTTTAGTATTATTACAAGGGTATATCAGTCAATCATCTAGACTGCTGCCCTTGCAACTTCCGAAAGGCTGCTACGCCCCTTTCGATTAACCATTCCTTAGTCTGGTCTCTCAATAGATACCCATCTGATATGGTTGCACCTGTGGCTCGGCTATCTGCTTCATTGGGACACACAAGCCTCCCCACTGTGGCAAGATCCCATGGTTCACAGGGGACTAAACATCAGTAAAACAAAAAGTGTTGAAATGACTAATAACAGGAAAGGCACAGATTCGAACATTTTCCTGGGGAGAACTCTGTTACAGTCTGTTTCTAACTTCAAATTCCTTGGAAGTATAATTTCAAAAGATAACACAGTACATCAGGAAATACTTAATAGGACTCGGAAAGCTTCTCAATTTTATTTTCAAGTGAGAAATCTACTCTGGGATGATAAAATACCACAGAAAGCAAAATTGACCATGTTTTATACCTACTTCATTCCAATTCTCACATATGGACTCAAACCAATAATAATAAGGCAAATAGTAAAATCCAGTCAGCAGAAATGAAATCATCAGAACAATGAACTAAAAGACCAGGAAGGACATCAAAATACCTGTTACTGAGCTTTTAGAAAGATGCAGGCTACAATGGTTTGGACATGTTATGAGGATGGACAGAATGAGAACAGCAAAGAATTACTTTGACTGAGAAGTGAAAGGGGATAGGCCAGTTGGGAGGCCAAGGAATCGATGGATAGATACAGTGAAATCGGAGGTCTGCAAGAGGAATGCCAAGTGGGAGGTCATAGAGGAACAGAAACTATACTTTGACAGGAAGAAGTGGCAAGCACTTGTATACCACACCCTGGAAACTGGAGCTGGGTAACTGTGATGATGATGATGAGGATTTTACGAATGGCTTGCATTGCTACAACAGCATTTTTCAGGTCATTACTACCGAGCTTGATAGCTGCAGTCGCTTAAGTGCGGCCAGTATCCAGTATTCGGGAGATAGTGGGTTTGAACCCCACTGCCGGCAGCCCTGAAGATGGTTTTCCATGGTTTCCCATTTTCACACCAGGCAAATGCTGGGGCTGTACCTTAATTAAGGCCACGGCCGCTTCCTTCCCACTCCTAGCCCTTTTCTGTCCCATCGTCGCAATAAGACCTATCTGTGTCAGTGCGACGTAAAGCAACTAGCGAAAAAAAAAAAAAAAAAACAGGTCATTACTTCCTCCCAACCTTCTTTTGGAGCTAAATAGGATATCGATTTGGTCACGTAAGAACTTCCTTGTGAAGACAAAAAGGAGACCAGATTTTAAGAGTTATCAAATACAACTCCAGTGGACACAGATATCCAGACCAAATCTTCATGTGTTTCTTGCTGAGAAATGTAACTTAAAAACTTTTCAGTCTATTGAATACACAAGGTAAATATAAATATTACACTATAGCATACCTGTAAAATATATATATTAAACAAGGAATAAAAATACACATTATTAAACAAAGAAAGACATGTTTAAGTTACATTTAACTGAGATGACACTGGAAAATAGGACTTCCTTCTTAACAAATTCTCACTTCTTTTGGTTTGTACATGAGTTTATCAATCTATTGAAATAACTGACGAAATTATTTTCTAACCATCACAGTTTAGAGTCTAAAATGTGTACTGCAGACAACAGATAGATAGGCATATACCGTATTTGCTCACATATAACTCGCCACCACGTGTATCTTGCACCCCATTTGTAACATTTGAAATTGCAGGAAAAAATCCCCGTACATAACTCGCATTGATTTCTGACATTGTCATAGTCATATGGTACATACATGAAATAAAAT
Organism: Anabrus simplex; assembly: GCF_040414725.1. Classification (NCBI taxonomy): domain Eukaryota; kingdom Metazoa; phylum Arthropoda; class Insecta; order Orthoptera; family Tettigoniidae; genus Anabrus; species Anabrus simplex. Next base: position 803,761,791 of record NC_090265.1, read on the forward strand.
TTGGGTATTTTGTGCACGTACCTACATTAAATATCGGGACTGTACCAATTGCTGTTATGGTACTTTGTACACAACAGTAAAAGAAGAAGTCGCATTACTTTCTACCTGCAGAACGGTTGAGGCTAGCTCTTGTAACAAAAATACCTAACTCGCACACCCCTGCCCCAAGACCACATTCCTAGTCGGTCAGTCGCACTCAGCCATCCCTCTCACTCTTCCAAACCAAACCCCATGGCACTACAGCCCTTGAAGGGCCTTGGCCTACCGGCGACCGCTGCTCAGCCCGAAGGCCTGCAGATTACGAGGTGTCATGTGGTCAGCACGACGAATCCTCTCGGCCGTTATTTGCGGCTTTCTAGACCGGGGCCGCTATCTCACCGTCAGATAGCTCCTCAATTCTAATCACGTAGGCTGAGTGGACCTCGAACCAGCCCTCAGGTCCAGGTAAAAATCCCTGACCTGGCCGGGAATCGAACCCGGGGCCTCCAGGTAAGAGGCAGGCATGCTACCCCTACACCACGGGGCCGGCTCTCACTCTTCTTTATCAATATACTGTCCAGCAGAGCTGATCACATGAACTGGGAGTGTTTCCCTGCCCAGGCAGTCAAGTGATCATGGTATTAGGTACCGTCCATCTGTTGTATTGTCGACAGTACCAGTATTCTGTCTTCATGTTTCATTGTTGTTTCTCAGTTAAGTTTTCTTGTGTAGGTCGATCTTTAAGTTATGGAGAAACGTGGGAGTTATACAGCTGGGTTTAAACTCAAAATTATAAAATATGCTGAAGAACATAGTAACAGAGCTGCCAGTCAAGAATTCAGTGTGACAGTGTAATGTTTGATACTGGTGTAAACAGAAAGCTGTGAAACCACCAATCAAACATGTAAGGCATTCAGAGGGCTTTAGTAGTATCTCGCATGAGATGCTACATTTCAAAGCGCGCAATCTGGTAATTAAAGGAGGAATCAGCTGTTCGGATTTGTAAGTGAGCCGGGATTGGATCCATAGATTCATGACATGAAAGGGATTGTCTCTGCAAAGGCGAACTTCTCTCTGCCAGAGAATGCCAAGTGATTTCAGTAACACAATCATAGATTTTCATCGCCATATGATAGCATTGTGGAAGGAAAACAATTACCTCTTATCTCAAATTAGCAATGCAGATCAAACCCCTATAAACTTCGACATGCCATGCATCACCACCATAAACAAGAAGGGAGAATCTAGCGTGCTTGTACATACAACTGGGTGTGAAAAACAGTGTTGCACTGGTCATGCTAGCAATAATTGCAGACGGAAGAAAATTGCCGCTGTACGTTATTTTCAAAAGAAAAACAGTGCCTAAAAGGAAGTTCCCAAAGGCATTCATGTACGGGTTCAAGAGAAAGGATGGATGGATACAGCTCTTGTCCAGGACTGGGTCCGTACGGTATGGGGAGCATGGCCAGGGGCACTGCTTCGACGCCCAGCAATGCTAGTGTGGGACAGTTTCCGTGGACACTTGGTGGAAGACACGAAGAAACGTCTTCAGGAAATGAAAACTGATCTTGTAATTCCTGGTGGACTCACAAATTGTCTACAGCCCTTAGATGTTTCTGTCAACAAGCCCTTCAAGGATAACGTACGTAAATTGTATGCCGAATGGATGGCAGGAGGGGAGTACGAGCTGACACCAGTAGGCAAAATGTAGAGGCTGTCATTTGAACTCGTGTGTGACTGGGTTATGCGGGTATGGGTTATGCTGTCGACAGACATTATTGTGAAGAGTTTCTTGAAGACGGGCATTGCAAATGCGTTGGGCGGAAATCAGGATGATGCAGTATGGGTTGGTGACCAGAATGATGCATGCGAGAATAACTCGGAGACTGAAGGCAGTGACAATGAATAGGGTAAGTATGCCAGTTGTCTTGTTTCAATAGCCTAATGCAAATTTTACGTTTTTTTGGGAATACGATCTTTGGCACACAAATCCCCGCATACAGTATATCATGCACCAAAAATGTTCACACTTATTTTCTGTCAAAAAAGTGCGAGTTATATGCGAGCAAATACGATAGTCTCAGGTACAGTACATGAATTATTTAGATTTCATCAATTTTAACTAATAGGTTATATATACAGTACATGCAAGAGAACCAATGGGCATGCTTAATGGAAGAATGAAACAAGCATGCAACCAGCTTTCAACCACTTCTCTCTTAGAAGACCATTGGATGGTAACTCAAGGAAGGACACTTGCTTATCTCTTCACTTGTTGTTATTCACTGACAGCTGGTCAAAATGGGACAGGGAAGACTCATGGCAGGTATTTTCAATCCCATAGCACCAAAGATACACATTGGAGTTCTTTTACTAAAATATGCCTTTAGGAAACACTAGTTGATGTATAGTGCTCAACGAACATTTTGCATATTATAGTTAAGTGCGCTTTTTATTTTACTGTGTGTATGTACATACACAAAATAAATAAGTCCAAAACAAAAGTGATGGAGTACAGACGAACAAAGTCAGGTGATGTAGGAAATATTAGATTAGGAAATGAAGACTTAAAGGAAGTAGATGAATATTGTTAATTAAAACCCAAACCCCATGGCACTACAGCCCTTGAAGTGCCTTGGCCTACAACGCAACCGCTGCTCAGCCTGAAGGCCTGCAGATTAAGAGGTGTCGTGCGGTCAGCACGACAAATCCTCTCGGCCATTATTCTTGGTTTTCTAGACCAGGGCCGCCACCTCACTGTCAGATAGCTCCTCAATTCTAATCATGTAGGCTGAGTGAACCTCGAACCAGCCCTCAGGTCCAGGTAAAAATCCCTGACCTGGCCGGGAATCAAACCCAGGGCCTCCAGGTAAGAGGCAGGCATGCTACCCCTACATCACGGGGCCGGCAATATTGTTACTTGGATAGTAAAAAACTAATGATGGCAGAAATAAGGAGGAAATAAAATGCAGACTAGCACAAGCGTAAGGAAGGCCTTTCTTTAAAAAAAAATTTGCTCACTTTGAATTATGATATAGGAATTAGAAAGATATTTTTGAAGACTTTCGTCTGGAGCATGACATTGTATGGAGGTGAAACATGGATGATAACCAGCCCAGAAAGAAAGTGAATATAAGCTTTTGAAATGTGGTGTTACAGAAGAATGCTGAAGGTGAGATGTATAGATCGAATCATGAATGAAGAGATACTGAATCGATGGGTGAGAGGAGATTGATTTGGCTAAATTTGTTGAGAAAAAGAGATAGAATGATAGGACACATCTTAACACATTCAAGTGACAGTAAATGGCCACTTTGTTAACTGTAGAATCAGATCTAATTTGCCTGCCAGTAGTTTGAGCGTACCTGTCACACAAAAACATGCATAGGGCTGATGACCTTCGATGTTAGGCCCCTTAAAACAACAAGTATCATCATCATCATCATCATCAAAACATGCATAAAATAAAAATGAATGAAGATAATTCACTCAAATTTTGCATTCCTGCCATTGAGTGTTATGACTTACCCATTCTTCATTCTTTGAATGACTGCTGGCCGTGGTACAAATGTTTTATTTGAAACAGTTTAAAAAAGAGCGGATTCGTGTACTCTAAAAACATCGCAATTTCGGACGGTGGGTGAACTATATACTTTTTGTATTTCTTAAACACCGACATATTCATGAAATGGATATATCAGGATCATCGTCTTTTCCCTCCAATTTCCAATCACTATGGTACTTTTGTGTCACCGACCGTGTGCATTTGGAAGAACCTGGCACGGCACTCTCACTCTCACTTTCTTCAATATTCTGCTCACTTCAGTAACTTTCACTGTTGCTATCACTATCCTCGAACTCGGATTAATTTTCCAAAATGTCATTATTGCCATAATCGCCATCTAAAACAATGTCTACAATTGCTTTCGATCTCTCGTCGACATTACTGCAAAACCAGTTCTACTGCATAATGAATACTGAATACCTGCAAAAATAAACTGTTCTCCAACAATTCCAGTGTCACACAGAAACACAGACAGCATTGTTTACCAACAGTACATGCCTCTAGTTCCCTACAGTGTGTATTGTTAGAAATTATATTGCAAAGGGAATCTAATATACGAAGACAAGTGAGGCACTGCATAATTGCAAGCTGAGCTCGTACTGTGGTTCATGCGCCAAAATACCGTGTGCGACCACAGCTCATCATATGGTGTGAATGGGTTAAGACACCCGGGACTTGTTCAGTTGGCTTTTGAGGGAAGTGTGGGTGGTAAGAACGGTAGGGATAGACCAATGTATGGATATGACAAGCAGATTAGAGCAGATGTAGGATTCAGTAGTTAAGTAGAAATGAAAAGATTAGCACAGGATATGATGGCATGGAGAAATGTATCAAACCAATCTATGGGCTGATGATTCTAAGAACAACACCAATTTACATACATTATGTAGGGTATATACTGTCCCCTTCAAAATTGGTAAAAGAAGGAATATTTTTTAATACCTCATGCCCGGTTTCTGGAACGTGAGATATCGAACCTATAGCGGTATCGAATGGTTAACTTGTGTTTTGGCGTTGCACGAACGTAAGATACATCTATCGGTTCGACAAATCGCTTGCTAACTTAGAGGGCCCTGAGCAGGAGATATCTATTTGTTAATTTGCTGGGCGCGTGCGCAGTACTTCAGTATCAGCAGCTAACATTGCGTTTGTTAAAATTTTCTATGGCTTTCTCATCTTCTTCCGTCGGCCTAATGTTCTAATGAACTATACAGTAGTGAAAATGAATTCAAAGACAAACTGAGGCTAAACAAATATACTGTCGGAGGTATGGTAGAGGTTACAGGCGACAATTTGCGTCCTGTAACAAATAATTTTCCATTGTCCCCTGTTGATTAATCATTAATTACGATAACCTTTAAGATTCAGTACTACTGCGTCTTGTCATATTTGTATCTGTGACTGCATTCGTGTCCATAAAAACACTGGTACCAGTAACTGAGTATAACAGATAATTACACAATTATCGTAGTAGGCCTACTGCAGGCCTTCTTGCATTGGCAGTGAGCATATACTTTTATCGTGGGATTGTTTTTAATTAACGATATTACATTACAAGGAACTAACAGGTTATATAATTATGTTAATTACGCGATGTATGTCGTTATACTGTGATCAAACAATGTTCATATTTTGTAATAACAGGGAAGAGATACGGTATACTTATAAGGCTCAGTGCAAACTGGATTGCGTGTGACATGTGCCATTCGTGAGCATATTTCATTCGAAATCCTCAAACAATATAAAATTCTTCTGACAGTCCTTAAACACCACGAAACTGACACCCACTTCTGCAAGAACTAGTCGAATATCCATTTCTTCCTGCATGGCAAAGAGGGGATAATAGGAGCTGCACAGAAAGCTCAAATGCGATGCATTACTTGTGCGCATGCGCCTGACAATCTAGGGAACACACCTAATGCACAAAAACAAAGCAGTACGAGGGGTGGCATCTAGTGTGCATTTATGAAACTTGATCAACGAACCAATAGTTGACAGTTCGATAAGTTAGCTGCTGTTCCGCTGTGCAATGCAGCGAAGATTTATCGAGTCGACAGCTATAACAAAGCAATAGTTATCGGAAAGATATCTCATCATTCCAGAAACCGGGCATCAGTGCGTTAAAATATTATTTCATCAGCCAGGGTGAAAATTTTCCCAGTTCAGTATCACCGAGAGGCGAGCGGCTCGAAACTGGAATTTCCGAAACAAGAGAGGAGAGCTGGAAATTTTTGTATGTGCCTGACAGCTAGCTGTATGCCACGTGACCGGCGGGGGAGAATCCAAGGCTAGCCGGTCGATAAAGTCAAGGCCGTTCTACATCTAACTGTACCTCCAATAAAATTATAATACCCGCTCAAGTGCAAGCTATTGACAAATCAGAAAAGTTTACGGCGACACACCCTCGTCTCAAGACAATTATAATGTGGTGTTTCCCGAAGGAACTGCTCATTCTCGTCTGATTCTGACTGCTTCTTCTGGACGTGCTTCTACTTGGAAAATATGCCGACGCTCAGTTTACAGACCTCCCTGGGTTCGATTATTTGGCAGTTTGGATTTAATAAAAATTTTGATCTACGAATTTAGAAGATTATTGGAGAAGATACGTAATAATTCATTTCTCATCACGTGTGTGTACTGGACACATTTTACGACTTGTTTGTTAGTTTCAGCTTATTCTATTCTGGAAAACAGAAGAGGAAGACTACGTGGAGAACGAAATAAATTCAAGATGCCAGCACACCAGCCAAAGGAAGTCCATTGTTATTCCATGTTCGTCCTCGCAGCTGCAATGATGTTCTAAAATGTGAGGCAACTTTGGACATAGAGAGGACGGAGTTCGATGGTGGGTGACCTATCCCATGTCTAAGGTCATCAGCCAAAATCCAGCTTCAACATTCACTTAAGTACCATATTGTAAATTATATCTGTCAATCTTTGTACACAAAATGTAGACATTACTCTTCCATATTCATTTGCATAGGTTTCTCTTAGTATTGCAGTAGTTAGATATTTCATTTCTTCTTTCTATGGTGCAAGGTAGTTAGATATTGTGTGTGAATGTGTATTGGACTCTATTAGATAGTCAGTGTAGTGTGGATGTCTTCGAGATTCATTCTGACTGTCCCCGTTCAGCAGTACAGGAGTGTATTAAAAATAATAGACCTCTCCGATAATAATGATTTAATTTGAAATTAAATTGTAATTTATTTGAAGTCATGTGGGACAGATTATTAGTATGTTTCTTTACGTCAGATTTTCCTCGACGATATTGCGATATTTTGGATGCATTTCAAACGTGTTAGAGTCATCTGATATTTATCGAGCTTTAGTATACGCGGATATGTGACCACGCATGGTTAATAATAATAATAATCATAATAATAATAATAATAATAATAATAATAATAATAATAATAATAATAATAATAATAATAATAATAATAATAATAATAATTTAACTTCACCTCGGATTAAAAGATAAATTAAGGTCATGAGTGTAAATATTGTTTGTTTTTGTGTGACATTAATGTGTGCTCTAAATAGGAAAATGTGAGCCTGGAATACGGCCGAATCCTGACGGATCATTTATTGCATTTGTTACATTAATTGTATTTATTACAGTTATTATATTTGATATATTTATGGACTTGGGAATGGATCAATTACTTGGTGTTTGATTTATGGATCCATTAATTGAGTCTAATGTGGAGAGAATATGTTGTTGAACATAATTTCTTTGAGTGGAGCACGTATTAATTGATAGCCATGATATTAGGAGGATAATAATAGTGTCGCAACTCATGAACCATAGATGCGAATATTTATTTTTAACCTGCATTAATGACGTTCTACATGATATTTCCGATGATATCTATCTCTAACATTCTCATGAACATCGTTGTTGAGCTTAGTTTCATTATTGAAGTGATATCCTGACGTCATTACATTCCATTTCGTCGTAATGGTATTTCTTTAGCCAATACCATCATCTGAAACCTTCCATGACCTAGTTTAAAATTTAAAAATAATAATCAAGGGCTAGTATTTGTTTTAAGTATTATTTAATCTTACCATGTATCCTAGAGTGAATGTGGTATGTGTGATTTGCCATTATTTTGGGAATTGTGATATTTTTCTTGACGGCATTCCGACTTGATCTCTTGTCTACTGCATGTGTTCTGATCAATTTTTCGTGATTTTGCGTTGATCATATTTTATGGAGATGTGAATCTTTAGTGAATTTTATTTCAAAATAAGATAGAATAGGGTCTGATGTATTAGAAAAAAATGAATAAGCAAGGGTAATGCCCGTGGATGGGACTCACGAAGTCATTTATTGTAAACCCTACATTGTTAAAAATTTTTCAATGAAGGTGATATTGATGAAAAACGCTACGTCAATTTAGGTAATTATTAAGGAGAATTTTAAGATGATAATTATAGAAATATTCCAGTTAATGAATTTAGAAATCGAGGAAAATAATGTGAAGAAAATTTCGACAGGAGAAATTTATTTTAGATATTTCTCATTAATTAGAGGAAGAGTTAATTCAATCATTAATGATTATTGAGTCAAAGAAATATTTAATTTTAAAATAATCTGATTTCAGTAGAGAAGGTCCAAATCAGCTGAATTTTGGGGGAAGAAATTCCATATTATCGAGACAGACCGGCAGAGAAGATGTTTTTCTTTTTAAATTTTAAAAAACAAAACACAAGATTTTGTTCAAATTTGAGTTTTGTGAAGAGTGCTAGTTTTAATAAATTTTTAAAACCTTATTTAGTGTTTATTTTTATTGTCGCTAGTCCTTAAGCTATCCCTGCCCTTACAATTTTTTTGCATAGCCACAAAACGAACAGTCCGCGACTGAGACTCTTGTTCTCCGGCTGAGTAGCCAGGTAAGAAAGGGGCAATACAAAGAAAAACAACATGCCATCAACTATAAAAACAACAAAAGCACAAAGTTCAAAAAATTATCATTCATACCAATACCATGCATAGCCACCTCAGGCACCAGTGATGCAAACTTGAGCACAATGAGACATACTCAGCACCAAATAATAGCAGGTGAGCAATTCACTTAGCCTCTCACACCTCAATTCTCCAAATCCTACCTACGCGTGGTGCCCCTGTTAAGCTGAGCAACCCAGTGGAAGGTTGGGTTTACAACCCCAGCGGGAAAGTGGGTCAGTGAGCCAACAGGAGTGGAGGACAGTGAAAGGCAACGGGAAACCACTACTGTAATTTTCCCAAGAAAACCCCATGGCTTTGCTCAATTCAAAATATTCCGGAGTTTCAAGTTCCCCAGTCGGATCTCCAGGGGGAACTACGTTGAGAGAAGCCTCAAGAAATGTGCGATGCTGCAAGGAACAGTACTGTTTAGGAACTTAGAATGTAAGATCCATGTATCAAGGAAAGCTGGATATAGTCAAACGAGAAATGAAGAGACTGGGCATCGATATACTGGGAATAATACCAATATAAATGGTCCGTTATTGGACATTATAAATTTTCCAGCTAACTCACTCTTGGTTGCCAGCGTTTCGCCCTCGTGTGCTAGGGTGGGCTCATCAGTTGGTACCTAGCACACCTACCAATACGTTGGCTAGTGCATACCGTGGAGGCCACTGCGTAGGCTAACTGAAGCCACCGGCAGTGCCAATGCACTAAAAGACTTTGTCCCATCATCAAAAATTGATGCCTGCTTGGCCATCAAACGATATAGATGTTGATTCCCATAGGGAATCTGAAATATTTGTCCTGAATGAGTAAATTTATAATACCAATATAAATGGTCCGTTATTGGACATTATAAACTACGTTGAGAGAAGCCTCAAGAAATGTGCGATGCTGCAAGGAACAGTACTGTTTAGGAACTTAGAATGTAAGATCCATGTATCAAGGAAAGCTGGATATAGTCAAACGAGAAATGAAGAGACTGGGCATCGATATACTGGGAATAATACCAATATAAATGGTCCGTTATTGGACATTATAAATTTTCCAGCTAACTCACTCTTGGTTGCCAGCGTTTCGCCCTCGTGTGCTAGGGCTATATCCAGCTTTCCTTGATACATGGATCTTACATTCTAAGTTCCTAAACAGTACTGTTCCTTGCAGCATCGCACATTTCTTGAGGCTTCTCTCAACGTAGTTCCCCCTGGAGATCCGACTGGGGAACTTGAAACTCCGGAATATTTTGAATTGAGCAAAGCCATGGGGTTTTCTTGGAATAAGCGAAGTGAGATGGATTGGTATTGGTGAATTTGCTACAGATGAGTACATGGTATACTATTCTGGACATGAAAACCAAAGGAAAAATGGAGTTGCCCTCATAGTTAGCAACAGGGTGCGTAACACTATAATGGGGTGCAATTTTAAAACTGATAGAATGATGTCTGTACGTTTTCAAGGCCAACCTTTTACACAGTCATACAAATTTACGCACCAACCACTGAAGCTGAAGAGGAAGATATTGACCAGTTTTATGAAGACTTACGAGAATTGCTACAGTTAACACCAAAGAAGGATGTCGTCTTCATTATTGGCGACTGGAATGCCAAAGTAGGAAATCAAACTGTAGATGGAGTAACGGGAAAGTTTGGCCTTGGCACAACAAATGAAGCTGGACAGAGACTCCTAGAATTCTGTCAAGACAACTCACTGGTCATTACCAACACACTGTTTCAATTGCCCAAACGACGCCTATACACCTGGACCTCGCCAGATGGTAAATGTCGGAATCAGATCGACTGCATACTCTGTAGTCAAAGGTGGAGGAGTGCTGTACAGTCATCCAAAACAAGGCCTGGGGCTGATTGTGGATCAGATCACGAGCTCTTAATTTCCAAATTCCAGCTCAAATTAAAGAGGATTGACAGAGCTAAACCATCAAGCAGATATGACCTAAATAGCATACCTCTTGAATATACAGTAGAGGTTAGAAACATATTTAATGGATTAGATTTAAGAGATAGAGTTCCAGAAGAGCTATGGTCAGAAGTACGTTGTGTTGTTAAGGAGACAGCGGAAAAGCATATTACCAAGAAAAAGAACAAGAAGAAGGCCAAATGGTTATCGGGTGAAGCAATACAAATAGCAGAAGAAAGAAGGAATGCAAAAATCAAAGGGGAAAGATCGAAAATGTCTAAATTAAATGCAGAGTTTCAGAAACTAGCTAGAAGAGATAAGAATGCCTTTTTGAATGAACAGTGCAAGGAAGTTGAGGAAAATAACAGACTGGGTAAGACAAGAGATCTTTACATAAGAATTGGAGACATCAGAGGGAAATTCCAGGCTAAGATTGGAATAATAAAAGATAAAAATGGAAAAGATCTAACTGAAGCAGAGGAGATTAAAGAAAGGTGGAGGGAATATGTAGGCAATTTGTATAGGAAAGATGGGAATACTCCTGATGATGAAGTTACTCTGTTGTCAGAGCCAGAACCAGATATCTTAGAAAGTGAGGTCAAGTGGGCCCTAGAAAGTATTGCAAACAATAAGGCAAGTGGTTACGATGGAATCCCAGCAGAACTGTTCAAAATCCTAGGAGAGGATGCTGTGAAAGTGCTACATTCAATATGTCAGCAAATATGGAAAACCCAGCAGTGGCCAAAAGATTGGAAAAACTCAGTGTTCATCCCAATTCCAAAGAAAGGCAGCGCTAAAGAATGTTCAAACTACCGAACAATCGCACTTATATCGCATGCTAGTAAGGTTATGCTCAAGATCCTGCAAAATAGGCTTCGGCAGTATGTAGATCGAGAACTACCTGAAGAACAAGCCGGTTTCTGCAAAGGCAGAGGAACCAGAGATCAAATTGGTAATATTCGCTGGATTATGGAGAAAGCAAGAGAATTCCAGAAAGACCTATACTTATGCTTTATTGACTATGCTCAAGCCTTTGACTGTGTCGACCACAATAAATTGTGGCAAGTACTCAAGACTATGGGAGTACCAGATCATCTTATTTGCCTTATGAGAAATCTCTACTCTGATCAGGAAGCTACGGTGAGAACCCTATATGGAACAACTGAATGGGTCAAGATTGAGAAAGGTGTACGTCAAGGCTGCATATTGTCACCTTACTTATTCAACTTATATGCAGAGTATGTGATGAGGAATGCCAAATTAGATGAAACAGAAACTGGAGCTAAAATTGGTGGGATACATATAAATAACCTTAGATATGCTGATGACACCACCCTGTTGGCAGAAAGTGAAGAACAACTTAAGTATCTACTAATGAAGGTGAAAGAAGAAAGTGCAAAAGCTGGACTAAGGTTGAATGTCAAAAAAACAAAGATCATGGCAACTAAACCTATCACCTCCTGGCATATAAATGGTGAAACAATGGAGGTTGTTCCTAGTTTCATCTACTTGGGCTCCAAAATAACTGCTGATGGCGATTGCAGCCATGAAATTAAGAGACGCTTGCTCCTTGGGAGGAAGGCAATGGCCAACCTTGATAACGTTTTCAAGAGTAGAGACGTAACTTTAAGAACGAAGATTCGTATAGTGAAGGCTATGGTCTTCCCAGTAGCAATGTACGGAAGCGAAACCTGGACAGTAAGAAAGGCTGAGCGCCGAAGAATAGATGCATTTGAACTATGGTGTTGGAGAAAACTCCTTAGAGTTCCGTGGACTGCGAAGAGATCTAATAAGTCCATATTACAAGAAATCAACCCAGGCTGTTCACTGGAAGGTCAAATACTCAGGCAAAAACTAAAGTACTTCGGTCATATCATGAGAAAACATGATTCACTGGAAAAGACCTTAATGCTGGGGAAGACTGATGGTAACAGGAGAAGAGGGCGACAACGGATGAGGTGGATTGATGACATCAAGGTAGCCACGGCTCTCAATTTAGAAAGACTTCGGAAAATAGTATACGACAGGAAGAAATGGCGCACTTTGGTCTATGGGGTCACGGAGAGTCGAAAGCGACTAAACGACTAACAACAATTCACGTCAAGTGTACAGAATATGCTGGCCACCCACACCTTTCGCTGTAAGCTATGACTCTCGAGGAACTGATCGCCTACTCTGGCTCAATGGGCACGAGCATTCCATCCACTGGAGTAAAGCCCTTTTCCACAGTGACTTCAAATTCTGTAACTACAGGTTGGAGGATGTTGTCTCAGTATACCACACTAGTCATGTTACCCTGGCTAGGAATCAGAGGTGTACCTCATCAGTGAACCCCCTTATTATTAATGGCACTCCAGGATGAAGCGCTCGTTCAATCTCTCATTGGACCAGATCATCTCCAGACTCGAATGCTCATGATGTATAGGTTCAAGATTATGTTGACCTCACTTCACTGCTCCTGCTGCCATGGGCTATGAGTTGTTGCCCACCTTATACAAGCTGCTCTATGGTGTGGTTTAAAAAAAAGAGTTTTTGTCAAAGGCCTCCTTAATATCAGTCCTCCATTGTGGACTCTCTGATATGACACCAGTGGCGGCTCGTGAAAAAATCGTCCTACGTGCTACAAAAAACAAGTTAAATACGCTGTTTTAAATCTGCATATTGCCGTGATGAACAACGCATACTTCAAACTTGGTACTACTACTACTACTACTACTACTACTACTACTACTACTACTACTACTACTACTACTACTAATAATAATAATAATAATAATAATAATACAACTTTTCTCACAATTTATAACTCAGAACAAACAAAAACAACATTAATTTGGAAGCAGATGAATTCTTCGACAACTGTCGACGAGATAAATAATTCATTCGAGAAATATTGTTTTTACTAACCTAATGGCGCATCAGTGCAAATAGAATCGTGGGAATATAGATCCCCACTAAGAACACTAATTTAATTTCACTTTATATACACTGCAGTTAATAAATAATTTGATAAATCTTCGTATAAACTTTAGCACTAACACAATGACTGAAAAAACACGCACCATTAATATAACTGCGAGATTAAAAACCGCACAAAGCAACTGAAAGAGCTGCCAACTGATTCATTGAGACCTCCCCTATTACCAGAGTAAATGTCCGGCTCCATGGCTAAATGGTTAGCGCGCTGACCTTTGGTCACAGGGATCCCGGGTTCGATTCCCGGCAGGGTCTGGAATTTTAACCATCATTGGGTGTACGTGTTGTCGTCATCATCATTTCATCCTCATCACGACTCGCAGGTCGCCTACGGGAGTCAAATCAAAAGATCTGCATCTGGCGAGTCGAACATGTCCTCGGATACTTCCGGCACTAAAAGCCATACGCTATTTCATTTCACCAGAGTAAATTACATTGTAATGCGGGATAACATTTAGGGTCAGTCAAAGATTCTTTGACTCACCTACGAATTCCTTATTTTTGACACAAAAGGAAGATGGATATTTTAATAAGCATGTGTGAGATAGATTGCCTCCACTTACGCTTTACTTTCGAACCCAGACGATGCTACTCTCTAGTGGCAGATTCGCTTACCACGTTCAACATAAGCACGGCCGACTGGATCCCTCGCTGCGCTCCGGGTAGCAGGAGACATCGAGTAATTCTACCCCCTTGCGGGAGAGGAAGTAACTATAAACGGGATCAGTGAAAGTTGATCCCGGTTTACGGTATACTCCGCCGGCTAGGGGGAGTGTTGCAAGCTTGGCTGCGCCTGCGTATTGCTTCCTTCAGGCTACAGGCAAGGGCTCACTTCACATGAGCACGAGCCTTGTTCCCCGGGAGAACGGCGCTAGGTGTTCGACAGATCTCGTCCTGATTTGCACAAAACACAAATTCATATCGCACTCAAAACAACGAAAAGGCGCCAGGATAATTGTACTGTACATAAATAATATTCCTTACAGTTCCAAGCTACGTGCTGGAGCCCGGTAGCACGTACTGACCGGCCGCCACTGTATGACACATTAACTATGGTGGCCTTGCAAAGATCCTGGCACAGTGAGGTAGGAGTAGCAGTAGGCCTACAATGTGTTGAAAGCAAGAAATACCGATCCTCCCTGCAAGTTGTTTTGTGTGGGTATCCCATCTGTTGTCGATCAGCTAACATTTGTGTCTCCCTGAACCTTGTCCAAACTCTGGAAACATCACTCTGACTCACTCCGAAAAGAGTAGTGACATCCACTTTTTGCCATGCATCTTGCAGCAAGGTCAGAAGCAAAAATGGGTACTCTTGCCAAGTTTCTCTCAGTCCTATACATGCTGTCTATACACCACCGACCTTGCAAGTAATATCGTTAACACTATGAGCCCGGATGAGTCAAGATAGCATTCCTAACCTGTGCTAGCGTGATTTAAACTGTCAGAAAAAATCACAGTTTTGTCAGTTTTTGCAATATAAATAAAGAATTTTATATATATTCTGGAAAAAGTGGACTGTCACATGAAATCAATTCAAAAATGCTTACCTTCAGCATTGGAAAGAAAATGAAACTACAATATTGGTACATTCTGTTATCTTTGTTCACATACTTGAATTCCTAATTCACTCAGAAAAGTTTGATAGTTTTCAGTCACTGAACAACAGATTTACACATTGTTATTCTCAATACCTAGCTTTGGAATGATAACACTCAAAACATTCCCCTATGCAAAGACCTACGTTACATACATTCATGGCAATATATGGTCGTCATTTTCTTCACAGCACGGGCCAAGAAGACCCATCACCTGGAGAAGGCAACCTCTCCCTTCAGTGGTCAAAACAGAAAGATGGCTCAGCAGAGCTTGGCGTTACCCTCGAGCTCCTCTCCGGTAATTAGGAAATTGTAAAACAACCAATGAGTGTCTGTATTTTCCTTCGTCCGCCAATCACAACTAATTTCATAAGGACCAATAGGGGCCCAGGAATTAAATCTGATAAAGAACATCGAGTAGTATCCAGAAACTTTGAAATTGATGCAATATGATGAAACCAGAAACTCCAGGAAGCATCCCATCCCGATCTAGCACGTGTACTACAGTGTGTTTAATAATCATTACATCTTACTTCAATTTTTCACGACAACCAAACAATCTTGAAGCCATGTGAAAATCAAATTTTTCCAAAATTCATATACAAAAAATACAAACAATAAGTAAATACATGACATAAAATTCCCCAGTCTTTCAATTCCAAATAATCACTACAATGTCATAAACTGATAAAAACATATGCAAACCAGTTTGCTCACTTATGAACACACTGCTTGCTGTGCTTCATTGCGCTTTGCATGGGCAGCGATCTTTTGAGGTCCGCATTGAACTGGGAACATTGTCCTTGATAACATCTCCTAGGACTTATTGCTCATTTCACCCTCACTAGGATTGCTCCATTAAAGGGACACTGTAGTTTTTATTGAATTATTTCTACTACGATACTACATCAAGTTTTAAGAAGTGCAATAAATTAAGCACATAGTACTTCAAGATTATTATATTTTTAAGTTTTTTTTTTTTTTAATCCACGTTATTTCATAAGTGAGCAAAGTGGTTTTGCATATGTTTGTATCAGTTTATGGCATAAGACTCGCAAGTCTTGGACTTCAGTCGTCTTTGAGTCAGCAAGGAGTGCAGATGTGCTGAGTGGAGCGTGGAGCAATGGGTAATATGGTGACACAGTACAGGATAGCGATTGGTAGTTGGAACTGTAAAAAGGGAAGCAGAATGGAGACAAGAATGGAGCTGTAGGGTGAAAACAGGAGAATGGTGGCTACTCTACTGGTGGCAGTGGTGGTGATGGTGCTGTTGATAATAGGAGGAGTGGAAGTTAATCCTGGCCCAGGTCCAGTGGGTTCCATTGGATGGGAAGAGTTCAAAACGATAAGAGAGATGATAAGAGAGGCTTGTCAGATGGACAAATAAGAGAGATGTTTCGAGAGCTATCCAAGGAGTTTATAGACCTAAAGTTGAGTATTAAGGAAGATGTAAAGAAGATAATAGAAGAGGAAGGGTGTAATAAAGATGAGTTGGACCAGTTGAAACAGAAGGTAAGAAGTTTGGAGCGGGACCTGAGAGAAACTAAGAGATTAGTAGAGAGGGGTGTGCAAGAAAGTGTGAGAAAGAATATTTTTATATATGGTGTCCAAGAAGAGGAAAAAGAGTCAAAAGTGGAACTAGTGTACAAAGTGGTAGAAGTGGTCCAGAATAGGATGAAGATCAACTTTAGTGAAGTGGATATAGACGATGTGCATCATGTGGGGAAAGTTAAGGGAAGAAGGCCCATCAGAGTGAAATTATTATCTACGTTGATGGCTGACATTGTGGTAAGAAATTCGAGCAATTTAAAAGGAGAGAAAGTGTGGATAAGAAGGGAGATAAACATGGAAGCCATCAAGGAGAACAGGATCCTGAACAGACAATAAAGGGAGGCAAAAAAACAAGGCCTTAAAGCATATATTAGAGGGCAACAATTGATGGTTGGAGACGGCAGATGGAATCGTATATGGGGGGTGGGCCGGCTAAAAAAACTTGATGAGGAACACCAACAGCAGCAGAAGGAGTACTTGATGGCAGAGGGAGTAGCAAGGAAAGGCATAAGGAGAAGTGGCAGTGACGTAGAGGAGAGTGATATTACGAAAGTGAGCAAAATCCACATCATATCAGGTGCAGGAAGTAGAGATCTGCTGAACAGCAGTGCCAGCAACCAGATGGTCGGTAATGCAGAGACCTTGAAGAGTCAGCGCAATGTAGAGGTGGAGGAAGCAAGTAATGTGTCACGAATGGTGCGGAGTGAAGTGAAAGTTGTGAATGAAGATAATAGAAAGCAGGGTAATGATTCATCCTCCCCGAGTAAAAGGAATACAGAAAGTAAAATGGAGAGAAGACAGGTGCTAAATAAGGAAAGATCATTAAGTCTGAAGGATTTATGGGGAAAGAAAAAAGGCATAGGTACGGAGAAAGGGAAGGAGGACGAGAGAAAGGAAGAAGAGGAGAGAGATGGAGAAGCCTTGCAAGGAAGAGTGACAAGAAGTAGGGTTGGAAGTGGAGAAGCACAGAAGCAGAGAGGGGGAGGGAATAAATAACTAGATATGACGATAGGGTTGTGGAATATTGAGGGGTTGATGGGGAAGCTAGGGAATAAAGAAATAGAGAAATTAGTAAAGGAGTTTGAGATCATTGCCTAGTAGAAACTTGGTTAGGGAAAGGGGTAGAAATTGAATGGGATGGGTACAGAGTAGTCAACGTCATAAAGAAAAAAATGGGGAGGATGGGAAGAAACCCTGGTGGAATAACAGTTTTAATAAAAACTGAGATAGAAGGGAGAGTGGAGAGAATACAGAATGAGGTAGAAGGGGTGGTGTGGTTTAGAATTAAAATGGGAAGTGAAGAGAAGGAGGCAATTTGTCTAGCTCTATTATACAATCATCCTAAGGATTCAGTTTATGTGAAAAATTTCTTTTTTTGAAGAACTGATTGAAGAAATAAACAAAATTGAAGGTTTATATGTGGAAGATGGAATGATATTAATAGGAGATTGGAATGCAAGAGTGAGTAATAGGGTACCAGGTTATGAGAGGGAGGATACCGAAGTAAGAGGGTACAAAAGAAGCATTAAAGACAAAGATATAAATAGTTATGGTGTAAGGTTGTTAGAGTTATGTGCTATAGAAAAATTATATATCTTAAACGGATGGATGAAGGGAGACAGTATGGGAGAATTGACATTCATCACATTGAAGGGAGGGAGTGTGGTAGATATAGGTGTAAGCACGGAAACAGCTTTAAGGAGAGGTGGAAGAATATGGGACAACAGAACTCATGCCCATTAAGATAAAATTAAGAGATGATAATGGTGAAGTGAAGAGAGGGGTAGGAAAAAAGGGTAAGGCATAAGGAGGGATGGAAGTATATTTGGAATGATACTGCGATTGAGAAATTGAGATTAGAGTTAAGAGAGAGGGGAGATAGTATAAGGGTAGAATGTGAAAGGGCGATGGAAGGAGTGGACATGGATAAAGTTTTAAAAATGATAGAACTCCCAGTATGAAAGGTGGGAAAGAAAGTGAAGATAAGAGAAGAGGGAGACAAAAACAGAGTCATGGGGTGGTTTGATGAAGACTGTAAGAGGAAACGAGAGGTTGTTATGTCAGTTCTAGCAGAATTTAAGAAGGGAGGGAAACAAGACAAAAGAGAGGAATATTGTAAATTAAGAAGAGATTACAAGAAGTTACTGAACAAGAAAAAGAAATGCTGGAAAGAGGCAGAAGCGGAAAGAGTGAACAGATATTGCAAAGAGAAAAGATTTGAGAGGATTTGGGAAAATATAAATAAGCTAAAGAGAACTAGGACTATGGAAAAGGGAACTTGTATAGAGGAAAATGAGTGAGTAGGATATTTTACAGATCTTTTGGGTGGGAGGAGAGACTGACAGTGGGATATGGGCAAGACTTATATTCTAAGAGAATTACAAGTAGGAGTACAGTTACTAGATGGGGAGATAACAAGACAGGAAGTAATTAGTGTGTTAAGTAAAGTAAAAACGAAAGCAGCGGGTGGGGCGAACGGTATTACTAACAGAGTATGAAAGGAAGTAGGGACAAATGAATCGATGTTGAAGGTGATACGTTGAAGGTTGAGTCAAATGTTCCACCTTTACAATACCAAGATTCTTTATTAACTAATTATTTACATAAATTTTTAAATATATCGGGACATGTTTCGTCTAACTTGTAGACATCATCAGCCATAAAAACCTTTGAGAAAAAGCTACAATGACAAGGACAAAGTAACACATTAAAATAATTCGGATGACCGAATATGTCATTTAAAATGGTGAGGAATTCAGAACTTTTCTGAGTACAGCACTTGAGAATACCGTTGACATTAAAATTAAAATTGTCCACATGGGATGATTCAGTAAAAACTTTGCGTTAAAATTCTTCCTTTTTTTGTGCTGTGTTAACATATAATATTCTGTTATATCGTGAAGGTTTGATGATGAATTGCATAATGTTCATTCCAGTAGGACAACAACAATGTGTGAGAAATCCAGCGAGTGGATGTTAAGGCCGTCTTATTGGTATGTTGACATTTCTTGTTGAGAAGTTAGGTGGAATATTTGAACGTGATAACGTAATGTGGAATGTACAGTAGAGGGCTCTAGAACAAAAATAATGGCTGTTGTTAGTATTGAAATAGGCAAGTTTTTGTGTCTTGAGATGTAAAGTAATGAAAGAATGAAAATAAGAAGTGCGGCACATCTGATTACTTACGTTCTCGCCTGTCCGACAGCGACTAGTTCAGTGTGGATGACTGTGGCTGACTAAGAGCGAGCTATGGAGGTCGTGTGTGAAGGGAGCCGGTACGAGGGGAAATTAGGGGAAGGTTGGGATTAGTAGGCGGGGAGCTGTCACGTGGATGCTTGTTAGTGGGTATGTCAAAGTAAGAACTATTGAGCAATGCCTCAAAAATTACGTTCGCTGTTTCTGAAATTTCATTCAAATTGTGAATGGGATTGCATTTATGATCTATATTAATATAGATATTTTCTAAAACATTGAGTAAAGTGCTTTGATTGTGAAAATAAAGAATTTTTAAGTCCTGTTCTATGGAAGTGAAGGAATGATTGGACTCTGTCATATGAGTGCTCATGGCAGAGTACCTTCTGTGTTTAGCGGCATTGATATGTTCCTTATATCTGACTGAAAAGCCTCTTCCGGTTTGCCCAATGTAGCTCGCGGAACATTGGTTGCACTTTAACTTATATACGCCTGACCTATTATATTTATTCATAGTGTTGTTAATTTTATATTGGTTGTAAAAGAGATTAGTATTATTGTTGACTGTTTTAAAAGCAATATTGATCTTATGCTTCTTGAGGGTATTGGTGATATCGTAAATCTTACTATTTGTATAAGTGAAGGTGGCGTATTTGTCTGTTTTTCTTTTTGTTTCTCTAAGCAAAGTTGAACTGGATTTGTTAGTAACTTTATTGATTATCCTGTCAATGAAATACCTGCTAAATCCATTTTTACTCGCTATTAAGCGGATAAATTCAAGTTCTTTTTTACGATTAACATTAGATAAAGGGACATGAAAAGCTCTGTGGATTAAACTATAAAATGTTGCTCTTTTTTGAGATTCCGGATGCATTGAGTCTTGCCGAATAGTATTAATAGTTTGGGTGGGCTTCCTGAATATGGTATAAGAGAATTTGTTAGAGCTGTTGTTAATAGTAACATCTAAGAAGTTTAATGAATTATTGACTTCCGCTTCGGAAGTAAACTTGATCCATGGATCGACTGCATTCAACTGTTCAAGAACGATATCGCTGTTGGAGACGTTATGATCTATTAAAGTAAATGTATCATCAACAAAGCGTGTCCAGAATACGATACCTTTAATTTTGTTGAGAATTTTGGAATTTTCTAAGTGGTCTAAATAAATTTCTGCCATTATTCCCGAAGCCGGGGAACCCATAGGAAGACTATCCTGCTTATAAATTTTTCCATTAAAAGTGAAATAGTTGTTGGAAGTTACAAATTCTAAAATATTTAAAAATTCTTCTATTTCTTGTATGCTTAGTTTTCTGTGTTTTAGAAAATTGTCCTTGATGATCTTTAAAGTTTTCTTGACCGGTATATTGGAATACATGAGTACATTTTTTGCTGTGGCTGTAATTCTAGGTTTTTAGTCAAATTACAAAATTCTATAGAATTCTTGATGGAGTTGGGATTTTCAAATTTGTAGTATTTCTTCAAGAAGTTATGAATAAATTTGGAAGTTTTGTAAGTCGGGCTGTTCCTGTAGTTAACTATGGGTCTTATGGAAATATCTATTTTGTGGACTTTAGGTAATGCTTTAGCTGTGGGGATACTGGGATTCATATTAATGAGTTTTTGAGAATCATGTTCAGTGAGAATGAAGGACGTTTGTTTCAATAATTGTTTTAAGTTCTTTTGAATATTGTTGGTAGGATCTTTTTTTATCAGTTTAAAAGAATTATCGGAGAAGAAGGATGCAGTTTTTTTGCACGTAAGTTTCTTTGTTCATAATAACTGTGGCATTGCCTTTGTCCGCTTTCGTGACTATTAGATCATTTTCGTTAATCTTCTTTTTTAACGAGTCTGTGGCTTTTTTGGGAAATAAAGGAGCTGTAGATTTGTTGACTTCAATTAAATTAGAAAGTTTTTTACGAATATTGAGTCTAATTTCTGTTTGGCTGTCAATTGGTAGTTTTTGTATGGCGTTTTCAGTTTCAGCAGTGATAGCAATGGCATCTTTCAATTTAAAGGCAGTAGGCCAATTGAATTTAAGTCCCTTCTCTAAAATTTCGATATCCGAAGCACTAAGTTGAGTATCAGAAGGATTTATAACCGGGTCATGGAACTTCACGTCTCCCGAGTCGGATTCGTTGATGTGCCTATTGTATGGAAGGAAGTTATTATTGTGACTATTATTATGCAAGAGTGTGTTGTATTTTTTGTCTAAAGTGGCCTGTTTTTTGACAATTACATTCTCTATCTTCGTAAGAGCAAATTTCTGAAAAGAATCCCATTCTAAAGGAGTTAGGGAGGACGAAGCAAACAGATGTGCTTCATATAACTTTGTGTTAAGTAAAGATTTTTTCCTGTGTAGAAACTTAATAATTTCATTTCTAATCCATAATGAATTAGACCTAGACTGGGTTTTTCTGTGCCAATAAGAACTGTTGTTCTTATTTTGATTGAACTTCAAGAAATTTGGAATGAGTCCAATATGTAAACATTTCTTCAAGAAAGCAATGTCCTTGCCTATTTTTGATAGCTTAATCTTAAAATTCAAGTAGGTGTTAGCTTTGTTAGCCTGGTTGGCATAATCATTACATAAAATAAACTTCATTATAAAGCCCGTATTGTCGTAAGTATACGTTGAAGGTTGAGTCAAATGTACCAAGATTCTTTATTAACTAATTATTTACATAAATTTTTAAATATATCGGGACATGTTTCGTCTAAGCACAAAAAAGGAAGAATTTTAACGCAAAGTTTTTACTGAATCATCCCATGTGGACAATTTTAATTTTAATGTCAACGGTATTCTCAAGTGCTGTACTCGGAAAAGTTCTGAATTCTTCACCATTTTAAATGACATATTCGGTCATCCGAATTATTTTAATGTGTTACTTTGTCTTTGTCATTGTAGCTTTTTCTCAAAGGTTTTTATGGCTGATGATGTCTACAAGTTAGACAAAACATGTCCCGATATATTTAAAAATTTATGTAAATAATTAGTTAATAAAGAATCTTGTTATTGTAAAGGTGGAACATTTGACTCAACCTTCAACGTATACTTACGACAATATGGGCTTTATAATGAAGTTTATTTTATGTTGAAGGTGATGGTTAAATTTTTTAACAAGATATGGGAAACGGCAAAATTTCCTAGTGAATGGAGAAAAGGAGTATTGTGTCCTACATACAAGAATAAAGGGAGTCGAAACGATCCAAATAATTATAGAGGAATAACACTCCTTGACTCGCTATCGAAGGTATATACAGGAATTCTAGCCAATAGGATTAGAAATTGGGCAGAGAAGTATGGAAGGATATCGGAGTATCAAAATGGGTTTAGAAAAGAGAGAAGTATGGTAGATAATGTATGGATTTTGGATACCTTAATTACGAAGTATGTGAAGATAGCAGGGATGAGATTATATGTAGCAGCAATAGATTTAGAGAAAGTGTTCGATGCAGTGAATAGGGAGGTGTTATTTACTAGATTAAGGGATATTGGGTTATCGAAGAAAATGAGGATGGCAATAGAAGGAATATATGAGAAAGTAATGGCGATGATTAAATTACAGGGGGGTGAGTTGAGTAAGTGTATTGAATCGAAGAGGGGTGTGAGACAAGGCTGTAAGCTGTCACCAATATTATTTTTATTGTTTATAAATAATACATTAGACAGACATGGAGGTGAAGGATGGCAATGTCCTTGGATAGGGAATCGTGAGATACCGGGACTGCCATTTGCAGACGATTTATTGATCTTGGCACTAAGTGGATTGAAAAGAGGGCTAGAAGAAGTTGTGGAATACACTAGAAGATGGGCACTTAGAATAAATGTTCAGAAGACGCAGATAATGGTATGTAGGAAAAGGAAAGCCAAGAAAGAAAAGAAATTTTGGATAGTAGAGCAGGAAGAAATCAGACCAGAAAAAAAATGGAGTATTTAGGAGTAATAATTAGTAGTAATGGATCCTGGAAGGATCAGAACAAAAGAGCCAAACTGAAGGGGAGGGGAGCATTTGCAGTAGTGGGGGTATTAGAAAATAAATTCCCGGATATTAAGTACAAAATTCAGAGAATGGTGTTCCAATCAATGGTTAAAGGAAAAATGTTATATGGGGTAGAAATGTGGGGATTGGAGGAGAGTAGAAAGGAATTAAACCAGGTGATGGCAAAATTTAGTAAGATTATGATGGGGGTTCCAGACTGTACTGCAAATGTGCAAGTATGTAAAGAATCGATAGACATTACTATATCTAAGAGGGTGATGAAGTATTGGATGAGAATGGAAGAAGAGAAGGGAGGGGATTTATTACAAGAGGTGTATAGGTTCCAGAAAAGTATGGAGAACGAAGAGTACTGGGTGAATAAGTGCAAAAATAAGTTACGAAAGTTAGGGTTAGGAGATCTAGGGTGTGAGAGATGGGGAGAGAGGAAAGAATGGGTATGGAGAAGGGTTAAAAAGAGAGTGGCTGATATAGAAAGACAGAGTTTAATAATGGAATGTAGGGAAAGAGACTCGCTATCAGTATTAAACAAATTGGTGGAAACTACGAACCCGAGAACCAAATTTGAGGGTAGGAAGGATAAAAGAGGTTTATACTGGTGGGTTATGGGAGTTCCAAAAAAATAGTGGATGGATAGGTCAAGAAAATAAGGATAGATGTATTTTATGTGGGGAGGGATGGTCGGACCTGCATATATTTACCCAATGTAGTGTGTTAGAGGAGATGAAAAAGAAAGTGTTGAATACGAAAGAGATAGAAAAAGTAGAAAAGGGGTATAAGATGACGTCTGGCTGTGCAGAGAATGGGAAAGAGGAACAAATATGAGGTGCCTAATATCAAACATGGACATGCGCCACCTATATCAAAATTGAGTTAAGGATTGATCCTTATAGCATTTTTAATGCTCTTTCTAAATTAGTGGTCCATGTCTTTCATAAACGAATATTTGTACATAATTTTTAACATAGAAATATGCAGTTTCTTTCATAATCGGACACCTCCAGACGTAGTTTGTATCAAAAACGGACATGAACGTTTCAGCCAATCATATTGCTCCAAGTGACATCAAACTGTCATGGCGACCAGAGAATTTTTATCGACATCTTAAGGAAAAAAGAGAAGGACTGTTTTTTAATGTCCTATGATTGACAAAAGAACTTCGTTTTGCCAAAATTAAGTGATCAGTTGGCATATTATTCTAGACAATTCTACTGTTACAATCTGTCTGTTGTAATAGGCACATCTCAAAGCAAACTGCGCCCTGATAATGTGTCTGTTTATGTGTGGCTGGAGAATGAGGGAAAGAAATCATCAAATGAAATAGCATCAGCGGTTGTCAATGAGTTACGATCTAACAATTTACAAGGCTTCACTTCAGTCAAGTTGATTGCCGATGGCTGCGCCAGCCAAAATAAAAACAGTAATATTTTGGCGATGTGTGCAAACGTATGCACCATCCTCTGTTGACAAATTAAAACTGGTATTTCCAGTTACTGGACACTCATATTTGCCTCCAGATAGCATTTTTGGACTCATTGAGAAAGACCTTAATAAGATGACGACCATAGTAAGGAAGTCCTGATGAATATCTTGAGGTGTTCAAAATGTACGGCACAATGAAAGTGATTGGACAAACCTTGGAACCACTGAATTGGAAAGAACAAGCACAGATTTATCTGAAATCTGCTAGTCAACTTTATTTCAAAATTTCATAGTGTAAAAGAATTGTACTCAGGAGCACGAAAAGAGGCAATGTTGTAGTTAAAGGTGAAGTAGGCTACTATTTGTAAACAGGTATTGAGCGTAAGATCACGAAAGCATGACAGGTAAGTCTAATGTTAATGAATCCTTTACATCTGATATTGGCATGAATGTAAACCCACAGAAACTTAAAGATGTTGACATATTACTAGGAAAGCACTTTGGAAAAGATAGGAAATTAATGCCTCTCTTAAGTGGAATATCGAAGTCATCAATAAGAACATTTGTAGTGAAAATGAACAGGCTATTAATGATTATTTATGAATGTGATTGTTTTGAAGACCCCTGTGATGAACCAGAGGTTATTTGCCCAGAAATACAGTGAGGCAAGACCTGAAATGAATGTTAAAAATGTCAACAAAGTACAAAAATAGGCTTATTTCTTTCATATTTTAATTATATTTCTTTTAAAATGGAAGTTTACTTCCGTGTCATCCTGCAACTTTTTTCCAAATATTGGGATAGTTCGTTTCAAAAGTGGACAATTATATGGATGTTTGTATAAAAAATGGACAAAAGCCAATCTCGGTTTCAGAAATGGACATCGTCATATTTGAACGTGTTTTACATTGACTTAGACTGAAATTCCTAAGTGTCGACCATGATTTTCTTGTTCATAGGGCTGGAAATATGACACAAAAAATTTTTCACACATATAACGGGGGTTTAACATAGAGAAACGAAAATGTGGCTCTACTGAAAAATTTACAAAATGGCTTTTGTCCATGTTTGATACTAGGCACCACATATATCAAAATATTTAAATTTGGTTAGAGCTAGGTTTTTAAAGAAATTAAGGGAATAATAGGTAGAAGGATGTTTCAGAGGAATGGGATGAAATATGTAGATGAAACTGTTAGATTATATATAATGTAAATAAATAAGAGGAGATTTGAATATACTGGAAAAGAACGTAATATAAAAAGAAAATTGTAGATATTAAAAGAAGATTGTATTACGTTGTCGAATGGATTATGTTTCAGTTAATGTAGTGACAAAAGAAGGGATTGTAGATATTAGTATGAAGAAAAGAGTTGAAATAGTTAGATAGGGATGAGGATGAGTTGATAAATGTGTTATAGGATAGATAATCTAAACATAATAGAAGAAGCCTGTAAATATGAATAAAAGATTCTAATAAGTGATGAGTAGGTAATTGCTAGATAAGGCGAGGCAGGAAAACCTTGTTATAAAGAAATTAGATAGATGAAGGTAAGTTGAGAAAGAACCTGTAAAGAGATAGTATAATACTTGAATTGGTAATGTAAAGAAATGTGCAATTAGTGAGTGGTTTTTTAGACTAAGAGACATAAATAAGATGACAGAACTGTGAGGAGTAAGGGAACTGTAGAACTGTTGACAAGTTTGGTGTTGTTAAAAGTGTTAAAAATATTAACTCTAGGTTGTAGTGGATGAAAATAAACAAGCAGTGTGTAAATTACAGTGGATAAGTTACAATAAGGTAGATGAACAAGTGTACTGAATGGTAATGTAAAGAAATGTGCATTTAGTTAGTGGTTATTTTTAGACTAAGAGACGGAAATAAGATGAAAGATCAGTGAGGAATAAGGAACGGTGGAAATGTAGACAAGTTTAGTGTTGTTAAAAGGTGTTTAAAATTTTAACTCTAGGACATAGTGTTGAAAATAAGCAAGCAGTGTGTAACTATAGTGGATAAGTTACTATAAGGTAGATGAACAGGTGTAAGTGAGAAAGAGAGATGGAAAGATTTGGAAAAGGGTGGGGGGGGATATAAGAGGTGGAAGGGTGGGGTGTGACAGACCCATCCCAAGGTGAAAAGAATAAGCATGTCCGCACAGGGAGGTACTGGAGAGTCAAAGATGGGAGCAGGCAATGTGTATGTAAGACGACTCGTTTTTTTTAATTTATTTTTTTATTTATTTACTCAAGAAAGGGCACCTGAGCCGAGGCTCTTATGGCGCAATACAAAATTAAATATTGGCAGAGTTACAAAATATTGACAATACAATAATAGCTTATTTCTAAATACTTTAGCAGGCGGGGCAGTAGATAAGAGCGTGACAGGTCACATGATAGACTGGTTTCCGCTTCAGGGATTCGTCACGCAAAGAATGGGAGGGAAGCACATTGCCAACGAGGTTTAGGTGGGGATGACATCTGACCCACGGGTGTGGCTGATAGTGGTATCATGGGTGGGAGGGGCTCTCTCCATATCAGGGGATACCGTGAACAGCCAGTTGTCTTTTTTTTTCTTTTCCTTTCTTTTCTGTTAGTTAGTTGTAATTCTAGTGAAGGGTGGTGCAGCTCATGGTCTGGTATTCTGCCTGTGTGGCTGCCACCAAATTAGTTAGAGTATGTAGTTAAGTAGTTTTAAGAGATATATAGTAGATATTGTTTGTTTGTTTTTTTCTTTTCCTTTCTGTTAGTTAGTTGTAGTTCTAGTGAAGGGTGGTGCAGCTCATGGTCTGGTATTTTGCCTGTGTGGGCACCACCAAATAAGTTAGAGTATGTAGTTAAGTAGTTTTAAGAGATATATAGTAGATATTGTTTGTTTATTTTTTGTTTCTGTGTGTTTCATTATCTTTATTGCTTGTAAGCCGATGGTGTATACTAGGGTGGGCAATAAAGAGATGTTCTATTCTATTCTATTCTATTCTATTCTATTCTATTCTATTCTAAGTCTTGGACTTGTAGAAAATATGAACTTAGAGACAGTATAATTTTAACACAGTTTCATGTTGTTAATATGGTTTTAAACTGTGATCAATTTGACGTTGATAAACTTATATGATTGTCAATTTTTCCACAAACTTATATCAGCTGATGATGACACAGAGGGGCATCGAAACTAGTATTGATTAAAATATATGTTGTAATTCCATCTAAGCAACAATTTTTATGTACTGAATAAGGTGGACCCAAATTATAATAGAAGTTGTAATCTTGGTTCAATGAAGTTTATTAATTTAACTCTGACTTTGGCTTTCCTTTCCGATTTGGCATCACGGTGCCAACTGCTTTAATCTGGCAGTCCCAGAGATGATCATAAATGGTGGGGGTTGAAAACCATCTGTCCATATACACTGTGTGCCCCCCTTTTTTTACTGGTTCACACAGACTGTCCACAACATTGAAAGAAGAATTGTAATCCTCCACTGTGACATGGGCCCCAGAATACACTGCCATTTTGCACACATAACCACTTCTCACTTCACACAGTTGAAAGGTCTTGATTCCATACTTCTGTGGCTTTCCTCTCATGAACACACGAAAAAATATATGTCCCCGAAATGGGCATATTGCTTTGTTGATTGTCAGTGAGTGATTCGTCAGGTGAATAACAATGCAGAAAACTTGTTTTCAGGCATTCTAGTATTGGTCGGATTTTGAACAGTGGATCGTTGCCTGGATGGCCCCTTTGTTTCTGCTTATCATTGTCATTCAGATGCAACATTGTTAGAATAGTGGGAAATCAGTCTCTCGACATTCCAATGGACTTTTTGTTGCATGTTATAAATCTCATTCCATATTGATGGTTATCACTTTACAAATAGAAAAGTCTTATATAATCCTCTTTTTTAATACATGATCCTGGAGAGGTGAGTAGAAGAGAAAAGTACACTTTATATTTACCTGATCACTAGGTGAGAACATGAATTAAATTGTGCCCTGAAAATATTAGTGTTTGTATTATTTAGGTATATTTAGGTCTAGTTTTTCCACCAGTAATGAACGTTGAAGACTTTTTTATTTGTAAAGTGATTCCAATGGACTTCACAAAGTCAGTTTTTAATATTGGTGTTGTGCTCCAGTAGTCCCGAAGGAAAGGTTTAAGAATCAAACACGTATGAATTACTACTGCAAAAAATAACTTAAGTCCATTCAGTGTCACTGGTTTCCACTGTGCATGCACTGATTTAGGTTTCAAATGGCCTTCTTGCTTATTTAGATTTATTTGCTATAGGGCATATCTGTTACTTTCCACTCTGATAACATTCAGTACATTATTGTCAAATAATAATCCAAAGAAATCTAGAGGTGAAGATTCTGCAGAAATACTAAGGTTATTAGCAATCAGGCCTGGTGTGCCAGAAAAAATGGGCCTGTTCACAGGAGCAATATCTTGTTTCCAATGTGTTCCCTCGTTTTTTTGTGACTGGTTCTACTGGTGATGAATTTCACAGTCACTTTCTTACTGATCAGAATCCGAATCGTTTACAAGTTCTGTAATAATCTGTACACTTATCCGTAGGCTGTATGCATGTGTAGGATTTCCTTTACTTGTACTAGGTCCGGGATCCATATCTCAATATACAGTATAAATCGACTACTTGAGAGATGATTGCAGACTGCTGACTCACTACACTTTCATTCTAAATATGTGAAGTCATATAATCCATCATTAGAACACGCGCACATAAATTTGATCTTATCTAACTGGAGCATGCGAGGAGTATGTTTGTCAGCAATTAGGTAAGATCTAGCTAAGCACACATGGGTATGAAACTTATTCCCAAGGTTGCACCATGAATCACTATCGATCGGTAACACCACCTATCGATAGTAAAGGAAATAGACAATACGTTGAAACAAAAACAAATTCAATAACATGAATAGCTTTCGAGTGACCAAATTTCAAATTTTGTGGTGGTAGTATTACTAACAGTGGCACTCAGGCTCACACTGCTTGGTAGTAATATTACTACCATTGGGCGCATAGTGTTAAATTGATATAGATGTTGATTCCCATAGGGAACCCGAAATATTTGTCCCGAATGAGTAAATTTATAATACCAATATAGATGGTCCATTATTGGACATTATACATTTTCCAGCTAACTCATTCCTGGTTGTCAACATTTTGCCCCAGTGTGCTAATTTGGGCTCATCATTTGGTAAATAACACACCTACCAAGACGCATGGGTAGTGCATTTAGTTTCAATACTCTTCTCTGTTATGAAGAACCTTCACAGTCTGATGGGGAGCAGCCATCTCTGGTACTATTACACAGTGTAACACAGCAGTAAACCATGATAGTTGATGTTCTGTTACTAAATAGTAATGCTAACCTTGGCATGTCGTGATAATCGACTACTACATACCTAGTTGCTACAACCAGGCCAAATGCTAGCACTCTAGTGGCTGTGAGTGGAGTTATTAAGGGTGGATAGAGATTCTGGTGGGATGACCAGATCTTGTATATATATATAATAAATGTAGGTCTAGGTACAAAAAAAAACAGTCACAACATTTCAAACTCTACGAGTGTATGTTTCAAATACTGACCTACATCAAAGTCCACAACAGTGACACCAAAGCTAATAAGGATACGCCCTGCTTTCTTGGGATCAGGAGACTGTACCCAGCAACTATAGAAGCCTTCAACATCAGCACGTGAGCGATATGATTTAGTTGTGAGGTGACTGTGATGTTTAGTATTTGTTGTAGAAAAGACCAAAGATGCTTCTTCTTCCAATTTTGAATTCTTTGAGTCTGTTGTATTGTGCGAACTTACTATGATGGGTTCATCCAGACGTAACCACAGAACTTGAGGCTGCATAGAAACAAAATAACTGTTTTGGGAATATCCATGATGAAATTTAGTTACAATAATTTTTATATAACTTACAAGGTGAATCAGCTAAGATGTTCACTTCCACCTAATCAAAACTTACAAATTGTGTTATACAATTTTTCTTCTTCTTCTTCTTCTTCTTTCGAATGGGCCACCAGAGGACCACGTGCCAATTTCAATTCCTTCTTCTTTGTTCTTTCCTTTTCTTTTTATTTTTAAAAATATTTTTTTTTTAAAGAATTTGCTTTACGTCGCACTGACACAGATAGGTCTTACGGAAGTGATGGGATAGGAAAAGCCTAGGAGTGGGAAGGAAGCAGCCATGGCCTTAATTAAGGTACATACACTGGGCGAGTTGGTCGTATGGTTAGGAGCGCGTGGCTGTGAGCTTGCATCCGGGAGATAGTGGGTTTGAATCCCACTGTCGGCAGCCCTGAAGATGGTTTTCCGTGGTTTCCCATTTTCACACCAGGCAAATGCTGGGGTTGGACCTTCCTCCTAGGCCTTTTCTATCCCATCGTCGCCATATGACCTATCTGTGCGACGTAAAACCACTAGCAAAAGAAAAATTAAGGTAATGCCCCAGCATTTGCCTGGTGTGAAAATAAACTTGTTCATTGACCTTCAGTGCCCGCGATTAGGCCTATACATCGAACCTGGTGAGACGTGCGTGTAGTAGCAGCCGGTTGTACCTGACGCTGAGTAAAAGTAACAGTTTTATAGTGAACCATTCCGTTCATTGTCTTATAGTCATGATTTTAGCCTGAGATATTTGGAATATTCGAGACCACCCAGAAAATACTTGTATACTAATTTATTACATGAGAGAAGTGGAGTGTGAGCAGTTCTCATGGGAAGAGAGCAGCTATGTAATTATGAAGTTTCTAGAATCTCATAAGGTAAATTTATTACCCCAAGCGAAGCTCTTAACTGTAGGCAGAGGACGCCAAACACGTCACCTATGTAGCGTGCCAACAAAGGATTTGGAGCGAAGAAAGAAATTAATTTATATCTGTGAGGACAGAAGAGATGCATTTGATTTGATGAGAAAATTGCAACCTCTGTAATTTTTGCTAAATTTTGATATGCTACACGATTATAATTAGAAATGCATACGGTAAGTGAAGTACTTGGCGTGCATTGTGTGTGTACGCATCGTGCCGCGGGCGGGAGAAAATCGCCGCTAACCCGTCGGCGTGGGTAAGCCAGCCTCATTATAAATATAGAGCCGCAGAGTGCTTGAGATTCATTCTTTGACTGTCTTGCTGTCGGGACTGCGTGATAAGACGACGAGCTAACTCTGAGACTATCATCTGAGCTGCGAGCCGTAAACACCAGGCACGATCTAGTTGGGAAAAATAAGTGGGTAAATAATCTGCATGACTATGTTGAAATTTTCATAATACATGTGATGGCTTGCCTATCGTGAGAAGGCCTATGATTTAACTGCCTAGCTAGTAGCTTCATATGACTTTGAGGACCAATTGTTAGAAAGGAAGTACGGAGAATAATAATAGCTCAGATTATTTCTGGTAGTTGAGAGTAACATTTCTATGAAAAGACAACAAGATCTTGTCACCATATGTGAATGAGTGAATTCTTGACTAAACTCTAGTAGAGGACCGAACTTAGAAGCGTGTGAGAGGGGGAGTTTGTGAAAACAGGCACTGAATTGGAACCCTCTGTAACACATGTCTCTTTACAGTTTTTCCCGTCACCGGCTAGCGGGAGCAACGACACGTTGAGAACAAGAAAGAAGTACGGCGAGTTGGAGAAGGCAGGAGCTGTCAAGACCCAGAGCATCGACGTGGGGACACCAGGAAGGTGTGCTCATCACGACGCCGAAGGAGACACATCACAACCTCCAAGGAAGCTGCAGGAGAAGCCTTCATCAGCCATCATGTATCCAGTAATCCGCATACCTGTGCTACCGGCGACGACAATTGTCAACATGCAGTAAAATCCAGGGGTCCACAGAGGGGTGCCTCGCAATGCCATCGATACGTCCAGGTTAGATCACTCCAATTGGTTCTAAGCATGTAAATGATTGAAAGTAGATTCAGGATGGCCGTCAGCCACAACAATAGCTGTCTGATGTAAATAACAATTTGGTTAGAGTAATCAAGTACAGACCTCGAACTCAGGATAGTAGGATAGGCAATAGGTTGTATATTTCCACTTGTATAATTTTGATGTTTTTATTTCTTTATTTTGCGGTATCTGTTCCGTCTTGGTCATGTTTGCTAGGTCTGTTAACCAGATACAGTAGTTAGTGCAGCGTAGCCTATACTTATTTGTGATTGTACGTAATTCAGTGGAGATCTAGACTTGTTCCTTGACTCACATAGGCTAACGGGGATGCGTGTGTGTGCCCGATTGCTTGAGATATCTTGATATTAACTTCTAGCTGATCGCACGTATTGTTATAGTTATGCCGAGCGCAAAGAAATTATGAACATTGTAAGGTGAATATTCCGCATTCGTCTGGCTGTAGTAGCGCCAGGGAAGTGAGTCCTTGTGCACTTATGGATAAGCCCGTGGAGGCAGATATCTGAGAACATGATTTATGAATACGCCCAATGGAGGCAGAGATATGATAGTGATTGAATAATTTCGGCGCTAAGAATGGCCTGTCATGTGATTATAGAAGTGAATTGAGGAACGCGGCAGGTATGCTGTTATCCGATCAGCTGAGCGCTCCCAAGGGCAGCGGGGCCGACACACATCCCGTTTTCTTTTTGTGGGTTTAAGGAAGTCAAGTTTTACGTCACCGGCTAGGGAGAGTAATATTGCTGTCTGCACTAGCTTAAGTGTTAGCATGGAGAGCCTTCCCTGGCCGTGACCTTGTGTAGCCAGCAGGGGACCGCATTTTGTCTGCATGGCTTTGTTTTAGTCTTGCTACTTGTTTATTTAACTACCTGCTGACGTAGCTGTAATTTCCGTGATTTTATTGACAAGTCTTGGGGCCTTATGTATGCTAGACTGTGAACCTTCATTTAGTCCAGGCTATGTATATTATTGTTTGTTGTTAGAAGACCTTGGGTTCGAGATACTGTTAGACTATATTTTTCATGTTGAGGAGATGGCACTTCTGACGTGCCTTTGTCCAGAGAGGGATCCTTTCTTGTTACTTTTGACTTATTCCGTGATTCATGCTTGTTCCAGCCTGGCGGTATGATAACATTGTGACCTGGAAGTCATCTGCGACAAACTATTGACAAAAATAAAATTTTTATGTGAGATTTTTAATGTCTTGTAAATTTTTTGGATATTTTCTTTAAATTGTAATAAATTCATTTATGTTCACTGTGAATGCAGCATTGTTTCTCGTAATTTTCATTTACTTTTGGTTGTTCTTACCTTGCTATCTTGCAAATCCACGTGTTTGATCATATTTCGCCCTCTATTATTTTTTTCCCAATTTCCCTGAGACATGTGCGACGGAGTTGCTGTGCATGGATATGTAATGCAGGTAAGAGGTGTGCACGAGCCAACGCTTGTGGGAGTTTTGTTCACTATGGTGCTCTTGGTTCGAGCTCAGCATTCGCTTGACGGGAATCAAAAGCAGTGTAGGGCACAATAGACAGCAAGAATGTTTTCCTGATGTATTGTCGTATTGTAGAGACGCATGGAATAGGTATTGCCGGCAAATTTTCAACGAGTTCTCTTCGATATTATGATGCCAATTTTAAGTGAATGGTTATTAAACCCACAAAAACAAGGAATAATTGTGCAGCCGCAAAAAAATATGGCATAATTAAAGCCAATAATTGTGCACCCGTAAAAAAAATACGGCATAATTAAAGACAATGTTCGGTGTTGGCATGAAGATAAAGATAGTAAAAAAGTGCGTACTATACAAGAAAGGCATTCATATGATTTTACAAAGTACTTCTTATGACTGATTTAAATTTTTTGAAGGAAAAAGTGAGGGTCGTCTTGGATTTAGTGAAATATGGTAATACAGGATCTGCATTTGTCCATCACTTGCTAGAATTAGAATAGGCTAGAATATGCCCATCCCGTAGTTCTGGATTGCCTGAAATTGGGGAGAGAGCATTCATTTATTGTAATTCAATACATGCATTAAATTATCCTTCCTACAATGATTTGACTATTACTACACTAGATATTTTACTTATGCTAATAATATTTATATTAATTCCATGCATCTCTACAATACGACAATCCATCAGGAAAACATTCTTGCTGTCTATAAAACTGTTACTTTTACTTAGCATCAGGTACAACCGGCTGCTACTACACGCACGTCTCACCAGGTTCGATGTATAGGCCTAATCGCGGGCACTGAAGGTCAATGAACACGGAAGGACCCTTCCCGAAGAGTGCTAGATAAGGCATTCGGGCGTTCCCTGGGCAACGGTGGTACACCGGCTGATTCTTCCACAAAGGCGCTGCTACACAGCAACAAGCAGATGATAGCAAGTACTATGTCCACTAACAGTCCTTTTCAGGACCAACCAGAACACTTGTCAATCAGACTTGGTAACAATCTCCGCAGTTGTCACTTAAATATCGAATCCATATCACCACCAAAGATTCAGTATCTGTCTCGCCTTATGCTGGAGAACAACGTAGATTTGATAGCACTACAGGAAACACATACCAGTGAAGATCTCTACAGAAGAGGAAAAATAGGTGGTTACAATCTCGCTGGGGCAATCAATGATGAACGTTATGGGATTGCAACTTACATCAGATCCCAGTTAACTGATTTTAAAGTTGTTTATGAAGACAACTCAACAGATATCTCTGTCCTGGTAGTGGAAATCTCAGGCATTACTGTTGTGAATATCTATAAACCATCAGCAGTCAGTTGGTCCAGCCATTCATTAAAAGTTTTTGATCACCCTGTTTTGTACGTTGGAGATTTCAGTAGTCACAGCGCAGCATGGGGATACGAATTTGAAGATGACAATGGTCCAACCTAAATAACTGGATTGAAGCAAACTCCCTACAACTCGTCCACAATGCTAAACATCCTGGCACATTTCATTTTGGCAGATGGCTAAAGGATTATCCTCCTGACCTGTGCATAGTGTCACAGTCAACTCCTGAGAATCAACACATGGTACAATGAAAGGTCATCAGTTCCTTTCCTCACAGTCAACACAGACCAGTTATTATTTACTATGGCACTGAGATCCCTCTTGTGTCTTCAGTACCACAACCTCGTTGGAATTTTCGACTAGCAAAGTGGGATAAATTTGCAGAAGGACTTGATAACACTGTACAGTGGATATGACCAGTTCCTGAAAATTACAATAGATTTGTCAATGCCATAAAAGTTAATGCTAGGAAGTTCATTCCCCGGGGATATCGTAAGACGTATATACCAGGATGGTCAGAAGAATGTAATCAGCTCTACACCGAATATCAGAACTCTCCTAATAAAACAACAGCTGATGAGTTGCTATGGGCTCTAAATAAATCTAGGAGAGAGAAGTGGCACAGAACTACGGCAGAGATAGACTTCACACACTCTAGTCGTAAAGCCTGGAACCTCATAAGAAAACGAAAATGAAACGCAGAAGTTTGCCAATGAACCCAAACACCATTGCCTCCAGACTGACACAAATCTCTAGAGCGAAGATGGACAAGGTACACGCAAGGAGTGTTAAGAAGCAACTAAGAACGAGAAGATCACAGTTGACATCCCATCCGGAGTATTCCTGTGACTTCAGTACTGAAGAACTGGACAAGGCTCTGTCCAAGATAAAGATAAATAAAGCTGCTGGTCTGGACGAAATCTATCCTGAGTTTCTGAAGGCCATAGGCCCTGGTACAAAACAATGGCAACTTCTTCAATGAAATTCTACGAACTGGTAAATTACCTAAGTTGTTAAAACAACCCAAAGTAATTGCAGTCTTGAAACCAGGAAAGGAAGGAACTGATGCTTCACATTATCGACCAATTTCACTCCTTAGCGTAATCTACAAGATGCTTGAAAGAATGATACTTAACCGTATCCAGGAAGCAATAGAAAGAGTCATCCCAGTTGAGCAAGGGGGTTACAGAAAGAATCGTAGTTGTTGTGATCAGGTATTAACACTGACAACAGAGATTGAAGCAGGATTCCAGAAAAGACTGAAGACTGCTAGAGCTTTTGTCGACCTTGCATCAGCCTATGACACAGTCTGGAGAGAGGGACTGTTGCTCAAGTTTGTTCAAGTCATCCCTTGTCAGAAGCTAGCATGCTTACTAAACAATATGTTATCCAACCGTCAACTTGCTGTATTTCTGAATGGTGAAAGAAGCAGGTAGAGATCTCTAAATAATGGTTTACCCCAAGGGTCAGTTTTATCTCCCATTCTATTCAATCTTTACATCCATGACCTGCCAAGAAC
Organism: Anabrus simplex; assembly: GCF_040414725.1. Classification (NCBI taxonomy): domain Eukaryota; kingdom Metazoa; phylum Arthropoda; class Insecta; order Orthoptera; family Tettigoniidae; genus Anabrus; species Anabrus simplex. The sequence continues at coordinate 803,799,209 of NC_090265.1, forward strand.
AACTTCAAAGAATATACAGTTTGCAGATGATCTAGCCTGAATTACTCAGAGTACGGATTTGGCACACTGTGAGGATGTACTTACAGAGGACCTAGCTACCATGTGCGACTATTTTCACAAATGGAGACTCCAACCAAATCCTAGTAAAACGGCAGTAACAGCATTCCACTTGCATAACGTGGAAGCTAATCGGAAGCTACATGTGCTTTTTAATGGAACAGAAGTCTCCCACAACTTCTTCCCAAAATATCTGGGTGTCACACTGGATCGGTCCTTGTCGTTCAAACAGCATTGCTCAAATCTGTCAAAGAAGCTGAGTACAAGAGTACTGCATAAACTAGCGGGCAGCAACTGGGGTGCAGATGCAAACACTCTTCGCACTGCTTCACTTTCTCTAGTATACTCGACTGGTGAGTACTGTGCTCCTGTGTGGGAAAACAGCGTACATCCGAGCAAGATTGACGTCCAGCTTAATGAAACCATGAGTGTTGTTACTGGTACAGTGAGGTCCACTCCTACTCAGTGACTGCCTGTTTTAGCAAACATTGCTCCTCCAGATCTGAGGAGAAAAGCAGCGAAAGTACAGTTGCTCAAGAAGACCTTTGCACACAGGTACTCACTTTTGTTCAATGCCTTACGAGATCCACCTGTGATGAGGTTAAAATCCAGGAATTCACTCTGGACTGATCTACACTCCTATAAAAAATTCAGTGTAACAGCAGAATGGAGACAACGATGGGAACAATGTCCACCCACCAACGCCTTTCTGATTAAAGACCCAACAAAGAAAGTGCCAGGTTCTGATCTTCTTCGACATGAGTGGTCAAAACTCAACCGTTTCAGAACAGGCCACGGCAGGTGCCGATATATGATGAAAAAGTGGGGATATTGTGAAAGTGCTGCCTGTGAGTGTGGTGCTGAGAAGCAGACATTGCTTCATGTTGTTGAGAGCTGTCCACTGTCAGCATTTAAGGACAGTTTACGGACTCTGCATGAATTGACACCAAATGCAGTGGACTGGTTGTCGAAGCTGGATATTCTAGTTTAATTACCTCTATATTTTAATTTGTATGTTAATTGTATATTTTTACAGATTATGCTTGTAAATGCCATACGATAATAATAATAATAATAATAATAATAATAATAATAATAATAATAATAATAATAATAATAATAATAATAATAATAATAATAATAATAATCCCTTTTTTCTTTCAACTTTCTTTTTATCCTATAATAGTACAATGCTACATATTCTAGGACAAACATATACCTTACCCTTAATTCTTACTTTTTAAATTAACAAGCTTGATAGCTGCAGTCGCTTAAGTGCAGCCAATATCCAATATTCGGGAGATAGTAGGTTCGAACCCCACTGTCGGCAGCCCTAAAGAAGGTTTTCAGTGGTTTCCCATTTTCACACTAGGCTGTACCTTAATTAAGGTCATGGCCACTTCCTTCCCACTCTGAGCCCCTTTCTGTCCCATCATCGCCATAAGACCTATCTGTGTCAGTGTGACGTAAAGCAACTTGAAAAAAAAAACCATTAAATTTCTTTTTGCCACATATTTATTTAAATACAAGAAAATGTTGTTCTTCCCCGTGTAATCCAATCTTTATTTAATAGTTTAACAATATTTCTTTCTCTCTTTCTATTTTTGTTTTATATTCACTACCCAGATATTAAACTCTAAGTGTGTCAGTTCCCCTAAATACTTTCACTAGATGCATCTCTCCCATTGTTTTTCCACTCAATAACTTGCTAAACACAGGATGTTAGTATGAGACATAAACATAAGCATGCAAAATTCTCCACATCAGGCCCAAAAAGACTCACTCTTAATACTGTAGAACAATATGAAATATACACACAGACATTGCATCTCAAAGCACCAATAATCTCAATGAACTCCCCCACCTGCCCCCCCTGCCCCCCCCTGCCCCCCTGCCCCCCACACACACACAAAAAACTGCCTCTCTAACTGTGCAGTGTTGGTAATGGACACAAAACATCAAGTGTTCCTGTTCTGGAAGTCTCTTGCTGATGATGGCTATTCAGAAAGTGCCTGAAAACACTACAATAATTTACAATCAAAAGTAGTAGTAAAGTTGGTGTACGGTAATTTATTAAAATTGCATCAACCTAATCATATAAGATACTATGTTACCAAATAGAAGTTGCATTTACATATACTACTCCACTGATGTTTCAAATATCATACATACATACATACATACATACATACATACATACATACATACATACATACATACATACATACATACATACATACATACATACATATTATCCGCACACTTTATCTTGGTGCATTTACACCCTAGTGCTGAATCGGTCAACTTCGGCGATCTTCGAGATTCGTACTGGCAACCTTTGAAACACAAACTATGAATCGCTTAAGCATCGTTGTGCGACATCTGGCGTACACTTTACGTACTAGTACTGTTCTTGTTTACACAACAAAGCCAAAGTATAGAATTCATGCTAGGAACAAGATTCGCATCGAGAAATGTTTTATAATGTTATATAACATGTATGTGACAAAGTTGTTGGCTTAAGATGATAACGGTTTAGAAATTTCATATCGATCGATCATATTCTCGATTCAATTCAGATTTCATTTTCATTCAGTTGGCAGCACCAGGCAGCACTATCGATACCGGGACAGCTCCCTCCTTACTCCTCACCCCCGTACACAAATGCACCAAGATAAAGTGTGCGGATAATACATACATCATTATAGACCATTATGCTTTTCAGCATTCTGTCTGCAAACCACTGTGAATTTGCTAAATGATGCCACAATCCTCTATTTGCGACTAGTGCTGTGGCCTCATTTAGTTCTATACCTCTTATCTTTAAATAATTAGAAACTGAGTCTAATCATCATCGTCTTGGTCTACCTCTACTTCTCTTACCCTGCATAACAGAGTCCATTATTCTCCTAGGTAACCTATCCTCCTCCATTCGCCTCACATGGCCCCACCACCAAAGCCGGTTTATTTATACAGCTTCATCCATGGAGTTCATTTCTAATTTAGCCTTTATCTCCTCATTCCAAGTACCCTCCTGCCACTGTTCTCACCTGTTTGTACCAGCAATCATTCTCGCTACTTTCATGTCTGTTACTTCTAACTTATGAATAAGATATCTTGAGTCCACCCAGCTTTCACTCCCCCAAAAGCAAAGTTGGTCTGAAAACAGACCAATGTAACTTTCGTCCAGGAGCTGACTTCCTTCTTGCAAAATACTGTTGATGGCAACTACGAGCTCTCTGAATTAGCTTTACTGTACCTTGATTCAATCTCACTTACTATATTACCATCCTGGGAGAACACATATCCTAAATGCTTGAAATGATCTATCTATTCCAGCTTTGTTTCACCAATCTGACATTCAATTCTGTTGAATTTCTTACCTACTGACACCAATTTAGTCTTCAAAAGGCTAATTTTGGTATGATTGCACCTATTTTCAAGTTCCAAGATATTAGACTGCAGGCTTTTGACACAATCTGCCACTAAGACCAAGTCATCAGCATAGGCCAGACTGCTTACTACATTTCTACCTAAGTGAATCCCTCCCTGCTACTTTATACCTTTCAGCAAATGATTCATGTAAACTACGAACAACAAACGTGAGAGATTACAGTCTTTTCTAACCCATGTGAGCACCTTGAACCAAGAACTCATTCTACTATTAGCACATATGAATATGAAATCCAATATTAAAGGGTATTTATCATTAAAAAACATTTAAATTACCTCTATTTTGCCATGACCTGGAACATGAGTTCCACTTGCTAGCGGACCCAGGAAACATGTAAGATTCAATTGCTGACCCACGGGTAATGCCACTTCTTCATATGCTTCTGCATCATAAAGATAAAAAATTGTTTGAGCCCTGACAACTCAGTCAGCAGTAAATCTATTAATGATACCATATCCTCTTTATGCTATTGAAGAGAAAATTACCAGTCATCCTCTAGAGCTACATCGAATGTCAGAAAGGGTAAGAAATCTGGTTTTAAATCATTAGAAGAGGGAGATATGGAGGTACCTGGAAGTGTAGAAGTTTATAACATATATAAAATATATACTTTATATTTGAGTATATTACTTTATGCAGTTATAAAAAATATACTTAAATAGGCCATAAGAAAAATGAACAAACCCATTAGGATACTAGCATTGCAAGAAACCAGATTCACAGATGAAGAACCTTTTGAGTCAGAAAGCTAAAGGATCTACAAGAGAAAGCCAATTGTACAGAACAGAAATGGAACTAGAATGTTTGGAATTGGATTAATAGTGAGCAAGGAATATCAGGACTCGATAATCAGCATTGATTCAACATTGATTCTAAAGCTACTCTTCCACAACGCAACAAAACTTACGTGCCACTTTTGTGTTGTGCAAAATAAATAGCACACACTGTTCACATACACCACTCAAGTTTGCCTTTTATTTTTCTTGTTGTGCAACTCAAAAATTTGCACACCCGAAGAAATGTAGAAATGTAACATTGAGTGTTTAGATCACGTTACTTAAGTGGCACAAGTTTTCGTGCATGCAACTTTCGTAGTGAGCTGTTTTAATGGGTGTGTATGTTGATGGTAGCAAGCATGTCTTCTGATGAGATATTATTGGTGGCTTGTTTATTGCTGATTTTATTAGGACTATGACATGTTGAACTCTTTTCTGATTTCATTCAAAGAACTCTGCCATTTTTTTTATTTATTTCTATAGTCCACTACCTCAACCTCCCATAAACATTCTTGTGTTTCAACTAAATCAGTCAGCTTTCTTGTCACCTCCTTTGTCTATTTTGTGTTCTAAGAAGTAACCTATAAATGAATTTACATAAATTATGCAATTATAAGATTAGTAAGATGGAAAGTGGAAATGAACTCGTGTCCTCATTCTGAGGTGGTGCAGCTCTTTTCAGGTACACCCGAATTGGAGGTGAGCTGCATGTACCATTTCAACCTCATGCCAGCCCTCCAACCATTCTTAAATTTCCAGCAGTACCGGGAATCGAACTCGGCCCCTGAGGACAGCAGCTAATAACACTAACCGTTATGCTATTGAGGCGGACTAATTCGTGTCCCCATCCTGAGGTGGTGCAGCTCTTTTCAGGCACACCCCCCAATAGAGGTTAGCTCCACGTACCATTTTAACAACACACCAGTCCGCATGCCATTCTTAAATTTCTGGCAGTACCGGGAATCGAACCCGGGCCCCCTCGAATGGCAGCTAATAGTGCTAACCGTTACACTATGGAGGCAGACATTAGTAATATGGGTATCTTTGTTGTTGCACGTTATATTTCATTTACAATAAATAATATACAGGTACACATGCTTTACATCGCACTGACACAGATAGGTCTTGTGCTGATGATAGAATGGGAAAGGGCTAGGAGTGGGAAGGAATCAGCCATCGTCTTGATTAAGATACCGCCCCAGCATTTGCCTGGTGTTAAAATCAGAAACCACGGCATCTTCAGAGCTGCCAACAGTGGGTTTCAAACCCACTATCTCCTGAATGCAAGCTGATAGCTACGTGACCCAAACAGCGCAGCCACTCGCTCAATATATACAGATACATACCTACCTTAATTTATTAATGTATTTCAGAGTATGATGTCCTAAATGCCAATATAATGCCACAGCACACAATGCAATGAGCAAGTTGTGCCACAAAAATTATCTAAACTTTTCACGCCACTTTCAGGTGGTGCACCTTCCACTCTTCTGCTGTGTACACAATGCCACTTTCAGCAAATTGGAAGTTGCGCTAGATTTGAGTGGCATGTGCAACTTTTCAAATTGCATGGCTCTTTATACAGAGCCACTCAACTTTTCTTGCATAAATTGAAGTTGCATGCCAATTTAGTTTCATTGTGGATGAGTAACTTAAGATCCCACACATCAGGTCAAAATTCTTATATGTGATTTCAACGTACAGATTCGGAGAGGATAAAATAGATCAAATATAGATGCCCACCAAAGTGGAGAAAGGCTTATACTTTCTTTTCAGCAGTTATACTTGAAATTAATGTCAACACACTTCAGGTGACTGGCCTAGAAAAGGATCATATGGATAACCCCAAACACTAAACTAGGAGAATATCAACTGGATTGTGTGGTCGTCAGCAAAACAAATACAAGAGAGATTCCCAATGTTGTAACCGTCCAGGCTTCTCCAGCCCTACTAACTTAATATAATATCATTTTACGTGATATCATTTGATATCAAGTTTATCCGCCATCGGCAATTATTTGTAATAACATATTTATTCAACGTCAATCATTTGTAATCAAGGCTTTTTGGAATCATATTGTATATATAATAACATCGTTTTAGTATTTAAATTATTATATTATGTAGGATAAGAATTCATTATGTTGTAAATACGGTCAATATGTTGAGACATAGTTGTTTTCATTTCATCTCATGTTTGTGTATACGGAGGGTTATTCTTGAAGCTTGGGATTTTGCGTGAGTCATGGGTTTATTTTATGACCAAGGCTAGTAAACAGCGACCCGTGCGCGAGGCTTGCAAGCTGGTCAGCTATATCATCGCCACGCCTTCTGGACTTGTCGAGGAAGAAGGGAAGGGGAGTTGATGCTTCGATCTATCGAATCAGATACTTCGTTGTATATGAGTTTTGAGATTGAACTGTTACCAAGAGTGGGGGTGAGCCCGGATATATATTGATTCTCAACACGAGAACGGGACCTTACAACCTGACAACCTAACAACGCGAACTCCATCACTACTACTTCTACTGTGAACATCTACTTTGAACGACGTGATTTGATTTTTGAAACAGTGTGTGGTCACTCCGCGACATAGTTACTTTTGTACAATGTGTTATCGCTTCGATACAGTACTCAGGTACGGTAATGTTATCGGATTTGCGTGAGACGAAACAAGCTTATGGCTTGTGTTATTTTCAGTAAATATTCTGGACGAAGAACTATGTTTAGTTCAAGTCTACGGAATTTTGGTACAAGTCTGTACCGTATAAATAGTATAGCTCAGTTGGATTGAGATTTCTACTAATATGGAAAAATTCATATCTCTGAATTTTCTCCTCATACGATCAACGCTGATCAGTTTTTACAAGTATAGGGCCAATGTCTAACTTAAAGACTAGGCAAGCAGGGAGTGCTAGTCCAGATAGCCCGTACCATATCAGAGAAGGAAGGAAGGATGTCCATAGAGCAAAGTCTACATCGAGAAGAAGAGAACGAGTAACCACGGAAACCAGATGACGTCAACGGAAGCTGCAATTGGTGAGCTTCAATTAGATAAAGCAAGCAATAGTAAATTCAGTAAATTATAAATTCCTCCACGCTTTAAGGAAACTTTTCCGATTCATCTCATTTTTTTGTATAATAAATTCATTTGTATTTTATATTGCGTTAATTTTCTTTCTTAAGCGATACTTAATGGTTAATTATTTAAAATCCTACCCTTGTGATTTCAGTATAAGTCTCTATGCTAGTAAATATAAATTTTGGTTTACAGTTTTAAAACTGTAATCCATGGTGCCCAAACATTACATAGAGAAATGGGGAACCATGGAATGTTAATTGTTTCTATTTGCGTGGCAATTTGCGGGCAAGCCACAAATAGTTTATTTGTTATTCATGTGTCCCAAGATAATAACTTTCATCTCCCCAAGTGTTTTGACGAGAGGGAACAGTTACAATGTTAACCCGTACCCCTCGAATTAAAGTTCTCTGTGTTTCCTCTACTGCTCGTATTTTAAATGTGAATTATTTCTTCTTCTTCTTTCAGTAAATCTGGCCTTAGACAGGTATCAACTGGAACTGGATGTTCTCCATTTCTCTCTGTCCTAATCATCTTCCTTCATTTGCTTGTAACTTCTTCCTCTCTTCACATCTGTCAGCATTCCAAACTTTCTTTATGTCCCTCTTTCTCCTTCAAATATTCCCTCCATGATTCTCTGTAGTAGACAATTTCTACATAATATGTGGCCAATCCAAGATGTTTTCTTCTTCTGTATCATCATCATGAAGTTCCTTTTGTCTCCTACCCTGCTCAGCACCTCCTCATTTCTCACACTATTGGTCCATTTCACTTCCTCCATTCTTCTCCATAACCACATTTCAAAACTTTCTAAATATTTTTGTTCTTTCTGTCTGACTGTCCACATTTCTGAACCATAAGACACCACACTCCACACAAAACATTTGGCAAACCTCTTCCTATGTTTAATTGGTATGCTTCTAGCTGTCAGCAAACCTTTCACACCAGACGAGTTGGCCATGCAGTTAGAGGTGCACAGCTGTGAGCTTGCATCCGGAAGATAGTGGGTTCAAATCCCACTGTCATCAGCCCTGAAGATGGTTTTCCGTGGTTTCCCATTTTCACACCAGGCAAATGCTGGGGCTGTACCTTAATTAAGGCCATGGCTGCTTCCTTCCAACTCCTAGCCCTTTCCTGCCATAAGACCTATCTGTGTTGGTGTGACATAAAGCCACTAGCAAAAAAAAAAAAAAAAAAAAAAAAAGCAAACCTTTCACTCTCCTGAAAGCCCTCTTTCCCATGTTCCCATGGATATTCTGCATCTCACTTTCTCTGTACAACTTCCGCTGGAAGTTATCAAGCTTCCCAAATACTGGAATGAATGAACCTGCTCTAATACTATTCCATCTATTGATATATTAATTGTATTGCCTCTTTTTCCTATTTTCATCACTTTGGTCTTGCCAATGTTTAGTTTCATTCCGAATTCTTTATCCACACTTACAATATTCTCCATCATTACCTGGAGCTCTTCTTCCCTTTCTGCTAGCACAGATATGTCATCAGCATATTTGATGGTTTTTATTCTTTCTCTTCCCACTACAAGTCCTTTTGATTTTTCCAAGGCCTTATTGATTAGCTTTTCAGCATATATATTGAAAAGTGTCTATGACATATAACAACCCTGTCTCACACCTCTTCCAATATATATCTCTTCAGTTTGGTCGTCTTCTATTTGAACTACCACTTTCTGCCCCATATACAATTGCTTTATCAACCTACTATCTTTCCTATCTATATCAGTATCATTCAGAATCTTCATCAGCATACACCAGTCAATTTTGTCAAATGCTTTTCCCAGTCTACAAAACAAACATATATTTCTCTATTTACTTCCAAAAATCTTTCTGCCATCATCCGCAGACACCCAATTGCATCTGTGGTCCCTCTTCCTTTCCTGAATCCAAACTGATCTTCTCCTATATTCTCCTCTAATTTATTTTCTATTCTTCTTAGCACTATTCTGGTCACAGCCTTTGTGATGTGACATATAAAAATACTGTACTTGTCCTATAATCCTTACGTTGATTGATGTTGTATTTCTTTGATAAAGGAACCATTATGGTCTTAAGGAGATCTTCCAGCCAGATACCTGTATCATATATTCTACTGATCAGAGTTGTAATTCTAATTATGCATCCTTCCCTAAGGCCTTCAGTGCCTCAGACAGTATTTAATCACAGCCCATTGTTTTCTTTTCCTTAAGATCCTGGATTGCTTTTCTCCACCTCCCATTTTTCTTTGGTCCCGGTGATTTTCATTACATTCTTGTTCATCCTCTAAGACTAGTCCTTCATCATCAACCTTAGAACCGTATAGATCTTCGGTGTATTTCTTCCATCCATCTTTGTTTTCTTCAGTATTCATTGTTACCTTTCCCTGCTTGTTTAGCATTCCTTGCTTGCTAATTTTCCTTGGTTCTCTCATTGTTATACACATTGCAGCTCTGTACATTTCTTCTATTTTTCCTTGCCTTTCCAATTCTATTTCTTCACATTGCTGTTCCATCCATTATTCTCTTGCTCTGTTAGTAATCCTTCTCAGTTTGTTGTTCAATTTTCTATATTGTTGTTTTCCTTCATGCAATGAGTCATTTTTCCATTTTCTCCTCTCATCCATTTTATCTAATACATTCTATGTGATCCATTCCTTTCTTTATTCTTTCTTTTTTTCCACTTTTCCAACTTCTTTCTGTAAAGTTTCCAGCATTGCATCTCTGATGGTAACCCATTCTTCTGATATATCCAAACTTGGTTTTACATTGCCCAATTTTTCTTCTATACTATTTGTAAAAGGCTTGGCATCTTCCTTCTTTAATTTTGCCAGATTCCACTTCTTTAAAAGTTGTTTCTTTTTAATATGTTTCAGCCAAGTTCTTATGTCTGCCACAAGCAAGTTGTGATCCGTATTGACATGTGCTCCAGGGAAAGTTTTTAGACATTTGATGCTGTTTTTAAATCTTTGGTTACCGGGCGAGTTGGCCATGTGCGTAGAGGCGCGCGGCTGTGAGCATGCATCCGGGAGATAGTAGGTTCGAATCCCACTATCGGCAGCCCTGAAGATGGTTTTCCGTGGTTTCCCATTTTCACACCAGGCAAATGCTGGGGCTATACCTTAATTAAGGCCATGGCCGCTTCCTTCCAACTCCTAGGCTTTTCCTATCCCATCGTCGCCATAAGACCTATCTGTGTCGGTGCGACGTAAAGCCCCTAGCAAAAAAAAAAAAAAAAAAAATCTTTGGTTGATTAAAATGTAGTCTATCTGGTATCTAGTTTTATCACCAGGGTTTTTCCATGTATACAGCCTTTGTTTATGGTTCATGAACCAGAAGTTGGCAATCCAAAGGTCAAGAATATCACAAAAACCTATCATTTTATCTCCTCTTTCATTCTGTTGTCCTAGTCCATAAAGCCGGCCCCGTGGTGTAGGGGTAGCGTGCCTGTCTCTTACCCGGAGGCCCCGGGTTCGATTCCCGGCCAGGTCAGGGATTTTTACCTGGACCTGAGGGCTGGTTCGAGGTCCACTCAGCCTACGTGATAAGAATTGAGGAGCTATCTGACGGTGAGATAGCGACCCCGGTCTAGAAAGCCAAGAATAACGGCCGAGAGGATTCGTCGTGCTGACCACATGACACCTCGTAATCTGTAGGCCTTCGGGCTGAGCAGCGGTCGCTTGGTAGGCCAAGGCCCTTCAAGGGCTGTAGTGCTATGGGGTTTGGTTTGGTTTGTCCTAGTCCATAATCTCCAACAACATTTCCATTCCTACATCTCCCCACCATGCTATTCCAATCTTCCATCATCACCATTCTTATCTGACCTTTTCCATTTTCCTCAAACACCTCTTCTATCTGTTCATATATCTTGTCTACCTCTTCCTCATCTGCTTCTGATGTAGATGTGTACACTTGAATGAATAAGGTATCCACAGGGTCACTTGATATACTCATTGTCATCACCCTGTCACTTATAGGTATTATCTTGATTATGTTCTTATCCAGAGTCTTCCTGTACAAGAAGCCTATTCCTCCTTCTTTGCGGTCTCCTCTCGTATAAATGATCTTATACTATCCAAAAACCAATTCTCCTTCTCCTTCCCATCATACTTCACATAGTCCTAAAATGCTGATATTATATCGCTCCATTTCCTTCTTTACATTTTCTAATTTGCCTTTCTTGTTCATTGTTCTCACATTCCAAGTTCCTATCCTCAGTCCAAAAATTTCAATCTTCATCTTATTTAATCTCTCAGCACACTTATATGACCTGTATTCATCTTTCATGATTTTTGTACCGGGAGGTATACCCACCCCGTTCATTCAAATGAAGCGCCTTGGAAATGCCATGTTAAATCTAAAACTTGCACCAGCTAGTGCAAGAAGTCTGAACTTTTGTCAACAGATGTCTCTACTAAAAAACTGATGTTATGCCCTCTGGTGTGAAGAGGAATTATTATCATTATTAAATTATTAAAATTGTTAAGTAACTTTTTATTTTAAGGTTTACTACACTGCGTTGATGATTCTTTGTTTTTGGTGCATCAAAGTTTGCAACACTTCTATCTCTTCCCACCAACTTTGGATGTTGGCCAATAGAAAATTTTGTATATTTAATTGTCAGCCAATCAAAAGAGGTCTAGTATTTATTTAATTACCCACTAAGAATTGGGGGTGTGTCAGGCCTTAGCCCAGAGGTCTCTAGTACCTTCCTCTCGGGTATAAAAGCTGGCACATTTTCGACCAGGGGGTCTTATTCATCTCTCCAGTCTAGTGTGTGTGTGTTTATAAAGCTAGCTCGAGGGTAAGGTTTCCAACCTTTACTAATGTAACTTTAATTCTCTAAAATGTAACTTTCAAACAAGTCAATAGAACTTAGCTGAAATCAGGGAATAGAGAATGTGATGCCCTCTTGCATTCCCTGTCAACTTGATCTTGAGGTGACTATGTTTTGTAACCTGTTTCAGTTTGAAATCTTTGTAATTTAAATTTTCTCTCTAGCTAGTCACCTCGGTAGTTTAGGCTTAGCCTCTGTAACTTTGGGCCAAAATCCCAAATAGGGTTTTAATCTTCTGATTGCAAATTTCAAGGAGTGCAAGTGTCTGCCTCCATATCATTTTGATTTTTGGGCCAGTAACTTTAATCTGTTGTTTTCCACAAAGGCCCGGTAGAATGGGTATTTGATACCCCTTTAAAATTCAATTTCATTCTTTTATGTTAAGAGGTTGGACTGTTGAGTGTCTAAGACAGTGAATACTGTTTGAATTGTAAAATGTAGGTTGTGCCTTTGATAGGCCTGGACTTTTCTGGAACTAGGTTTCCTAGTGTCAAATTTTAATAGAGCAAAGATGCTCCTTCTCTGTAATGGTTAAATGGTGCCTTTGGAAGGCCAGTGTTGTATAATGTTTAGACAATTTTGTGGAGCAAAAGGTGCTCTTAAAACATTGTATATTTTTGATACTCTGTAAAAGAAATTGGGAGGTTCATCTCCTTGACTGGTTTTTGAAAGGAGCTGATGGAGAATGTATAATCAGGGAGCTTCAAGCTCAAGGTTGTTGTTAATCGATATTCTAAAATTGTTATCCCATCTTATGAACTTTTGTACCTGAATTACAAAGTTTGTCTTTGAAAAAGCCAGAAAAGAAATATAACACTAATTTTGAAGTTTTTTATAAATTTTTTGACTGTCTTATACAGACCCATTCATGGCTGCACCTTCTTTCACCTCTGTCCACCACCGTATCCCCGGAACATTTTAATCAAAATAATAATAATGTTATTTGCTTTGCGTCCCACTAACTACTTTTACTGATTTTGGAGAGGCCGAGGTGCCAGAACTTTGTCCCACAGGAGTTATTTTACGGGCCAGTAAATCTATCGACACGAGGCTGATGCATTTGAGCACCTTCAAATACCACCAGACTAAGCCTGGATCGAACCTGCCAAGTTGGGGTCAGAAGGCCAGCGCCTCAACTGTCTGAGCCACTCAGCCCGGCCTTCATGATTTTAGAGATAGCACTTACTCTTAAATGATGTATTTGTGCCTATAAAACTTTACAGAAAGTTATACTGGAGCAAATAAAAGCAATATGTACAATTTAAGACAAATTATTTTACATTTTTATTATTATTACTATCTTTATCGCTTACCGATTTGTTTCTTTAGTAATTTCACAGAACAAATTATCGATATAAAAATTTGATAAACTTTGCAGTGGTTTGTAGCCTGAAACCTCTGTAAACAGCAATTTCTTGACAACGGGATCTGTTGATTTATAATTGCGTCAGCCATCAGCATCAACAACAGCAACATGTTGAGTTACGGTTCATAAACCGACCATCGCCAGTTCTCTTTTAGGTGCCGTGAAATGCTATTAGATATATTCATTAGGGTACGAGGAAGGAGTAGAGGTGCAAAAATACTGGAGTTTTGTACGATTATCTGGCATATACAACATTGAACGGTACACTGTGTATGACATGGAGAGCCTTCACATGCGTAAGTGGACTGCACATAACTGATGGCTACACTGCCATCTAAATAACAGGTTTTTGACTGACTGTCAAATAGTATCTGGATTTTGCGAAGTTCCACGTTGGACCAAAAGATGGCAGTACAGTATAGCATCACCTATTTTGTCGGCTAAGAGACAGCAAACGAGCGGTGAGTGATACAAATGTCATGTCAGGCCTCATCCAACACGTAACCGGACAGGGAAGGGTAAGGGTTAAAGTCAGCAAAGATAGCAATATAGAGACAGATCAGATCTGTCAGAGATAAAGATAAAATTTGAACCTAAGAGAAAAAAAGCAGGAGACAAGACAGTCTAACCAGAAGCAAATAGATAAAGTCCAATTAAGAAGAAACCTAATAAAATACCAGACTAAACTGGAGGGACATGAAGCACGGGAACACATGAGACTAAACATCAGAGAAAACATAACGGCACAAGTGCAGAAAGAAGGTCACAGAAAAAATAGTAGAAAGCATAAATGGTGGAACTCAGGGTGCAAAAGTGAGCTGAAAAATAGAAGAAAAGACTGGAAGAAGTGGAATAGCAACAAGACAGAGAGTAACTGGGATCTCTTCAAAGAATTTTGGCATCGCCGTAAGACCTATCTGTTACATACTATCCACTATCTGTGTCGGTGCGACGTAAAACAACTAGCAAAAAGAAAAGAATTTTGGAAATGGACAGTGAGAGTACTACGAAGTGTTAAACAAGAAGCAGATAAAGCTGAACTGGGTCAACTAAAAGAAAACTTTAGAAAGAACAACACAAGAGATTTTCATCGACTTTTCAAAAGCAGATTAGAAGGGTACAAAACAAAAACAGGGATCAACAAGGTAGAGTGACAGTAAACAACAAAGACAACTGTGCTATCCTAGCTGAATATATCAAGCAGGCGTTAAACTGTGAAAAACCAAAAGGTAAATTAAAAAATTACAAAACCAAAAAAGTTTAAACAACCAGAAGATTTCACACTAAAGGAGGTAGAAAGAGTGATCATGGAGCTGAACAACGACAAGGCTCTGGCAGAAGATCAGATGTCAGCAGAAATTATTAAATGGGGAGTTGCCAATATACAAGCAAACATGATTAGGCTAGCTGGGGAAATCTAGCAAAAAGAAAGGAGAAGACGCCACAGGACTGGAAGACAGCAATCGAATGTCCTCTCTTCAAGAAAGGAGACTCCAAGGATGTGAACAACTATAGAGGAATTTCCCTGCTACAACTTGCATACGAGATTGTTTCAAAACTAATGTTAAACAGAGTAGAAAACTGACAGACAGCCAGGTTGGTGAATACCAAGCAGTGTTCAGAAAGGACAGATCATGCATCAAACAGATATAGATCCTCAAGTTCCATCATAAAGATTAGGAAACTAAGAAAAAAACAATTGTGAATTTGATTTCCAGGAGAGCTATGACACGACAGACAGACAGACAGACATTGTTTAACATACTGGATGAATTTGCCATTGACCATAGATCAGAGCTTTGATATGACAAGATAAAACTTGGAAAAGACAACCAATGTGCAGAAATTCCTTGCAGAATAGGTATGAGTTTGATAGCATTCATCCTGACCAACAAGGATGTTCCAAATAACCTGAAGACCAAGATTTGTAATATGTGCGTGCTGCCTGTTACTACTTACAGTCTGGAAACGATGACTGGCAAGTGCTTGCAAGCTTCAGTGAACACAACGAGCCATGGAGTGACAGATGTTAGGGATCAGCCTTAGGGATAAGATCCGTTCAGAGGACATCAGGAGAAGAATGAATGTAACAGACATCCTGGAGAGAGTAACAAGACTAAAATGGCAATGGGTAGGACACATACCTTGACAAGACTACAACAGGTGGACCACTGGAGACTATGGGAACACAAGAGAGGCATTGGAAGACTGCAGAAGAGATGGCTCGATGACATAAACCTGTTGGCTGGAACACGCTGGTTCCAAGTGGCTCAAGACCGAAGACAATGGAAGCATATGGAAGAGGCCTACATACAGCAGTGGATTGAACTAGGCTAGAAGAAGAAGAAGAAGAAGAATAAGAATAAGAAGAAACCGTATCATCATCAGTTCTCTGCTTCAGCAAGCCAGGTGTAAGTGTTTACGAGCCTCTTCCAGTCTGTCCTATCCATCCACAGCTGATGTTTTATTTTTTGTGCCAATTTACATAATGTTTTGGAAAGGCTTGGAAAATTTGTTTTACACAACCATCTTGAGGTCTCACTCTGGGCCTCTTACCAACAACATTCCTTTCTTGGAGTTCTTTTTAGGATCCATTCTTCTCATATATACATACCATTGTATCTGCTTAATTCAAAGGGTTTCCAACAGACTCCTGTCCAATCCAAGTTGTTGCCAGATATTCTCATTCCTTATTTTTTCTTTTCTTGTCTTTTGGAAACAAAAACAGAGAAACTGCATTTCAGTAGTCTGTAAGCTACTTTTTTTCAGGCTGATTCAAAGTTGCTTCTTTCAGTCCATATGTTAGAATTTGTACAAGGTATGATTTGTACAATGTGATCTTGGAAGCTTAGGGAAATGTGACATTCTAAAATAATTGACAAACAGAGTGGTAGAATTTTGATGCACCTCGTATCCTGTTGCCTATTCCTTGGTTTATAGTATTTTTAGAAGAAACAAAGTACCAGTATTTGAAGATATTAACAATATCTACTTCATTTTGCACTTGCAGGTGGACTGCTTCAGTATTTTTGACTTGTCACCAAATCAACTGTTTTAGTTTGGTTGATGTTCAGTGCCATTGTTTCAAATTTTTTTTTGTGGAAGTTCTACTTTATCTTGTACTTCTGCTTCACTCCATAGCATTATCAGCAAATACAAGCATATTTGTTGTCTGATCCTTCCTTTTTACTGATTTTATAATCTCATCCATTCATCATCATTTCCCTTTATCCAGCTGTAGCCAGGTAGGGGCAAATATGGTTCCTCTCCACTTTCTTCAGTCTTTCCACCACTCCTCCTCCAACACTGTGTCCCAGTCCAAGTTTATTTCTATAATGCTGCGTTGGATGGTATCCTTCCATCTCAATCGTGGTCGTCCACGGCCTCTCCTTCCTTGGATTTGCATTTCCATCACCTTTTTTGGCATTCTTTCGTCGCTCATTCGCTTTATGTGCCCAAACCATCTTAGTCGGCTCTTCTCTATTCTATCATTCAATTTTTCCACTCCAATTTCTTCCCGGATTTTCTCATTCCTTATTTTGTCTCTTCTATTCTTCTGTATCATACTCCTCAAGAACTTCATTTCGGCTGCCTGTATTCGACTCTCATCCTTCTTTGTCATTGTCCAAGTTTCTGCTCCGTAAGTTGTTATGGGTACGTAATACATTTTGTACATAGTACCCTTTGCTTCCGTTGGCACATCTTTGTTCCCATAACATGTTTCTTACACTATGATAGAAACAACTTCCAGCTTGAATCCTTTTACTAATCTCAGCATCCAGTCGAGCATTCTCCATTACTTCACTCCCCAGGTATTTAAATGTTTCCACTACTTCCAGGGGCTTGTCTGCAAGTCTAATCTGACCTTTCCCTTCTTTCTCCCCTCTAGTCATAACAAGAGTTTTACTCTTTTCTACACTTATTTTCAATCCACATTCTTTGATCTTCCCATTCACCACATTCAACTGTTCTTGAACCTTCCTGTCGTCTTCTCGCCAAATCACAATATCATCTGCAAATAACATCATGTTCATTTCTCTTCCTCCATATGCTGCTTTTGCTGTTCTCATGATGTCATCCATTACTATTGTAAACAGGATTGGTGATAGAACACTTCCCTGTCTCAGCCCACTATTTTTGAACCAACTTGTCCTGCCAACTTGTGTTTGCACGCAACTACAACATTCCTTATACAATGCCATGATCATTTTTATTAATCCCTGTCCAATTCCTTTTTGCACCAGACTGTCCCAAACTTTTGTCCTGGGGACACTGTCATATGCCTTTTCAATGTCAATAAATGTCATCACCATATCATTCCCGTACTCCCAATGCTTTTCCATTAGTTGTCTCATAATGAAAATGGGCTCTATTGTTGACCTTCCACTTCTGAAACCAAACTGATTTTCCTGTATCTCATTCTCAACCCTCAACCTTATTCTACTTTCCAGTATCCTTTCCATTATCTTAGCAACATGGGATTAGAGTAATTCCCCTGTAGTTCTTCAAAACTTTCTTATCACCTTTCTTGAAAATTGGGATGATTATTCCTTTTTGCCAATCCTCACGGACCTCGTTATTCTCCCAGACATTCCTGAGAACCCGATATGTCCACTGTTAGGCCTACAGCTCCAGCTGCCTTTATCATCTCCACTGAAATGTCATCTATTCCAGCAGTTTTTCGATTCTTCATCTTTCTTACTGCCATTTCAATTTCATTCATTGTAATTTCTTTATCCATTTCTTCATCAACTAATTTTCTTTCCTGGTCGTCCATTGAATGACTGTCATCCGTTCTTATGTTCAGCAGCTTCTGAAAATACTCTCTCCATTTATTTCTTATTTCTTCTGGCTTTGTTAAAATGATGCCACCTTCATCCTTCACAAATCTGGTGTTTACTTGGTATCTCTTTTTGTTTCTTAAGATACCATACAGTAATTTCTTTCTGCCCTGCATATCATCTCTCAATTTCTGTGTGAATAAGGCCCAGCTTTTCCTCTTTTCTTCCTCCACTACTTTCTTGGCTAAATTCTTTGCCTTCACATAGTTTCTTCTACTTTCTTCAGTCTTAGATGTTTTCCATGCTTTCCATGCCATTTTCTTTTCCTTCACTTTAATCTTTACCCTATCATTCCATCAGTGTGTTTCTTTGTCTTTCACATTTCCTGATGTTCTACCACACACCTTTTCTGCACATCCAACCAGTGCTTCCTTAAATCTTTTCCATTCCTCTCAACATTCCCCACCTCTGTCCTGGGTACCAAGGATATTATTTCCCTTTGAAATTCTTCTTGTATGCTTTTCTCCTTCAACTTCCATACTTTAATTCTTTTCTCTCTTCTTAATTGGGGTTTTTCAATATTTCCAACTTTCAATTTTCCTATCACAACTCTATGATCTCCACCAAAGGCTTCTTCAGGCATGGCTGTTACATCTACAAGGTTCTTCTGGTGTTCTTTCTCTATGATTATATAATCAATCATGGTCTTTGTTCGTCTGTCTCCCCAACCATACCTTGTAATCTTCTGACTGTTCTTCTTCCTAAACCAGGTGTTTCTAACAATCATTTGATTCCTCATGCAAAAATCCACCAACAACTCACCTTCTGGATTTACATCTCCATATCCAAAGGGCCCTACAACATCTTCCTTTCCTTGTCTTTCCATTCCAACTTGTGCATTTAGATCTCCCATCAATAGTACTTCCTTATCTTCTATCTGTTTCTCCACTTCCTCTAAGAAGTTCTCTAGATGTTCATCTATGCAACCAGTTTGTGGGGCATACAACTGAAACAGATCTTTCACGCCATTTTCAAACTGGAGTCTCATCATCATCATCCATTATAAATCAATAATGAAGAGAAGTATGGAGAGAGAACTTTGTTGTTGGATTCCACTCTCGGTTTCAAAACAATATGATCTGCATCCTTGAATTTGCAAACAACTCTTTGTTTCTCAGCTCAGTTGTTTAACTTGAGCTACAGTGTAATCTCATCTGGCACCTCTTACATCTCAGACATTCCCACATGCACTTACAAGGTGCGTGATCATGATCATATGCCTTCTCAGTGTCTAAGAAGATAACTGTAACCATTGTATTCTTATCCCAATATATTTCAAAGAACATTCTTGTTGAAAAATGATGTCTAAGGATCCATCTGTCTGGTATAAATTCATGTTGTTCTTCCTCAAGTTCAACAAATTTTCTTATTATTCTTTCCAGGATGGAGTCCGTTATTTTTAATGCATGAGAAAGAAGGGTTATACTTCTATTTGTCTTAATTCCAACTTACTGATACTTTAATTATTCTATCACTGACATATTCAATCTGGCTGCGAATGTCTATGTCTGTATGAAGTATAAAGCCCATCACCACACTCCATCAGCACTCACAAACACTAAAGCTAAATAAGGTAAGGTTCTAAGAAGAAATATCAGAACCATTCAGGATTAGAACAGGAGTAAGACAGGGTGACAACCTCTCTCTGATATTTTAAAATTTAGCTCTGGAAAAAGTCATTAGGGTATGGAAAACAATTTGTCATTGTGTTTATACTGTTATGTGTTTCCGATGTTCCTGTTTTTCTATTCCTGGTCTGTGCACCTCCTGTCGCACAGTACATGTTCTTTGTATTTGTGCTAGTTCCATTCGAGGTACTTACAATGAATTAATAGTGGCGTTCATGATTGCTGCTGTTTTCTAGCCCTAACCACACATCTAATTATATTAATCTGGTTTAGAGGGAGGGACTGATGTATTTCAGAAATGTAAAAAACATGGTGGGTTGCATAAAACTAGATCGCAAGGGACGGGTGAACCACCCTGTATGTTCCTATCTTCATTTCTAGTTTTCATATTTCATTTAAGTTAAAAGTCTCAAAACTTTCAAAGCCTAAGTCCTCTATTGTTTTGCCACAAAGTTAGCTGTTCATGGATGTTTAATTGCAGGTTGTACACAAAGAAGCATGCTATTTCCATTTGAGGTACTGTGAGATTTTTCACAACCAAGAAGTGACAGAATAACAAGTAATTTGAAATAAAAGGATACAGAAGAACACAGTAAAGCTGAAAGGCATGTCGCAAACATTAATTAAAACAAAGTTTTCAATCTTGGAGGTTTCAGGTTATTTTAATTTATTTATTGAATATGCTAACAGTTTGAACCCTACTTTACATTAGTATAGAAGGGTTATAGTTTAATGACTGGTTAATTAATTATTGTTCCTTGATACAAAATTAGGAAACTAAATGATTGAAGATGTGATGAATGAATTTGAGGAATTGTTTGTAGCAGCAGGATTTTCTAAACAGATGGTATAATGACTTTGAGAGTTCTGCATTACAATTGTTTAGGTGACACTGAAGATCGAATCTTGTCCTTCCTGTAACCATTATTTGGCTGATTACACAAATAATAATAATAATAATAATAATAATAATAATAATAATAATAATAATAATAATAATAATAATAATAATAATAATAATAATAATAATAATAAAAATAAAATTTCCCTCATTCTTTGTGAGTGGGCCTGCTTACGCTCCTCTGTCCAAGGGGCACTGTGTCTTCTCTTCGGTTGCTCGTCTCGGTTTAGCCCGTTCGTCAATATTTTCTTGCGGAAGAGATCTCTGTTAAGGGGATCTTCAGCTGAGATATGTAGCATTTGCAGGTCTTCTTTGGTATTTCTAAACCAGGGAATTGTGGTTTTGGGGTTTGAATCAAAAAAGTGAAAGATTTCTTTAGTTAACTTTCTTTCGTCCATTCTTTTCAGATGACCATAAAATCGTGCCCGTCTTTTTTTGATTGTGTTGGTAATTTTCTCTATTTTGCTGTAGACTTCCTTGTTGGATCTCTTTTGATGGATTCCATTTCTGTACTTTGATCCCAAGATTCCTCTCACAACTTTGCGTTCTCTTTTCTCCAGTTCTTCAAGGAGTCCTTTGTTGGCATTTAGAGACAGGGTTTCAGCTGCATATAGAACTACTGGCTTCAGAACTGTTTCGTAGTGACGTATCTTGGTGTTTTGGAAAAGGCATTTTTTGTTGTAGATTGTGCGGGATCTTTGGTAGGCTATTTCCAGTTTGTGTACTCGCTCCTGAAGTGCTTCTTTGTCCAGTCCATTTTTCATGATGATCTCACCCAGGTATTTCAATTTGTCTACTCGGGTGATGTCCCCGTATTTTGTATGGAGTTTTGGTGGAGCCTCTTTGATGTTAGTCATTACTTCTGTTTTCTCAAACGATATCTGCAAACCAGTTTGTTCAGCAATTTCCTTTAAAATTTCAACTTGAGCTCTAGCGGTTTCTATGTCGTTTGAGAGAACAGCAATATCATCGGCAAATGCTAAGCAGTCTGTTGCGATCCCCTTGGATTTGGTTCCTATTCTCAATGGACTGTAGTTGGTTTCCTGTAATCTCACCCGCCAGGTTCTGATGATCTTTTCAAGAACACAGTTGAAGAGTATTGGGGATAGCCCATCACCTTGTCGGACTCCTGTTTTGATGTCAAAGGAATGCGAGAGACATCCGTGGAACTTCACCTTGGATTTTGCATCGGTCAGGGTGGCTCTAATTAATGCCAACAGTTTCAAATCAACTCCAAATTCATTTAAGATGTTTAGCAGGACTTCCCGGTCAATGGAGTCGTACGCTTTCTTAAAGTCCACAAAGACAGACACATACTGCTTGGACCTTAGTGTACAATATCTGATGATCGTTTTGAGATTTTGGATCTGTTCAGCTGTTGAGCGACCTTTTCTGAACCCTCCTTGGTATTCACCTATTTGATGTTCGACTTGTGCTTCCAAACGCTCCAGGATGGCAAGTGATAGAATTTTGTAAGCCACGGGTAGCAAAGATATTCCTCTGTATTTGTTGATGCTCTTCATGCTGCCTTTTTTGTGTAATGGATGGATCAAAGCTATTTTCCAATCTTCAGGTAGGGTCTCCTTGTTCCAAATGTCTTCTATTTGCTTTTGCAAGATATCAAGTGATTCCTCTGGGGCATATTTCCATAGTTCTGCTACTACTGAGTCTTCCCCCGGCACTTTGTTATGTTTGAGACGGGCAATGTGGCACTTGATTTCATCACTGTCGGGTGGTCTGGAATCTGGGTACCTGAGTAAGGGTTCCTTGGTCTCAATGGCACTTTGCGGTTTAGAGCAATTAAGTAAATTCTTGAAGTAATCTGCCAGAATGCTGCAATTTTCTTAATTTGACGTTGCCAGTGTGCCGTCCTTTCGCTCAAAGCATAGAGATGGTGGTTTATAGCCAGTAAGTTTGCGTTTGAAGGCTCTGTATTACTCTCTGCTTTCATTCTTCCTAAAGTTTTGTTCTATCTTTGCAATGAGAGCTTTTTCGTATTTACGTTTCTCAGTTCTGAACACCCTAGCTGCTTGGGCACGTTGGGTTTTGTAGGTTTCCCAATCATTTTCTAATTTCGTAGAGTAGTACTGTTTCCACGCATTGAGTCTTTCTTGGAGGACTGATTCGCAGGTACCATTCCACCAGGCATGCTTTTTGCTTCTCTTGATTTCTGCAACGTCTTCGGTGGCCTCAACAAGGCGTTTTGGCGTTGTTAAAGTCACAGTCATTTGGTCTAGCCTTCTCCTGGAACTCCTCGACCCTTTGCCGAAGTTTATCATTGTTGAAGCTTGTGATCTGTTTGGTTGTCTTCCTTGTGTTTGCGGGAATTGGTTTGAATTTGATAAGAGACATATAATGATCTGAGGCCACATTGATGCCTTTCTTTACCTTGACATTCATAATCTCAGGGCTGTTTCTCCTGGAGATTGCAACATGATCAATTTGGAACTCTCCGAGAGCTTGGACGGGAGAACGCCAAGTCATTTGCTTTCTGGGTAGATGGCGAAAGTGGGTCGACATTACCTGCAGGTTGTGATTTTCGCAAATGGACACCAGTCTTTTGCCGTTGGGATTGGTTCTTTTGTGAGCAGGGTAATTTCCTGGTAACTTTCTTGTACTTCTGTTCACGACCTAGTTGGGCATTGAAGTCACCCAAAAGAAGCTTGACATGGTGTTTGGGGATTTTGTTTAATTTTTCATCCAGTAGGTCCCAGAAATTATCAAGTTCGTCTGGATCAGACTTGTTCTTATCGTTTGTAGGAGCATGTGCGTTAACTAGGGCGTAGGTTTTGTTCGCGCCTTTAATTGTGAGTATAGACAATCTGTTATTCACAGGTTCGAAATTTGCAACTGATTTAAGGATCTTGGTTCTAACAGCAAATGCGGTTCCAAGCATCACAGCTCCATTGAGGATTCCTCTTTGCGCTTTGCTCTTGAAAAATGGGTAGCCTTCGGATTCAAAAATCTCTTCATCTGGGTACCTTGTTTCCTGTAGGGCCATTATGGATATCTGATTTTCATGAAGAGCTTTGGTGAGGGTTTTCAGCTTGCCAGTTTGTGTAAGTGAATTTATGTTGAAAGTTGCTAGAAAGGTTTTAGATTTTGGCCTGAGTTTTTGACTCTTCGGGGTACACCGAGATGCTCCGACTCGTCTCTTGTATGATGTCGAGTCTCCCCCAGAATCCGAACGAGACTTGTACACCATGGCGTTCACGACAAGGGATTTATCCGAAGATTTACCCCCTGGGGTATGTTTCTTGAAATGTTGTGCCATCATGCTTTTTGACTTGACTTTGCTTTGGACGGGTACCCATACTTTTACAACTAGGGTTGTTAGTCCTAGAGGTTGCCTCAAGATGTTTTCTGGCTTCTGGTCATTTACTAGTCTTCGCCATAACCCTGGCAAGGGACCAGTTTTTTTTTTTCACGGTGGTATTTTATTTCCCTACTACCCTCTGACTCTGCTGGCGGCAGAGCCAGCGAGCTTCCCCAATTCCAATGGGACGTGCCCGATGGAGGTAACTGGTAAATCCCCACAGGGTATTATTATTATTATTATTATTATTATTATTATTATTATTATTATTATTATTATTATTATTATTATTATTATTATTATTATTATTATTATTATTATTATTATTATTATTATTATCATTATTATTATTATCATCATCATCATCGTCATCATCATCATCATCATCTAGTAAAACTTGACTGTAGAAGTGAACTTATGAAGCAAGTTTCCAGTCAATATCAAATTCAGTGTGTGAGCCTCTGATGTGGGTTGTAACTTATTCATTGAATTTGACAGTCATAAAAATCAGTGATAAGAAAGATATTTCTGCTATGCAAATCTTAACTGTCCTCTTATGAAGTGTTCTTGAAAAGCTATCAAAATTTGGTCTGAATTTGCAAAATGAATGTTAAAAATTGTGAATGAAGTATCCTAGGGCCTACAGTGGAAGGTAAAGAAGTAAAGAGGATATGGAAACATTTACTGCTCTAAAAGTTTTAAGTGAATTAATAGATTAACTAAAAGTTCATGAAATATTAATTTATACCTGATACACTTGATGAGTGTGAAGAGAATTGTCGAAGAGGCTCAATTTCAGCTGGCAATAAGCTTAAGTCCAACTGTGAATCATCCACTTCCAAGGAGCCCAGGTCCCCTTGCAGACTCTGTAATGCTGCACTACTTCCATTACCTTGGGACTTCATGGCCTCTGTTTCTTCTATTTGTTTCTATATAATCAGTAAAAGAAGGCAACAAATATATTTCAATAATAAAGATGTAGCTGAACTCTAATAGGAATACTGTATATTCATTGTTTTTATAGTTTATGATCAGTTAATGTTTATGAATAGTTCTTTTAAGCATGAGGTCAGTCACAAGTTTACCTGAAAGACCAGAAAAGAAAAATTCATAATAGATCATGCAATATGTAATAGAAAATTGAACCATATGATTCTAGACACAAGAGTTTTCTGAAGTTCAGAAATCTAATTCATCCACCACACATGGTTCAAGAAGAACGAGAAAATTAATATCAAGCCAAGATTTCTCCATTAAAATTAGCCGTCTGAAGACTCCAGCATTAGATAGATGTATGTGGGAAGAATAATTACAGTATTTTAGATGAGCCTCCATGGCTCAGGCGGCAGTGCTCCGGCTTCTCACCGCTGGGTTCCATGGTTCAAATCCCTGTCACTCCATGTGAAATTTGTGCTGGACAAAGCAGAGGCGGGACAGGTTTTTCTCCGGGTACTCCGGTTTTACCTGTCAACTTTCATTCCAGCAACACTCTCCAGTATCATTTAATCAGTCATCAGTTATTGCTCCAGAGGAGTGCGACAGGCCTCGGCAGCTGGCACAATTCCTATCCTTGCCGCAAAATGGGGCTGTAGATTTTCATTTTCAGTTACAGTGTTTTAACAACTGCCACACCCATTAGTAATAACATGGAAGAAGAGTGAATATGTTTAATAAACATATCAACACAGGCTGCTAACAGAAGTCTGGACAGTACATGTCTATAAGTCGATGTGTAAGAACTTACATTCTTGCAAATTTTGTAAGATTTTGTTAATGACTATATTGATTATTGATCATCATCATCATCATCATCATTTCTTGGCTCCAGCAAGCCGGGTGCAGTTGTGTACAAGCCTCCTCCAGTTTGTCCTGTCTATCTGCAGATGTTGTTCATATATGCAATGGCAGTTTACATCTCTAGTTTCAAGGTCCTTGAAAATCTGCTTCTCGCAAACATCACGAGGTCTTCTCAGTACCACTGCAGTCACAGTATGCTCCTGTGGGATCCATTCTTTTCATGTGACCATATCATTGCTATCTTCTCACTTCTAAGGTCTCCAGAAAGTTTCATTCCAATCCAAGCTACTGTCGGATATCCACATTCCTTATTTTATCCATTTTTGTTCTTTGTAGACAAGAATGGATGAACTTAATTTCTTTTGCCTAAAGACAACGCTTTCTTGATCCAGTAAGTGTTGCTGCTTCCAGACCATATGTCAATATAGGTACCAGATATATTTTGTACAAGCTGATCTTGGAAATTAACGACAATGTTTCAACCCAAAGTATTTGACGTACAGCGTGGTAGAATGTGGAAGCTTTCTGTACTCTGTTGTTAATCTCTTGATGTACGGTATCGTCTGAAGGCAGAACACTACCTAAGTACTGGAAGTTGTCTACAATATCTATCTCCTCATCTCCAATTCTTTGATGAACAGTTGGAGAGTTTCTACTCATCACCAAGCCAACTGCCTTGATTTTGCTGATTTTAAGACCTAAGGTTGTAAAAGCTTCGTGCCAAATATCTAGTCTACTTTGTACTTCCACTTATTTCTCACACCATACCATTACATCATCACATCATCAGCAAAAACCAGGGCGTTAGTTGTTAGGTCCTTTCTATTAACTGCTTTTAAAACTTTATCCATTATGGTTATGAAGAGGAGTGGTGAAATACAACTTCCTTGCTGGACTCCACTCGTCATTTCAAACCAAGCTGACCTTCCATCCTGGAATTCTTGTAATTCCCTCCTGGGGTGAAACCTTAGTTGCAATTAAGTATTTGATTGACTGATAATGGTGGAACCTTAAAATTCTGATGTACTAGTATATACCCTACAACTCTTTGGAATAATAAGTTTAAAATTTGTAACTAAAGTTACGTAAAACAAAGGCTATATAAATTGACAGAAGAGAAACAAATTCAAACAACTGTTTGGAGGGAATCAAATTAGAATCATCTTCCCACTTCAAGTACCCCAAAAGCATAATCTCAAAAGATAACACAGTCAAGCAGGAAATACTCAACAGGAGTCAGACAGCATCTAACTTTATAATCAAGCCAGGAACCTACTTTGGGACATCAAAATACTGCAGAGTGCCAAACTAACTGTCATCATCATCATCATCATCATCATCATCATCATCATCATCATCATCATCATCAGCATCATCATCATCATCTTCATTTCCCATTTCCAGTTTCCCAGATCGGGATGTGAATCAAAGACCTCCATCGCTGCCTGTCTCTCCGCCATTCTTCTCTTTTTGAAGTAAATCTTCTGGTTTTCCTCCACTCTTCTCTGTGAACTCCCACACTGAATCTGTCCATCTCTTTCGGGGTCTTCCTCGTGGTGTCTTTCCTGTTAACTTCTCTGAAAAAACTTTTTTTGGCACTCTCACTTCTCCCATTCTCATCATATGCCCATACCACTTTAGCTTTGTTGTTTCTATCCTGTCTTGAAGTTTCAAGATTCCTATCCTTTTCCTTATCTCTTCATTTCTAATTCTATCCTTTTTGGTCTTGCCCTCGATACCTCTTAGAAATTTCATCTCAGCTGCCTGTATTCTACTCTCCACTTATTTTGTCCACGATCCAAATGCATAAGTTAGTATGGGTTCATAATAGGTTGAATATAATACTTTCGTACATTTATCCAGAACGTCTTGTTTCTACAAAACATCCCTTACATTCTGGTAGAAGTTGTTTGTTCTATTCTTTTCCCAGTTTCCTTGGTTATCTGTCAATCTTCTGACATCACACTTCCCAAGTATTTGAAACTTTTAACCACTTCCAGAATTTTCCCATTCAGTTTTATCTTGCCTCTTCCTTCCTTCCTTCCTTCCTTCCTTCCTTCCTTCCTTCCTTCCTTCCTTCCTTCTTTCCCCTTGTGATCACTATTGTTTTACTTTTCTCTGTGCTTACTTTCATCCCAAATTTTTCTATCTCTTGATTCTATACATCTACTTGTTTTTGCATTTCTGTTTCATCCCCATCCCATATCACTATATTATTTGCAAACAACATGGCTTTTGTTGCCTGTCTTCCCAATCTCTGTTTAGTGTTCTTATGAATTTCATCCATGAGTGTGATGAACAGTATGGGGGATAGTACACTTCCCTGCCGGAAACCAGTTTCAACTTTAAACCATTTTGTTTTTCCTGTACTAGTCTTCACACTACTAACAACATTTTTGTACATAGCTTTTATCATTTGCACTTCCACTCTGTTAACTTGTTTTTTCCTTAATGTGTCCCATACCAACTGTCTGGGCACACTGTCATAAGCTTTCTCAATATCAATAAATGTCATCACTATGTCTTTCCCAAACTCATATTTTCTCTATCATATGTCTTAATGTAAAGATCAGGTCAAATGTTGATCTGTCTTTCCTGAACCATACTGTTCTTCCATTTCTCCTTCTAGCTTCCTCCTCAGTCTTCTTTCCAATACTCTCTCAAATATCTTAGCTACATGGGCAATAATAGTGACCCCTCTGTAGTTATATCATTCCTTTTTTAAATATCGGGATAATTAAACCCTTTCCCCACTCTTCTGGGATCTCTTTCTTCCTCCACATTATTCTAAATAATCTATACAGCCACTGAAGCCCTATTGGTCCTGCTGCTTTTATCACTTCCGTAGTCACCTCGTCCACTTTTGCTGCTTTACCACTCTGCATCTTCTGTATGGCTTCCTCTAACATCGATATCTCCTTTTCTTGTTCTTCTTCTTCCCCATTGTTTCTTCTTGCTCCTTCTCATCTACCAGTTCACTGTATTTAATATTTAGTAATTCTGAGAAGTATTCTTCCCACCTTTTTAGTATGTCATCTCTTTGCATCAATATCTGCCTTGTTTCAGTTTTTACAAATTTTGTATCTTCCCTATTTCTTAAATTATTCTTTACCAAACCATACAAAATCTTTTTACTTCCCTTTATATCCTCCTGTAAAAATTTCTGTGAAACTTTCCCAGTTCTTCCGTTTCTCTTATTGTACTATTTTCTTACATACATTTTGGGCTTCTTAATATTTCTGCAAATTCTCTGTACTATTGCTGTCTATCCACTTCCTCCAAGCCATTTGTTTCTCTATAACTGCTCTTGCTGTTCCACCAAGGAGTCTCCTTTTCCTTTTTCCTCTCTGATAGTCTTCCACATGTGTTTACTGCACACTTTGCAAAATCATTTCTGAAACATGTCCATATCTCTTCCACACTGTTCACGTCATCTTTGGGAATTTCTTTATCCTCCAGATCCTTTTGAAACTTTTCCCTTATTTCTTTCTCTTTTAACTTTCATCCCTTTATTTTTCTTTCCCTTTTTTCTATTAACTTTGTTATTGTGCCAAGTCTTAATTTGGCTACCACCACTTTATGGTCCCTTCAAAATCTGCTATTGGCATTGCTGTCACATCTTCCAATTGTCTACGTTTCTCCTTCTCCATCAGAATATCAACCATTGTCTCTGTCTTTCTATCTCCCCAACCATATCTAGTTATTTCTTGTGAGTTCTTTTTTTCTCAACCATGTATTGCCAACAATTAATTCATACCCTCTACAAAACTCTTACCAAATCTCCTAAACCACATATTGCCAACAATTAATCCATTCCTCCTACAAAAATCTATTACCAAATCTCCTTATTCATCTTGGTTTCCATAATTATAGGGGCCAATTATCTCTTCTTTTCCCTGTCTCTTTGTTCCAACATGTGCATTCATGTCTCCCATTATTATAACTTCTTTGTATTCAATACAACTTTCCAGGTCTTCTAGAAACTCTTCTAAACATTCATCTGCATTCCCCGATTGGGGTGCATAAACCTGTATAAAATCCTTGATTCCACTCTAAAGTCCAAGTCATTAATTATCCTGTCACTGATCTGGTCAATTTTGTCCACATATTGTGCTAGGTCTTCTCTCAATATAACACCAACACCATTTGTTGCCATATTCCCCCTACTCCAATATATTCTATACCCTTTCTTCAATTCTTTTTTATCTTTCCCCTTCCGTTTTGTTTCACTTATTCCCATCATCGCTAAGTCTTTCTTCTCCATATACTCTATCAGTTCTTTTACCTTGCCATTCAAAGGTACCGACTCTGGTGATGTCTGGTAACCCGCTTCTCACAATTCCCCCAGAGCACCGGGAACTGCACGTCACTTCAGGGGGACGCCCTAGCATTCTCTGAGGCCTCGATTCACTCGCACTCATTTTATAGACTGTTTGTACGATGGGTTCACCACTCCCAAAGGCATTTTATTATCTTCTGCCAGGTTCAAATTAGGCCGCTCCTAACTTCTCTCAAAGTCAGATGCCTTTTGTAGCCGCTTCTCTGGAGTACAGACACAACGGGTTTGCCCCTTCTGCCACCTCCAGTGTACCGAAGTCCATCTTCTCCACCATAGATGCCATTGAGGTTTTCAGCCATAACCCAGGGCAAGGACTTTCCATATTTATGACCCCTGGAGAGAGGGTGTCCCTGTATTTAAAAGCCCCCAGGAATTGGGCTACCTATTGGTATCACACCTAATTTGTACCAACTCTCATCTATGGTTTGGAGACATGTACTCTACTTGAGAAAGATCTCAGCAGAATTCAAGAAATAAGATTCATCAGAACTATGAATCAAAAGACCAGAAGGGACAAGGTCACAAATGAAGTGAACAGGCATCAAAGTTCTTATTGCCAGGAAAGACGTCAGCTTCTAAGTGGAAGGAAAAAGAACAAGGAAACATTGGATACAGGAGGTGAAATCGGAGGCAGAGGAAAAAGGATTCACATGGGAAGATGTCCAAGAACAAAAATTTTATAACTGTTAGGTTCTTCAGTCTGTTGAAACTAATTTATGAATAAATAACATTTAGAAAATGCGTGCAAAAGAAACAACTTAATTAAAATAGAATTACATAATTCATTCTTAAAAGGACACAGATTCTATCAAATCACACAATACCGTTTTTAAACATATAAAATGATTAATATTATTGGGAAGGGTAAAAACCATTTATGTTAAAACCTGTGTCCACTATTCTAATAATTGTTGAAATGTTATAACTATATTAATGAAGTACTCACCAAGCTCAATAGCTGCAGTTGCTTAAGTGCGTCCAGTATCCAGTATTTGGGAGACAGTGCTTTCGAACCCCACTGTCGGCAGCCCTGAAGTGGTTTTCCGTGGTTTCCCATTTTCATACCAGACAAATGCTGGGGTTGTACCTTAATTAAGGCCACGGCTTCTTCCTTCCCATTCCTAGCCAGTAAGGAAAAAAAAAACCAGAGCTGGCGCAGGGGCTAATGTTCAAGATGGCAGCTGTACAAAGGCACTTATGGGACTAAATCTGGGGAGCTGGCAGAGGGACAAGTGTGCAAGATGGCCCCCACGCGCAATCCACCTCTAGCCATGCGCTATGACCTCCAACACCCTGAGATAATGGGATGTCATCATTTTATCAAATACTATCTAAAGAGTCTACTAAAAGGGACACCTGATTTGAGAGAGCATGGGTTAGCGAACTCAAGGTCTTAAGCTGTTTCTAGGCATGATGTGTTCTAAGCTGTTATCTGTCTAACCTCCCATGGCCAACTCTTGTAGGACACTTCATTCTGAGGTGGTCAGGTCGAGTAGAGTAAAGCTGCTCCAGGGGCACCCTTGCCTTATGTAGGAGCCGAGCAACCTGTGCTGTTGTTGTATCTTTAGCTGAGTATAGGCATGATGTGTGCTAAGCTGTCATCTATCTAACCTCCTTGGCCAACTCTTGTATGGGCACTTCGGCCCAAGGTGTGGTTGAGCAGAGTAAATGCCCCTCCCAAGGATTCAAATATAGAGCTGACATAAACTCAAAATTAAAAAGAGCTTAAGTGCAATTCAAATATCCTCACCCCGATTGAAATGTGTGTACAATGAAGGTATACTGACTACAGTAAATAAGGAGACATGTACATGTCAGCAGAAAAAGGAATGACTTTGTGAGCTAAGCTGTATTTTCCGATCTGGTGTAGTAAAGGAATGCTGACAATGTGTTATGACGCAAGACACCTGACTTGAGAGAACTCTGGGTCTTTAGCTACTGGTCAAAGCTTGTTAGCGGTGATGTTGCTACAGCTCTCGCTACTATGATGACGTTAGTCTATTCAGATCCTCATATCATGACGTAGGGTGGAGGGGTAGAATTGCAAAAATGGTATACTGCTAGTCGTAACAGGGGGTAACTTGGGGGAGAGCTGTGCTAGGCCACAGGGAGCAAATGAGCATACAAAGGCTCTTATGGGATTAACTCGGGGAGAGCTGTGCTAGGGCTCCCGAGGCAAGATAGAGGGCCGTGCGCTATGACCTCTGACACCCTGAGACAATAGGATATCGCCATCATATGGAATACTGTTAAAGAGGCTACTAAAAGGGGCACCTGACTTGAGAGAGCATGGGTAAGCAAACTCGGGGTAATTAGCTGAGTCTAGGCATGATGTGTGTTAAGCTGGTGCAAGGGCTCTTGCATATACACGGGCTCTTATGGAACTAACTCAACAGAGCTATGCTAGGGCTCCTGAGGCAAGATGGTGACTGGTGCAGGGGATCCTGCGTATACATGGGCTTTTATGGCACTAACCGGGCGGGTGCTGTGCTAGGGCTTTTTGCATTTTGGGCTAATTCAGGGTTCCATCATTCTAACTGGATGCCCTTCCTAACTTAAGTCTGGCACAGGGGCTCTTGCGTATACATGGGCTCTTATGGCACTAACCCGGTGGAGGCTGTGCTAGGGCTTTTCGCGTATTGGGCTAATTCGGAGCTCAATCCTTCTAACCAGATGCCCTTACTAACTTAAGTCTGGCACAGGGGCTCTTGCATATACATGAGCTCTGATGGCACTAACCCAGCGGGAGCTGTTCTAGGGCTTTTGGTGTATTGGGCTAATTCGGGGTTCCATCCTCCTAAATGGATGCCTTCCTAACTTTTGACTCTCGGTAAATTGATGTAATAACTATAGCATTTTCTTTTTTGTTGGACGGTGTGTGATGGAATACTGCTGTAGGAAACAACTGAAAGGGGTACCAGGGACTCTTAACTTCCAAGCATGGTTTAGCGTCTAGAGGAGCTCGAGCTGAATCTGGCATTAATTATAGTTGTTTAACTTTCTCTGAATAGGGAATCAAGGATTTAGTTGGGTGGTAGATTTTAACTCTTCTGACTCGAGAACAAATTTCTAATACAATAACAAGCGGTTTCTTATACATTTTTACTGCTGTCCACCCTTATAGCAATTGCCCGGAATGACGTGGGTTCGAATCCCCGTCAGGAAGTCGTAGAAATTTAAGATTCGAGATCACTTCCGGAGGTGCATATGGCCCTGAGGTTCACTCAGACTACACCAAAAATGAGTACCAGGTTAATTCCTGGGGGCAAAGGCGGCCGGGCGTAGAGTTAACCACTCTACTCCATCAAGTGCCGAGGTTACGCGTAGTGGAAGCCTTTACCTTCCACCTCTCGAAGGGCCTTCATGGCCTGTATGGAGATGACTTTGCTTCTTTTTTTTTTACCCTTATAGAGATAACGTGCCGGGCTGAGTGGCTCAGACGGTTAAGGCGCTGGCCTTCTGACCCCAACTTGGCAGGTTCGATCCTGGCTCAGTCCAGTGGTATTTGAAGGTGCTCAAATACGTCAGCCTCGTGTCGGTAGATTTACTGGCACGTAAAAGAACTCCTGCGGGACTAAATTCCGGCACCTCGGCGTCTCCGAAAACCGTAAAAGAGTAGTTAGTGGGACGTAAAATAATAACATTATTATTATTAGAGATAACGTACTCTAGGACTGGGTGTATCTCACTCAAGTATAGTATGGTATGGTGATGGGCGTGTTAGCCTCCTGAATTTTATTGGGGTGTAATTAGGAGATAAGATTATGTGAAGACAATATCCGCATGCTTTCTAAAGAATGTTATTATATATGTGATACTGACAGCCACGAGGATCCAGGAATCTGCTTGCGGTGTACCGATTATGCTATGTAAGCAACATCCTTGAACACAGCTGCCTGTGTAACAGTCTGATAAGAAATTTAAAAAAAAAATGCATTTGTTTACAATTGACAAAATTAAATATCCGACTCGAGCAGGCTTCGGATCATAGACTTGGAACACAACTCTGCTTTGTAATACTAAAGAATCTCTTGGCACAAAGGGTCTATAGCTGAGTCTGGCATAAGCCTAACTCTGCAGAGCTACTACAGCGGCTTACAAGTAATACTACATGATCGTTTGACACAAAGTAATCTCATACCTCAAGGCTTATAACTGTAAATCATGACCTATTAGTTTTATCAGTCTAACTTTCAGAACTGCGGCAAGAGTTGCAAATAGCAACTAAAAGTGGTTCTGGTAGGCTCTAAACTTCAAAGTGATAGGTTAGCGCTTATAGGACCTCAATTTGTCTGCTATAAAATAAATTTTCTCTATGCGAACCCTTGTTACCTGTTTCTGAAGTTAATTTGTAGCATACAGGAATGCTGATCAAGAAACAGCTACCGAGAGCTTGCGAACAACAGTGAGTAAAGATGGTGGTCATATAGCGGACGATGCAGTCAAAGCAGTATACAATTGTTAAGAAAAGATATCACAATGGTTTCAAACATGGAATGTAGGATACAGGACACATTTATTTTTCTTCTTCTTCTTCTTCTTCTGCTTCTCCTCCTTCTTGACCTTTCTCTCAATATATTTGGATCAACACGACGAAAGCACTTAGTTCCCAAGCCAGAAAACTTAATCATGCACAGTTAAAATCACCACCTAGCGGAAACTCGAACCCAAGCCCTTATTTATGTAGATGAAGAGAAGTTTATTAAGATGAAAATACTTAGTTCCCTAGCCAGGAAACTTAATCATACGCAGTCAAAATTACGACCCACCCAGAATCGAATCCAAGGCCTTGTAAACCTAAGGTCAGTATGCTAATCATACAGCCAAGGAGCCTTGTATCTAATAAAATCCCTGACCCAGCCAGGAATTACAAAAATCTGGAATATTTAAGTCAACCTGATGGAATACTGCTGTAAGAAATGACTAAAAGGGGTACTAGGGGGCTCTTAACTTCCAAGTGTGGTTTAGTGGCTAGAGGAACTTGAGCTGAGTCTGGCATTAATAATAGTTGTTTAACTTTCTCTGAATAAGCTACCACAGGGGGCTTACAACTTCTAATGTATGACCTATTAGTTTTATGACCTATTCGTTTTATCAGCCTAACTTTCGAGAACAGGTGTAAGGACTGTTAGGTAAGATGGCTGCTATACTCTACTCGTACAGACCTAACTAGAGAGCTACCACAGCTTCTCACAACTTGTAACTTATGACCTATTTGTCTTATTGGTTTAAATTCCAGGGACTGAGGCAAGGGCTGCTATATTCAATTTGTATAGACTTAAATAGAGAGCTGCCTCAGGGGCTCACAACTTGTAACTTTTGTACGCCGATTGTCCTTCCTTACACCAGCTAGGACATAACTTTACATCTTAGCTAATTGTGCAGGCTTAACCGCATGCTGATCAGGTGTTAACTTAACTGCTTTCGCTTTCCCCAGCACGAGCTTAACTGCTACACTTTGTACTATTAGGACTAGGGAGATGATGTAAGACTTAATACATGTGCTTTATTCAAATATAGTAGAGACAATACGCGACACTTACGGATTTAGCCTTGTTAAAATGGGAGACAATTCGACGGTGGCGCTCCTAGTGACTTGACCTGAAAAGTCGCGCTAAATTCAAATATCAATGGAAATGCATATACGAAAATGGATAAATAAATTATGTCTAGAAAGAAAGTATTATTGAGATATTAACTTCGAAGTTGCTAAAGCAATTCTGGATAAATGAATGAAGAATTATTTAAAAGGTCTTTATTTAAAGAATGAAATTAGACATATAAACGAGATGTGAAATGGACTGCTGTGAAATGGCTTGATCTTTCATTTATGCATTACTTTTTTGCTTTAGCATTCCTGCCTGTACTTTTATGGTTAGATTTGTCTTTTTTTATCATTTAAAAAACATTGTATCATCACATTAAGACACTTATCAATAAAAATATCGGCACATTCCTTACAAACACGATGCAATGAATTAACATTTAAAAGCTGGACAATATTCCTCTTAACATGAAGCCTACTAACAGAAAGAAAATCTATAAAATCCCGGGTTTAATCTGAGAAGAGGGATAAAAGAAAGAAAAGTAGGAAAATGTTGTCGATAGTGATGCTTTGAGGAATATTTACGTACAATTAGAGTAAAAATGTAACATACCCTTGGCTGTATAGTCAAGGATTTCTAAATTCGCTGGCCTGGAAATGATCTGAACAGATCTTATAATTCTTATATAAGCGTAACATCCCTTCTTTCTTGTACACCTTATCCAAATCACTTCTGTGACATTTTAAAACCCACAGATCACACCTACAACAACACATCGGTATTGAAGGTGAACTGCTGCACTATACAATAAAATATGCGTATTATATTTTAAGCCAGTTAAAATATGGATCGAGCAGGTCAGAACATTATGAAGTACTATAAAAATCTCTTTGTCACTGAAAGAATATATATGCAAACACAATATTACTTACATTTTCTTGTCACGAGACAAACGGAAGAAAGACCGCACATTCTTCTCTACTTCATAGTTACTGCAGCCAAACACAGCACATACCTTTCCCCTCATGTTGAGAGCAGATATCAAGGAATGACACACGCTATTTAATTATGTCAACTCACTGAAAACGCATAAATGACACCAAAAACTTCACACACAAATACACGTGCTCTTATGACATATGGTAATCAGTAGTCTCAGGTCTACCCGCTAGAGAGAGCTCTAACAGCTGTCCCTCGATATCTCGCTGAGTGTCGCATATTGTCTCTACTGTATTTGCTTTATTCATAGGATCATAACATTGGAAGGTACCCTCAGGGGGCATAATGTTGAAAGGCACCCTCAGGTGTATTGTTGGAAGGCATCCTGACAGGGCTTGGATCTGAACTTGGAACAAGATGGAGGCTGCACATGGGACTAGGGAAATGGTGTAAAGCTTAATACATATGCCTTATTCATAGGGGTGTAATATTGGGAAGCATCTTTGAGGCTCGAAGCTAAGAGACTTATAGTAGCTTACAATACTGTTAACATGACTTAGAGATTAAAACATTGTGTTCAGAACCGAATAAATAAATGTTCGGGTTATACATGATGGTGGATCAAATTCAGCACTCTTTCCTATGGACTGCTGAGTATCATAAATGATTGTGAATTAAATTCAAAAACATCTAACGTTTGAGCTACAAGAAATCATCAACCTGACTAGGAATCAAACCCGTATAGATGGCGGCTACACATGGCACTAGGGAGATGGTGTAAGACTTAATACGTATGCTTTATTCATAAGGCGTAACACTGAAAGGCAACCTTAGGTCTTCAAGCTGAGCAACCACATAAAGGCAAGTGGGCTTAATGTTGAAAGGGAAAAAATGGCTAAATGACTAAAGGATAAAGGGCCAAATGGCAAAAGGGCAAAGGCGCTAAAGGCTAAGAGGGCTCCTCCTCATCTGTATGGCAAAAGAGCTCCTCCTCCTCCTCCTCCTCCTCCTCCTCGAAGACTTAGTAGCATATGACTATCTCCTCCTCTTCGTCTTCCTGAGTGCAAGCTTAACCTAACAGGCATGGATTCAACTCTAAGCTTAACCTTACAAGGGCTGAACTTGGTGGAAGCTGAAGTTAAAACAAGATAGCGGCTACACATTGTACTGGAAGGGCTAGGGAGATGGTTTAAGGCTTAATACATGTGCTTTATTCTTAGTGGCATAACTTTAGAAAGCTACTTCAAGTTCTTGAAGCTGAGCGGTTGCAGAGTCAAAGATAGTAGCTTGTGAGCTGATGCGTAACATGCTATTGGTTTTTGGCGCTTGGAACACTGACTTTTTATTGTAATATTTCAAGCTTATAAGTTGAACTCCAGAGACTTTCAGTTTCTACTGTAACGTTGACATCACTAAGTAGAGGAGTCAAGAGTTTGATTCCTATTCAAGTCGACGATTATTTAAAAATTTCTTCTAGCTCGAATGTTGGTTTAAAAAAATAATTTAATACACGCTTTCAGTGCGCAGTCATTTACTTAACATGATACTTGGCAAGAGCTGTGGATTCTATTTCAGTCGTGTGTAGCGCAACCCTTTTTTTTTTTTTTGGTTCTGAACACAATGTTTTAATCTCTAAGTCATGTCAACAATCTTGTCAGCTACTATAAGTCTCTTAGCTTTTGAGCCTCAAAGATGCTTCCCAATATTACACCCCTATGAATAAGGCATACGGTATGTATTAAGCCTTACACCATTTCCCTAGTCCCATGTGCTGCCTCCATCTTGTTCCAAGTTCAGATCCAAGCCCTGTGAGGGAGCCTTCCAAAATGACGGCCCCCTGAGGGTACCTTCCAATGTTACGATCCTATGAATAAAGCACATGTATTAAGTCTTACATCATCTCCCTAGTCCTAATAGTACAAAGTGTAGCTGCTAAGCTTGGGGTGGGGGAAGGGCAAGCAGTTAGGTTAAAACCTGATCAGTGTGCAGTTAAGCCTGCACAATTAGCTAGGATGTAAAGTTATGTCCTGACTGGTGTAGGGAAGGACAATTGGCATACGAAAGTTACAAGTTGTGAGCCCCTGAGGCAGCTCTAAAGTAAGTCTATACAAATAGAGTATAGCAGCCATCTTGCATAGCAGCGCTTCCCTCAGTCCCTGGAAGTTAAGCCAATGAGACAAATGGGTCATAAGGTACAAGTTGTGAGAAGCTGTGGTAGCTCTCTAGTTAGGTCTGTATGAATAGAGTATAGCAGCCATCTTGCCTAACAGTCCTTACACCTATTCTCGAAAGTTAGGCTGATAAAACTAATAGGTCATAAAACTAACAGGTCATACATTAGAAGTTGTGAGCCCCCTATGGTAGCCTATTCAGAGAAAGTTAAACAACTATAATTAATGCCAGACTCAGCTCAAGGTCCTCTAGCTGCTAAACCACGCCTGGAAGTTAAGAGCCCCACGGTACCCCTTTTAGTCGTTTCTTACAGCAGTATTCCATCAGGTTGATTTAAATATTCCAAATTTTTGTAATTCCTGGATGGATCAGGGATTTTATTAGATACAAGGCTCCTTGGCTGTATGATTAGCATACTGACCTTAGGTTTACAAGGCCTTGGATTCGATTCTGTGCGGGTCGTAATTTTAACTGCATATGATTAAGTTTTCTGGCTTGGGAACTAAGTGTTTTCATCTTAATAAACTTCTCTCATCTACATAAAGAAGGGCTTGGGTTTGACTTTTGGCAAGGTCGTGATTTTAACTGTGCATGATTAAGTTTTCTGGCTTGGGAACTAAATGCTTTGTTCGCAAGCTCTCAGTGGCTGTTTCTTGATCAGCATTCCTGTATGCTACAAATTAACTTCAAAAACAGGTAACAAGAGTTCACATAAAGAAAATTTATTTTATGGCAGATAAATCGAGGTCCTATAAGCGCTAACCTATCACTTTGAAGTTTAGAGCCTACCAGAACCCCTTTTAGTCGCTATTTGCAAATCTTGCCACAGTTCTGAAAGTCAGACTGATAAAAATTACCAGGTGAGTTGGCCATGCGGTTGTGGGTGTGCAGCTGTGAGCTTGCATCCAGTAGATAGTGGGTTCGAACCCCACTGTCGGCAGTCCTGAAGATGGTTTTCTGTGATTTCCCATTTTCACACACCAGGCAAATGCTGGGACTGTACCTTAATTAAGGCCACGGCCGCTTCCTTCCCATTCCTAGGCCTTTCCTGTCCCATTGTCGCCATAAGACCTATCTGTGTTACTGCAACATAAAGCAAATAGCAAAAAAACAAAAAATGAATAGGTCATAAGTTACAAGTTATAAGCCTTAAGGTATGAGACTACTTTGTGTCAAACAATCGTGTAGTATTACTTCTAAGCCCCTGTAGTAGCTCTGCAGAGTTAGGCTTATGCTAGACTCAGCTATAGACCCCTTTGTGCCAACAGATTCTGTAGTATTACAAAGCGGAGTTGTGTTCTAAGTCTACAATTCGAAGCCTGCTCGAGTCGGATATTTCATTTTGTCCATTGTAATTAAATGCATTTTTTTCCCCTCATCAGACTGTTACACAGGAAGCTGTGTTCAAGAATGTTGCTTACATAGCATAATCGGTACACCGCAAGCAGATTCCTGGAGCCTTGTGGCTGTCAGTATTACATATATAATAGCATTCATTTTTTTTCTTTGCTAGCGGCTTTACATCACACCGACACAGATAGGTCGTACGACGACGATGGGACAGGAAAGGCCTGAGACTGGGAAGAAAGCGGCCATGGCCTTATATGAGGTACAGCCCCAGCATTTACCTGGTGTGAAAATGGGACACCGTGGAAAACCTTCTTCAGGGCTGCCGACAGTAGGGTTCGAACCCACTATCTCCTGAATACTGGATACTGGCTGCACTTAAGCGACTGCAGCTATCGAGCTCGGTAATAGCATTCTTAGAAAGTATGTGGATATCCTCTTCACATAATTTCATCTCCTAATTACACCCCAATAAAATTCAGGAGGGCTAACACCCCATCATCATACCACACTATATACTTGAGTGAGAAATTCCCAGTCCTCGAGTATGTTATCTCTATAAGGGTAGACAGCAGCAAACGTGTATAGGAAACTGCTTGTTATTGTAATAGAAGATTGTTCTTGAGTCAGAAGAGTTAAAATCTACCACACAGCTAAACCCTCAATTCCCTATCCAGAGAAAGTTAAACAACTATAATGCCAGACTCAGCTCAAGCTCCTCTAGACGCTAAACCATGCTCGTAAGTTAAGAGCCTCTGGTACCCCTTTTAGTTGTTTCTTACAGCAGTATTCCATCACCCTCCGACCTACAAAAGAGAAAATTCTATAGTTATTACATCACTCCACCAAGAGTTGAAAGTTAGGAAGGCATCCAATTAGGAGGATGGAACCCCGAATTAGCCCAATACGTGAAATGCCCTAGCGCAGCCCTCGCCAGTTTAGTGCCATGAGTCCATGTATATGCAAGAGCCCCTGTGCCAGACTTAATTTAGGAAAGGCATCCGGTTAGAAGGATGGAACCCGAATTAGCCCAATTCGCAAAAAGCCCTAGCACAGCCCCCGCCGCGTTAGTGCCATAAGAGCTCAGGTATATGCAAGAGCACCTGTGCCAGACTTAAATTAGGAAGGGCATCCGGTTAGAAGGATGGAACCTGAATTAGCCCAATTTGCAAAAAGCCCTAGCACAGCCCCCGCCGCGTTAGTGCCATAAGAGCTCAGGTATACGCAGGAGCCCCTGTGCCAGCTGCCATCTTGCCTCAGGAGCCCTAGCACAGCTCTGCCGAGTTAGTCCCATAAGAGCCTGTGTATACGCAAGAGCCCCTGTGTCAGCTCATACATCAGCTTAGAACACATTATGCCTAGACTCAGCTCAAGACCCCGAGTTTGCTTACCCATGCTCTCTCAAGTCAGGTGCCCCTTTTAGTAGCCTCTTTCAACAGCATTCCATATGATGGCGATATCCTATTGTCTCAGGGTGTCAGAGGTCATAGCACATGGCCCTCTATCTTGCCTCGGGAGCCCTAACACAGCT
Organism: Anabrus simplex; assembly: GCF_040414725.1. Lineage (NCBI taxonomy): Eukaryota > Metazoa > Arthropoda > Insecta > Orthoptera > Tettigoniidae > Anabrus > Anabrus simplex. The sequence continues at coordinate 803,841,127 of NC_090265.1, forward strand.
CTCCCCGAGTTAGTCCCATAAGAGCCTTTGTATGCTCATTTGCTCCCTGTGGCCTAGCACAGCTCTCCCATGAGTTACCCCCCTCCCTCTTAGTCACTCTTATGACTAGTAGTATACCATTGGTGCAATTCTACACCTCCACCCTACATCATGAAATGAGGATCTGAGCAGAGTAACACGTCATCACAGTAGCGAGAGCTGTAGTAACGTCATCGCTAACAAGCGCTGTAGCTAAAGACGCAGAGTTCTCTCAAGTCAGGTGTCTTGCATCATAACACATTGTCGGCATTCCTTTACTACACCAGATTGGAAAATACAGCTTAACTTGCAAAGTCTTTTTCTTTTTTTCTGCTGACATGTACATGTCTCGACTTTTACTGTAGTCAGTATACCTTCATTGTACACACATTTCAATCAGGGTGAGGATATTTGAATTGCACTTAAGCTCTTTAGTTTTGAGTTTATGTCAGCTCTACATTTGAATCCTTGGGAGGGGCATTTACTCTGCTCAACCACACCTCGGGCGAAAGTGCCCCCCCACAAGAGTTGGCCAAGGATGTTAGATAGACGACAGCTTAGCACACATCATGCCTAGACTCAGCTAAATACCCTGAGTTTGCCAATGCAGACACAACAACAGCACAGGTTGCTCGGCTCCTACATAAGGCAAGGGTGCCTCTGGATGAGCTTTACTCTGTTCGAGCTGACCACCTCGGAATGAAGTGTCCTACAAGAGTTGGCCATGGGAGGTTAGACAGACAACAGCTTAGAACACATCATGCCTAGACACAGCTTAAGACCCTGAGTTCGCTAACCCATGCTCTCTCAAATCAAGTGTCCCTTTTAGTAGCCCCTTTCGACAGTATTCCATAAAATGATGACATCCTATTGTCTCAGGGTGTCAGAGGTCATAGCGCGTGGCTAGAGGTGGATTGCACATGGTGGCCATCTTGCACACTTGCCCCTGCACCAGCTTCTCAGAGTTAGTCCCATAAGAGCCTGTGTACAGCCACCATTTTGCACATTAACCCCTGCGCCAGCTCCAGCTTTTTTTCCTTACTCTAGCCCTTTCCTGTCCCACCATCACCATGAGACTTATCTGTGTTGGTGCGATGTAAAGCAACTTGAAAAATGAAGTACTCCTCATTGGTGGCGGCTTGTCAAATTGAAAATTGGCTGTTCAAAACATTTAACCATAATCATCAACATCATCATCTTGCAAATATCCTTTGAAAGGACAGAAGTAATGTTTAACATCAAAGACAACATGATCCAGCTGAACACCAAATATGGAACAATAATGGTGAGTGGGTCCAGTCAAACAGACTAGATACAGAGGCCATAATGAACAAAGCAACAGAAAATGGAGGTAGCTTTCGAAACCACCTGGAACATACCAAAAGGTGCTTTTCTATAAATACCAAAATTCATCATTACAATACTGTCTCTATGTGTCAGAAAGCCTTATCCTCTCTTAGAAATGTGCACTTGCTAAGTTAGAACAAAAAGATAGAAAGATTATCCACAACATACTTTGTCCAAACTACAAAAACAGCATCTACATAAGAAAATTCAATCAAGAAAACTACTCTAAGATAGAGAAGATTGCGGACTCAGTTTAATGATAGGACAAGAGGTATAGAGCTAAATGAGGCCACAGAGCTAGTTAGAGGATTGTGGTGGCATTCAGGAAATTCATAGAGGCTTGCAGACTGAACGCTGAAAGGCATAACAGTCTGTAATGAAGAGGTAGGTAGGAATGTATGTTTGTATGTATAAAAAATGTTTAGAAAAGTAAAATTAACAATTCCAGGAAAATATCTCATGGCCCGGTAAAACTGATGCTAGGGCCTGGTACAGGATGTTGCCTGGCGATTGAGAAACACTTATGCGTAGGGTCTCTGACTTCTTCAGCAAGACAGTTTTCATAAGGCTACCAATTGAGAAAGGAGAAGGATTTCAAATTGAAACCAACAAGGACTCACCTTTACATTATTTGGCATGTCTCCCACAAGCATCTCTCCTTTGCAGACTGCTGGTGTCTCCTCAGATAGAGCAGTCACAATGACTGGCTCACCACCATTTGTGGAGAGACTGACCTCCTTATCAGTACGGTGTACTGTCACCAACAGCCAGTGGCCAGGAACCACTTCATCAATACTGTCTGCCTCTGCCCACACATTTCCCCATCGAACTCGTACTCGTACATGTCCAGATTCAAGTGTTGCCAACATATATTCTTTAGATATTTCACCAGGGAGGAACATTAGTAGTCCATCCATTGTTTTAGGGCGTAGAGCAATTTCCACCTATAACCAAATATCACTGTCTTTAACCTTGTATTTATTTATTTATTTATTTATTTATTTATTTACTATTTACTTATTTATTCATTATTTATTTATTTATTTATTTATTTATTTATTTATTTATTTATTTATTTATTTATTTATTTATTTATTTATTTATTTATTTATTTACAAGGCATGTTTTTTAAGTAAGGTCCATTTTGTTGTAGACACTAATGGTTCGCGCACACGTCGCAATGAATGCATGCATCATGTGCCGGCATGCCTCGGGAACAACAGTGCTCACTTGCAGCTCTGTTGCTAACCTGTACGGCTCTGTTCTGTGCTTGCTGAAATGTTCAAAATTATCGACTCGGGTGCCCTATGCGAGTTTGGTCAGTGATATGGTTTTTGTTGGCAAGAAACCTGTCTGCTGCAGACATTCACCGACAGATTTGCGAAGTGTACGGAGCTAATGCTATGAGTGAAGGCAAAGTGCATAAATGGATACGAGACTTCAAAGATGGCCATGACAATGTCCACAATGAGACCCGCTCTGTTCACCCATCTCTGATCACAGGCGATTTGGTGACTTCAGTTGAAATGAAGATTCGGGAGGACAGATGCTTCACAATAACAACTCTCTCAAATGTTACCATTAATGCTTTCATGGCCCATACTTATAGATATGATATTGTATCGGCTTTTGGGCTTGTGCGTGTCAAGAAAATAAGGTGAAATTCTTAACGTTTTGCAGAAAACTGTGCTCTGGGTCCTCAGAAGAATTCTCAACTGACCACGAGAAAGGCTTCTTAAACAATGACACTTTTGAATTTGGAACGTTATAATAGAAGTAGAAGTGGAAATGGTACATTCATTCACTACCAGATGGCCCCTAGGACGTGGCATAACGCTAGCGTTCGAAGCGGAGGCTGACCGAACCATCACAATCAGACTAAGTGGTTCACATAACGTGTTTGCGTAACATATGACAGGTGTAAGATATAGACATAAGCCTGGAATGAAACATCTGGCGACGAATGTACGAATTTGGAAAACACCAAGACAAAATAACAATAGTGAAGGGGCAGGGAAGGCAACTACCTACGTAAATTCTTAATGGCTGGCAACCAGGTATTACATAATTGATAGCTGGTGTCCCTGTTGAAATTGTTAGTATTACTACGTATTTCCACAGCTTCCCGTATAGTCCTGGACCTGTAGTGTCTAGTGTGGGTAAGAGCTCGAGTATCTTGGAACATGACATCATTACCCGACAATAGAGCGTGCTCAGCTATTGTCGATTTGTCAGGTTGGTTGAGACGAATATTACGTTCATGTTCTTTGATACGGGTACCAATGGACTGACATGTTTGTCCGATGTATACTTTACCGCACGCACAGGGAATTTCGTATACCCCAGGATGTTAAAGGGGGATAATTTGTCCTTGGTTTTACTCAGACTGTGAGCAATTTTAGTGGTGGTGCCAAACATGGTTTTTATATTGTGTTTGCCTTGGCAAAATGTTGCAAAACGTTAAGAATTTCATCTTATTTTCTTGACACGGCACAAGCCCAAAAGCCTATACAATATCAACTCTCTCAAATGCCTTTTCTGACGTGTCTAGGTCAGTACTTTACAAAACTGTTTCTGAAAACATAAACTGTGCTCCCGTTGGGTCCCTAAACTTCTAATGGAGGACCAAAAAAAACAAAAGATTTGAGTGTTCGATGATGTTTTTGACTCATTATGCTGAAGAAGGTGACGACGTGTTGAGTCAGATCATAATGGAAGATGAAACATGGAATGGAGATACACACATTCGCCACCTCAAACATCACCTCAGCGGCAACTACTACAATGATGACTACGAAGTGAAAACGGCCATGAATTCTTGGTTACCAGAGCAGGCAGCTTCTACGAAGGGGGTAGTCTAAACTTAGATGTAAGGTATGATAAATGTTTAAACAAACTTGGCGGCTATGTTGAAAAATAAAGTATGCAGAATCTGCAAATAAATGTGGTGTTTGAAAGTCATCTTTCGTTGTGTAGTTATTTTCAAATGGCCCTTACTTAAAGAACATGTCTTGTATTTATTTATTTATTTATTTATTTATTTATTTATTTATTTATTTATTTATTTATTTATTTATTTATTTATTTATTTATTTATTTATTTGTCATTCATTCATTCATTCATTCATTCATTCAATCATTCATTTATTTATTACTGGTGCCTTTTTCAGTGGTGAAGTTAGGATTCAAGACCCTCTCTTACTCTCAAACACATACTAATTAAAATAAATAAAATGCTAAGATACCTAAAATAGTCAAATCTACATTTCATTTTTAGAATTAAAAATGAATTTAAATTACTAACTAAATTAATATTAAAATGAAGTAGTATTAAAAACTCTTAAAACTGACTAATCCTCAGGCATGCACACATTCATACTTCAATCATGCAGTCAGCTGTCCTCAGCAAGTAGTCTCGGCAGGTGACCTTAAATTTTGATAAAGAGTTAGTTTCTCTGACCTGAGCTGGCAGGGAATTCCATAATCTGACTAATCCTCAGGCACGCACACATTCATACTTCAACCATGCAGTCAGCTGTCTTCAGCAAGTAGCCTCGGCAGGTGACCTTAAATTTTGATAAAGAGTTAGTTTCTTTGACCTGAGCTGGCAGGGAATTCCATAATCTGGCACCATTTACCACAAATGATCTATTAATTTTATTTATGCAGTGCACTGGAATAGAAAGAAAGGATCTAGAACGTGTATTCAAGTTGTGAAATGATGATATAAAAGGTGAATTTAGAAGAAATATACAGTGGGTGATTTTCAGCTAACACTCTAAACACCATCATTAAAATGTGTAGCTGCCAACACTTATCAGACTTCAGCCATAAGAGAGCCTGACAGTATAGTATGAAACGAACATCATACCTGATATTGTAAATAAATTGCAAGCAGAAATTCAGTCTCATTGAAGGTTGAGTGTTTCTCCTTTTGTCATGTCAACTAAAACACAATAATCAAGAATAGGTAGAACCAGTATCTGTATTAGTTTGGCCTTTAGCTCACATGGAAATACATATACCTCACAAACAACAGATAAAGGGACTTCTACAAGAAGCTCCCAGTATTCCAAGTTCCATAATGATTGTTCTGCTAACAATATAACCTACCAATTCTATCCAATCAACACCTAGCCTTTTCTGTTCAGAATGTTTCCCTGTAGCATTATTCATTTCTTATATCAATTAACACAGGAACACTTACTGGTATTAAGTTTGATCCTTTTAGACTTTATTGTGCCTACTTGCTAAATTTCCCCTGAGCCATCGAGTTCATTGACAAAGTGATTTACCTACCTTGGAATCATTCTTTGCTGTCATACTCATTTTATTTTTAAGTTAAGATTATGGAACTAAATGAGGACACAGAGCTGATTACAATAGAGGATTAGAGAGTGGCATAGTGATAAATTCAAAGCAGTTTCAAGCAGCTTTCCTGCAGCCACCTGGTCTTCTTAGTCTATAATTCTTTCTCTGCATGGGCAACTTTGGCCCATTATACAGGATGAGAGAGAAGTTCCCGTACCCCTGTAACTGTTTAATATCAAATGTTATTTATGCTATGTCATTTATGCAGGTTGGTAGCTATATTATTGATTAATGGAATCAAGTGTTGGAATACATATGTTGCAGTCAAGTGTTAGTGTGAAGCTATGGCAGATGTGAGCCAAATCTAAATTAAACAATCATGTGATAACTAAAACATATGTATACCAGAAAAAGACAATGTTTTAGGAATAATTATAACATTAAAATATATATAATAATAAAAATGAAAGTTATGATCTTCTTGTTACAATATGACGTCTTAAAGTTGATTTAGGACCTCAAGCAAAGAAGTAAATCTCAGATGTTTGATGTGGAACAAGCACTGACTTGCTGGAGGAAGCAGGCAGGTCATGTAAACAAAGGAATGGATAGGGAACAAGCACTGACTTGCTGTAGGAAGCATTTTACTTGCCTGTATCCTAGTCACAGCTCTTTGCCTCATTACCCAAGTTTCTGCTGCTTACGTCTGAATAAGTATATAGTACATCCTATATATCACTCTTTTGCTTATCGGAGGGACATCCTTGCTCCAAACCAGGCTTTTGACATTTTTCAGGAATGCACCTGCTTGCCTTCCATGCTCAATTATTTCCTTATTATTTCTTCCACTTTCCTCTATGATACTTCTCACAAATGTTTACATGTGGACCAAACAGTTGAGTTGGAAAGGAACCTGCCTCACGGAATGATATGGGCAGCAATGACATCACATCTGCTTGGATCGTACTTTTTTGAAGGGACTGTGAATGGTGCAAATTATTTACACATGTTACAAACATGGTTAATATCCCAGCTTGAGGAAAGGGGCCTCACAGTACGCGTATGGTTGTAGCAAGACAGGCCTGCTCACTACGCTCTTGCAGTGTGCGAGTTCCTAAACAAACATTTCCCAGGACGGTGGATAGGTCGTGGCTCACTAGCATAACCAGCTCCTTTGAAATGGCCACCAAGAAGTACTGACCTCACCACATACTGACAACTCATTATGGGGAGTCATTAAAGTGCATGTACCTGCATGTCGTTATGCTACAAAAGAAGAACTGCGCAATGTTGTTGAGGATGCATTTCGCACTGTAACACCGGACATGTCCAGAAATATGTCAAGAAGAACATGGAGGCATACCAGAACTGTATTTACAGCATGATGGGGGACATACAGATATACTGGACAATTAATACGTACGTAAAATAACCTAGGCCTAAATAACATTTGATACTAAACAGTTACAGGGATACGGGGATTTCTTGCCCACCCTGTAGAAGACCGTGAATTGAAATTATGGAGAGAAATGTCACCACACAGAGCCCTCACTGCGTATAAACAAGATATGTGTGCATGCATGGTGATAAATCATACGTTGTGCTACCAGACTGGTAACACCAAACTTGAAGCTCACGGTTGAATTTTAGTACGAGCCTGCACTAGTATGGATTTCAAAATATTGCAAGTTACCGAACAATTCAAATTAAAATATAAAAATTCAACCTATTCAATACTATATAATGTAGTCTTATCATCATCATCATGTGCAGCTTCCAGCTGTTGGCCAGGTCTGCTTGGAACACAAGCATCTCCATCTGATTTGGAGCAAGGATGTCCCTCAGAGCAGCAAAAGAGTGATATACAGGATGAGATTACATTAAAAAAGACCTTAAGTTCAGACCTTTTCGACCTGCTTGCCTTCCATACTCAATTATTTCCTTATCATTTCTTCCACTTTCCTCTATGATACTTCCCATGTACTTGAAACTCTCTACCTTCAAGCATTATCCCTTTCGTACGTCTCTCCTTCTTTCTAGTTGTGATCACTATCTCCCTCTTTTTGGCATTAAATTTCATTCCGTATTATACACCTCATATTTCCATGCATCTAACTGTTCCTGGATAGCCTCTTTCTTTTCTTCCCAGATTAAAAAGTCATCTGCAAACATCATCACTTTCATTTTTCCTTCCCCAAATTTCCTTGCCACTTTTGTCATAAGCACGTTCATTACTACAGTGAAGAACAAAGGTGGCTGAGTACTTTTAGACTTACTTATAGATTACTTAATACCGTATATTCTATTTTGTTAAATGTACACATTTCAGGTCTTTGAGCCATTGACAGCATTAGCAAGGACATACAAATGAATGTACATTATTAATATATAAAGTCTGCTTGAGATAATTTAACATAAAATATGTATTAAAATGTACTGCAGTAAAATATGATGATGACAGTAAAATCTTGTGAATAAAAATTGGCTCCATCCATTACTGTTTTTGTTTCATAAGTATTAAACTTGATATAATATTGCCATTGTTTCATGTATAATTAATACGGGAATTGAAACGCTGGTTAGATAATATTCCTCATAACTGTGGCAGATGTAGCAGAGGTCCACATCATTTTTGTATAAATGGGCCTCATGGGCATATGGAGCATCGTATAAATGAAATGTGTGTGTGCCGTTACCTGGCACAGACTGATCTAAAGTGGAGCGTGCAACTTCATTTCTTATAATGTTTCCACACAAAATTGATTGTGCCGACAATCAAAGGGTTATACTCGAGGCCAGTAGATTTTATAAGACAGAAAAATCCATAGCCTGTAGGAATATTCAGCATTCTAGTATGTTTACATAGAGTTTCAGTTTTGTGAGAGAGAAGTGTTGACTATCATTAATTACAATGACATAAACTTTTATTGAGAACACAACACTGATGTACGTTTAATCCTCAGCCTGAAGGCTGGTTGGATCCTCAACAGCTCCGCCATCAGCTGTCATAGATGGTCTAGGCATCACTAAAGAGGCATACTAAAATGAGGAGTGTGGTAGTTTTGCGTTGCTTTCCTCACTGAGCCATAAGTTACTATTACATATCAGTCTGCCATGCCCACTGAAATGCATGCACCAAGCGACCCTATGAGCGATAGTCTCACACCATTCACAACAGGGACTGGCTGCATAAGGAATGATATTACTAGCTGCTCATACCTCATATTGTCAAAGCCAAGGATGAGACAGAGACAGATCAATGAAAGTAACAAAATTGCTCTAGCCTATACCAGAAGACATAGTGCACTGTAAACACTAGGTCCTGCCAGCAAAGGCATAAAACATTGATACTGACATGTTAATTCATAACACCTAAATTTTGGTAGATGATGATGATGATGATGTTTATTATTATTATTATTATTATTATTATTATTATTATTATTATTATTATTATTATTATTATTATTATTATTATTATTATTATCATTGTCATCATCATCATCATCTATATATTTTAAACACTAGGCTGACTTTTATTACCATGAGTTTGAGAGAATGACTAAACCGATTGACATCATAAAGCATTCTGACAAAAGCTCTTGGCCTGTAGATTTACAGCAAAAAATTTATTAATGCTGGGGCTGTACCTTAATTAAGGCCATGGCTGCTTCCTTCCAACTCCTGGGCCTATCCTATCCCATCGTCACCATAAGACCTATCTGTGTTGGTGCGACGTAAAGCCCCTAGCAAAGAAAAAAAAAGTTGCCGTATATTTTTAAATTATTAAAGAAATATGTAACATTCTGATTGGCCAAAGCGCTTGCCAGTACGCCAGCATGCCCGCACGCCAGCGCTGATCCACTGTGGCTATGTGCGTGACAGGAATTCTAAAGGGCGCACATGCATGCACTGTCTGGTATGACGTCTCCTCGCTGTAGTCTGCATAACTGAGCGGTCCGTCACGGGCTCATTGTTTGTCAGGAGTATTTCATGTACAGTTTTCGGTTTCGCTTAGCTGATTGGTGACAATCCCAACAACAGCTGGAATTGTGTACATTATATCTATAGCATGATGTGTAAATACAAACAGTTATCACTTTCTTTTATTATTTGAAAGGATCAATTACTTCCCAGAGAATCTGGGCTGCCACAAAACAAAATAATCTAAAAGTAAAACTTTAAATTAAACACACAACAATAACTCTAAAGCTATAAAATAGTTCGTAAACAATGAGCGAGTGGTTGCGCAGTTTATGGCACATAGCTGTCAGGTTGCATTCGGCACAGAGTGGGTTCGAGCCGCACTGTCGGCAGCTCTGAAGGTGGTTTTCCATGGTCCTATTTTAACACCTGGCAAATGCTGGGGGCTGTACCTTAAATAAGGCCACAGTTGCTTCCTGCTAGCCATTTCTTATCCCATCATCACCATAGACCTATTTGTGTCAGTGTAACATAAATTGTAAAAGGAAAAAGTTTGTAAAATATCATTCTTCATCACAATAAAGACATCTATGAAAATTAGTTCGTACATAATTAACAGTTATTACATATCCTAAAAATAAATGTTCACACCCAGGCAGTGCATGGAGCAATTTATTTTGATGTGTTATCTGACCTATTTATGATGAATGCTGCGGAACAGCAAGGCTCCTCTAGTTGTTGTTGTTGTTGTTGTTGTTGTTATTATTATTATTATTATTATTATTATTATTATTATTATTATTATTATTATTATTATTATTATTATTATTATTATTATTATCATCATCATCATCATCATCATCATCATTTCTTTCATTATGTCCAACCAAGGAGTGCGATTGAACTTATTTAGCTGATGTCATTGCCTTTTTCTTCTCCCAAAATCTCTTCATCTTCTCGCTGTGGCTTTTCTTGTAATCTTCTGACCAGGTTTTGCTGGTGGTAGTGCTTGGATGGTCTCTAAAGTGGTGATTGTTGACTAATTTTCTGAACTTACACAATGTCATCTGTGATGCCTATTTCCTGAAGATCTTTTCCAACTTCGAGCAACCAATTGTTTTTTACTTTCATTGATAGGGCATGGTTCAGAATTCTTATAGTCAATCTCTGATTACTCATTCTGTGAATATGCCCATAAAATTTCAAATGTCTTTTCCTAAAGGTGTCTGAGATTTTCTGTGAATGTTGGTACAGGTCATGAGATTTCCTTATCATCCAGATCCTCATTGTACAGATTGGTCCAAATATTTTCCTTAACAATTTTCTTTCTAGCTTTTCTACATCTTTAATCAATGATCTGCCCCCAATAATCAGTGTTTCAGATGCATACCATGCTTAATGCTTGATTGTGGTGGCGTAAAGCCTTGCATTTTGGGATATGGATTTTTTATTTTATCTGTTTCAAGTGAGTCTCTATGCTCTTTGTAGTTTAGAGATCCTTTCTTTGTTTGCTTCATGATTCAGTCCTGAAGGTTGGATGACTTCTCCCAGATATTTGAATTTAGACATGTGGGATATTTTGCCATATTGGGTTTTCATTGGTTGTCCATCTAGGTACTGAAGAAATCCTTCCTTATAGTGAGTTTTCTGGTATGAGATCTAGATTCCTGTTCTGGATGCATTTTCATGGAGTTTTTCAGTGGATGCAATCACTTCCTGTCTGTTATTGGACAACACTGCTACACTGTTGTTGTTATCTACTGAACTTGTCTTTGATGGATTGCTGTTTATGAATGCACATGGAATGTGACACAGGTGTAGAATCTCTTGGAGGTGGAAAGTGTTTGTAGAAGATTTTATTTGTAAATCTTTTTAAGTAGTACTTACTGTATGATCTGGAGCATTGTGCTAGAATATTTTATTTGTATTCCATTCAGCTACCTAACCTGTGCAGTGTAAAAAATATTTTTCTAACATATGTCGGTTGTAACTAGTAGATTACATTTCTATATTAACTGGAACAGTCCAGAAAGTTGGTGACGTGGAATTTTAGAACAGGGTGTGTTGGCCTTTGTTAGTTATGCATTCTAGAAATATGTTCTTACTATTCTGGAAATGGAAGATTCGCGATCGTATGTGTTCGAGAAAGGGGTTTAAACATCGCGACCAAAGAAAGAGTTGTGATTGGTGAATCTGGGTGGCGATAGGCAGGCTCCTGCATTCTAATTGGCTACTCCAATGCCACGGTTCCCTTTTTAAAGAGAGCGAGGCAGCATTTTGTGCTCTGTCTTCCATCTCTCGAATGTCCGAAGTTTTGACGTCGTCAGCGACGCCTCGCTACTGGGGTGGGCCACCTTGAGGTAAGCACTCTTGATTTCTGTTCCACCTTAAAGTACATTTAATGGTTGATTTTAACCTCACCAGTGATATTTGCATGAACTTATGCTCAGAATGACAATACTATTTCAAAAGTATTACGAGTTGAGATTAACTCACCTTCCAATGTTCTGGGTGAGCAGGGCATGCTGCCCGCACAAGCTCTTTGCCTTTCAGTTGTCTATACCCTTCTTCAGCATCAGCAACTTCATAAATTACATTACTGCTTGCATAAGGAGCTGAACCTGCTCTGTAAGCTGCCGAACCCTGTTAAGGAAATAGATTTGGGTAAGTTCAAATAGAGCAAAACATTTATTTACACTCCTTCAATTAAAGATTTCTAGGAAGTAATTTATACTTAGTAAATACAAATATCTCCAGATTACAATAATACTATTTACTTCTTCTTCTGCGCCTCACTGAACCAATTCAGTCAATCATTTTCTCGCCGTCTTCTTTGATAAGTTTTATTTCCGAATTGCCCAGTAGCTTGTCACTTTTTCCAAATTTTTCTTTCATTCTTCATCTGTAAATACCCTTTTCCAATAATACTATAATTATACACTGCTGTGCAAAACTTAAGGATGACAGTAATTTTCACATGTTGTGTCATTGTCAAGTAACATAGCTAGATGAAACTTGAACCATACATAGGAAGAACTGCTACATTATGGTACGGTAGGCAACTGAAAGGAATCTGTGATGAGATGAACAGAAATGACACTTTTATACAGAGACAATAAATTACACGTAAGTCACTGTGACTCATGATGGTCCCCTGGACATCACAAAAGAAGGGACATGGTTCTTAAAAGGGTGTGTGATCACCATGGGCAGCAGGGTAGCAATATCCTAGAAAAACCTTTAAAATGTATGCACTCTGTGGCTTCTAGGTTTGGTAATCAGAACAATTGAATATCCTAATATAGCTGGTCTCTGTTAGTTTGAATAATTAACTTTCCACTGTATTTCTAACATTATTTAAAAGTACCTTGACCCGATGTAGTCGTACTGGGTTGAAGTTGACAGCCAATCGTTGAATCTGACCACGATATCGCTCCCCAATTCTCATAGGATGATCCATTTCAGGAAGGATAGGAACACAATTGAAGCCAGCAAACTCATGACCTGGAGCATCATCCACACGCAAAGTCACAGTAGTACCAGTCACAGTAGCTAGTGCAACGTGCCACTTGCTTAACTGCAAGATTTCAAAGTGAGGTGATAGTTACAAGCAATTCTAGTTACTAGTTTCTGTGGCTCAAACTATTTTTTCTCTGTAATTACACTTCTATGAAAAAAACAAAAACAAAACAAAAAAAAAAAAAACAGTAATGGAAACACTCCATCAAATGATTTGGTACATATATAATGCAGAATGATGATGATACAGTCATCTTGTGTGACAATCTTGACAGTCTTCAATTCCTGCTAATAAGTAAGTAAGGGTGTATTCTGCCTGAAGGTAGGTCCGAACCTCCACAGAGGTGTGCCTGAGCCGGAGTTTACATTCAGTAGGGTGGCCAGTTCCTTTCTGCTTCTCCATTCCCTTACTCCCCACCAACAGTGCATGGCAACCCATCCAAATCTTGACCACACCCAATGTTGCTTTACTTTGGAGATCTCACAGGATCCCGTGTTTCAACATGGCTATGGTCATTGGCTCCTGCTAATAATATTAGTCAAAATAAGAGTAAGGATATGGGACTAAAAATAAGCACATACAAGACCAAGTTCATGATTTTCAGTAGAAGAGCCAGTCCTGAGGCAATTTCACAATAATAGATTGGGAGAGTTACCAGCTTCAAATATCTGGGTAACTTACCATTATCACTGAAAAACATGATCCTGAGAAAGAAGTGAAACAGAGGATGCATTAGCATGAAAACCATTTACAGAAATTAAATCTGTTTGTTATAATGACCACCTAAATTTAAAACTTAGGCAAAGGATGGACAAGTGCTTTTTATGGTCAGTTTTACTATATAGTGTTGAAAATGAACCTTTAAGAGCGTATCAGTGAAATGCTTGGCAGCCTTTGAAGTAGACCCACTGGATGGTGTTCAAGAATTCACGGGCTGCTTGACTAACGAATGAAGAAGGACTCAGAAGGGTAAGGGCAAGTTGGGAACTCATTTGAACAATAAAGTGCTGCAAAATTTCTTACCTTGGCCAAATCCCCAGAAATCATTACCAGATCTTGCAACAGACTGTGCAAAGCAAAATACAGGGTAGAAGAGGTGTTGGGAGGAAATGAACACAATGGCACGAGATCATAAAAAACTGGACTGGAATTTATAGTGTTGAATACTTTCCCATCTGGCAAGAGACCACACAGTATTTGCCGCAGTGATCACCAATGTTAGTGGGTCTTAGAGGTAAAGAAACTGCACTATTCATACAATTTGTTACTTTGTTTTGCAGTCGTACTCTTGGCCTCCTATGTTAGCCATATCTAAACCTAATTTTTCACGTTCTATCATTACTGTCTTAGCAATATTCTTGCCACTAAGATCATATTATGAAGGACGTTCAATATATAATGCAACACATTTTATTTCTTGGCCAGTTTCAGTTTTAAGAAATTGGAATTTTGTTTGGAACATCTTTAATATTCCCACTTTGTCTTGTAGAGTTTCACTAATTTCCAAAAGGGGGCAGCGCTGTAACTAGCCTTTGAAATGGCATCAATAATGGAAGTGTGTACCAACAGAGAACAGTTATTGAGTTTCTTTTGGGAGAAAACCAGGCCATCAAAAATATTTATAGGCACTTGAAGGATGCACTGTGTGGGAAGCACTATGTCGATGATGGGGAAGTTATTGATGCAGCACGGCTTTGGCTCTGACATTGACCAGTCGAGTGGTACCATGCAGGCATACAGGCCTCACATTACGATGGCGTAAGGCCGTAGCATTGAATGGAGATTATGTTGAAAAATAGAGTATTGTAGAAAAAGGACTGGGGAATAACATGGTGTATTTGAATCTTCTATAAAACCAACCTGCTTTGAGAAAAAAATGCACTGCATTATATATTGAACTTCCTTTGTACTAGCATAAACCTAATAAAGTCTGCTCTCAACACACAACAGGAGTTCACAAATTGTAGACAGAGGGAAAGTTGCTCCATTCCTCAAACATCCAATGTTCCTTCTGTGATAAAGCCTTAGCTTTATTTACTTCAGCTACAATATTATTCTGTATTATTTCCCCACAAATGCCTATAACTTAATTTTGCATGACAGGGACAATGTATGTGGTGTTACTGTTTGCATTTTCTAAGTGCATTTCTGAAGACTCATCACCAGCATCGATATGAACATGCAAAAATGTAAAAGAGCCAAAATTTGCAATCTTTATTCTCAGGATTTTCACCATTAGTGAACCACAATCTGTGTCACCCGTCGAAGGAAATTTCCATAAAATATACAGGAATTGTTTTTATTACTGGAAGAAGAGCTTTTCTATTTTGTTTCCTTTCTCTCTGCCTCTGACTGTTTATTCCAAATTCTATATCTTCTATGCTGCTATGCTCAATGGCAGCAGACATGACACTGGGTTTATGATCCATAGGTCTTCCTGAGGCAGAGTTTACGTTAGGTATGGTGGCACGTTTGGGTCCAGAATGTGGGCCCAGAATTAAATAATGACTTGGAGGGATGGAATAGGCAGTTCAAAATATACCATCAGAACATTCAATGCCTTAAAAATAAAATTTTAGAATTGAATTGCAAGTAATTTTAAATTCAGTACAGGATGTTATGTTTATCTGTTTGGATGAACATTGGTGTAATAATGATGAACTTGTACTCATTAACATCAAAGCTTATTACCTGGCAAGTAATTACAGCCAAGTTAATAAAGAATATATTCTGTTACCATATGCGACAGTAGACGGTACTACCTGTGATTGTCTGGCCGAGGGTCTAACGACCGAAACCAAACCAGGCAAACTAAGGGAAAACCAACAGCTGCAAGCAGAGGAGTTTTCCCTTAGAAGGTTGGATAAGATGAAACCTTTGTGTGGGAAATAACATATAAATTCATCAGCTGCTGCCTTGCAGTGAAGCAGGGGATTGCCAAAGGCTAAGGGAGACCACCCTGAAAGAAAATCCTCTAGTACATTAGGCCTAGTAAGTCAGTACAGGAGTACAATGCAGTTGCTTTCAAAATGAAAATGAGCCTCGGAAAGAAACATATTCTGAATGTCGACAATACTTCAAGTACTCTTGGAACTAATGATGATGTCATGTCCGATGTTCATTCAAGATGCACAAGAAGAACTGATCGTAGAAACAAGCTTCAGATTGAAACCTTAAACGTTATGACTCTAACAGGAAAATGCAACAAAATCACAGATTTAATGAACCGTACACATATTCATATCCTTGGGCTAAGTGAAACCAAATGGAAAGGTTGTAACACAAGAATATAAGAGGGCAGATATAAATTATACTGGAGTGGTAATCCTGCAGTAGCGAGGAATGCTTTTATACTCCATAAAGACATTGATAGTGTAACAGATGTCTCCTTCATCAATGAGAGATTAATCATAACTAAAATATGCCTAAATGGAGAAACTCAAACTGTGATCCAAGTTTATGCTCCCCAGCAGGGTTGTAGCAAAGACTAAAAAGCAAGCTTCCTAGAAAAACTAGAGGACATCATTGATGAAGAGAACATAATGATAATTGGAGATTTTAATGCCCAGGTAAGGAACTGATAGGTCAGGCTATGAAGAAATTATTGGTCCACTAGCTGATGTACCCATGCTTCGCTACGGGATTGGATTCTCAGAGAGAGTGACCTTGTGGTTTTCCTAACTGAAGTCAACATAGGTCATTACAAAAACGTTGGTAGGAAAGTAGTGATTAAAAGCAATGTTATCATATGAAATACTTGATCAAATGAAATACCGCACATTTTCTCACTTTTAACAAACAGGACTACGCTGCCGATCTAACAGTCCAAAGTTCCAGAGCTGGAATGATCAAAGCTGCAGATAGCCGTGATCCGTGAACACCCTTCATCTTTTTTCGGCAGGGAGGAGGTCGAATAGTGGAGACTCCCATGGCATAAACTATGTCCTTCTACTAATCTGTTTCCTAGGAATACCCGATGAGTCGGAAAATCTTAATTCATTACACTGGAAGCGGAAAAATCTATCTGACTTGGAGACAATTTTTTCCTCCAAGCAAGAGGAGAAACCCACTCTTCAATGCTAATTTGGAATAAAATGAATGTAGAATTTAATAAAAGTAAAGAGGAAGAAGCTTTAATTAAGAAACGGCTCTTTTCAGGGTCGAATTTTGAGTTATTTAGTGAACTGTGGTGCTATAATTTGGAATAGGCCTAAACTGTTATTCTATACCAGGCCATACTACTACTACTACTAAGTGAGCCTCTGCCTTAAGTATGCACACTGCTCATTCAAAACAGCGCATCAGATTAGGGATCACATAGCTAGAATACTATGATGAACCTGTGTGTTACGTACCACCTGTATCAGAAAATGTATGAACCAGAGGAATGATATGCTAAAAAAGAAAGTTTTCTAACTCCCCAGCTATTTCCCGCTAATATTCAGTCAGGCTGTTATACTCGGTACGCAGCAGTAATCCCATCTATCGGAGTTGGGAGGCAGCATAAGAGACAAAGAACATCACATCAAAGAATGGTCAATGTAATGTTACTGTTGATCAATGCTATGCGCTTTTGATATTGTAGGTCTTCACATTTAGTTTTCTTCCGACTCTGAAATACCACTCTTACCATAGTCGGTACGGTAAAACTGATTAAAACATAAATGATCAGAAATTGTTTTCCCTATAACTCTTGTTATGTAATACTTTTCGATAGCACCAATAACATAAAGTAAGGGTGTATTCTGCCCAAAGGCAGGTCCAAACCTTCGCAGAGGTGTTGCTGAGCCAGAGTTTACGTGTGGTAGGGTGGTAGGTGGCCAGTTCCTTTCCGCTCCTCCATTCCCTTACCACCCACCAACAGCGCGTGGCAACCCATCCAACTCCTGACCATGCCCAATGTTGCTTAACTTCGGAGATCTCATGGGATCCGGTGTTTCAACACGGCTACGGCCGTTGTCCCAATAACATAGGTATTTAAAAATTACATTTTAGGCGCCTTCCCCTAAACTACAATTCCATCCATGGTGAATAAATTTGTTTATAGCTTAGACTGTAGTTTCTCATTCCCTGACTCTATATATCGATTTTCATTAAATTCTGTTAACCCATTTTCTTGTGGCTCGGCGTTGATATGGACTTAGCAACAAAATTACAATTTCATAAATATCTGTGTTATCACAGTCAGTACGGTAAAAATGTATAATGACATAAATGGTCAGAAATTTAATTCTATATAACTTTGGTTATGTAGTATTTATCGATACGACCACTAATAATTTAAATATTTGAAAATTAAATTTTAGGCCTTCCCCTAAACTACCATTTCACTCAGTGTGAATAGAATGATTCATAGCCTAGATTATAATGGCCCATTCTCCGACTATGCATGCCAATTTTCATTGAGATAGGACCACTCATAACGTAAATATTTAAGAATTACATTTTTTACCTTCCCCTAAACTACCATTTCACTCAGCGTGAATAAAATTATTTATAGCCTAGATTGTAATGACTCATTCCTTGGCTTTGAATACCAATTTTCATTACAATAGGACCACTAATAACATAAATATTTGAAAATTAACTTTTAGGCCTTCCCCTAAACTACCATCTCTATCAGCATAAATAAAATTATTTATGGTCTAGATTGTAGTGACTTATTCCCTGACTTTGCATACCAATTTTCATTAAATTCTCTTCAGCCGTTTTCTAGTGATGCGTGTACATACATACACACAGACAGACAGACAGACAGACAGACAGACAGACAGAAATTACGGAAAAGTAAAAAGTGCATTTCCTTGTTACTGTGGACATGACCGATACAGAAATACCATTCTTTTCAAATTCTGAGCAATGTACAGACAACAGTCTTATTTTATATATTGTACCAGGAAAAGTTGTGGGCAAAGGGCATGAGTAGGACCTCAGGGAGTGGAACTTGGTTTTGGAGCCGATACAGAGAAGGATAGTCTCGCAGAGCGAATAATAGATGGTAAATAATTTTTTTTTTTTTAAACAATTTATTAATTTTTCACCCTGCGGTATGATTGTTGACTCAAATTTTGTATTGAAATTAAATGTTGAAAATAATCTTCTTGAAAAAAAATGGCATAAATATCATTGGTTTCAAAGTCTTTCCTATGTGAGAATTTCCACCTAAAGTCTTTTTAAACCTAAGCACACTTTTATAATTGTAAATGGATATGAGAAATTATTAAAAGTTTTCAGTTCTCAGTTCGTCAATCTCGATATATAGCACACTTGAAAGCCTACAGTCTTTCTACGAGAAATGAAACTGAAATTAAATTTATCACTTTTGAGAAATAATGAAATTATGAAAATTATGAAGTTTCACTGTTCAAAATAAATGAAAAAGTTTAGTCAGTTTGTTACTCACTTATGACAAGAACTGTTGCTACAAAATGTCGAAGGATGGACATCTGGAATGTTCCATGCAGAATCAGGATCGGCGATGTTGACGTTCCCGATGAGGTGATGACAGCTGGAACTGGATCACGTTGAGTTGTAGCTTGTTCGGGTGATTTTCGCACACGAAAATTCACTTAGTGCGAGTAGTTATCACTGACACTGTTGAACACTATTTATGGCGTATGAAGAATCACAGTCCTTTCTGTACGAAATACTATTTACAGTCGTTATTGAAACGTTCATAATCACACAGTTCACATTTGAAAAAAAGAAAGCAAGTCGATAAGCACAGTCTTTGAACACAGTCATTAAGTTACTAGGGATTATTTTCTGCTAATCCTGTTATTATAATGTTATATTAACGCAGAAAAGTTCTTACTTTTTCACTCAAATTACTACTGTGAGTCTTATATTGATGTGACGTGAATAAAGAAATATAATGCAATACTCGAGAAGAAATGAGTTCTGGTGATTCTAAATATTAGGCTCTGTAGAAGTTCAATGTTACTTGAAGTTACCTAAGTCCACACGTAATGAAATAGTTAATATTTGTACTCCAATAAGTTCACTCGCGTTACAGTCTTAAATGTCTTTAGGATTATATTGTAATCGCGACGCGATATACTAACTGCAGTGCGACGTCCTTTAACAATTCTATCGGTGATAGAATTTCGCGTTCCGGAAATACGACGGAAAGTACTTCTACCGTGACTGCGCGAACATACTGTACGCGGGCCGGTCTCTTCACTGTCTCACTCACACAGCTGTCTGCTTGTCCTTGTACTGGTTTGCGGGCTGTCTGGCCTTGACATATATAGATACCAGCGCAGGGAGGGGTGGCGGCTCTCTCGGCCATGTGACCGTGATTACGTAATTTCGTTGAGACTTTAAATTATTATAACTCAACAACCGTTTGATGAATTAATTTGAAATTTACAGGGATTAACTTTTATGATGTTTGCTATAATTCAGCGTTTGTCCCGTTGAAATCGGTTAAGGCGTTAAAAAGCTGTTAAAAGAAAAATTCTTTCGAGAAATATCTCTAGGGGAGGTGAGCTTCGAGCGACAGGTGACGTCACTTGACTCCGCCTAGCGCACTCGTAGGGTCTGGCACATACTGGAACATTCTTTACATGGATGTTCGTACGTCGGTCGGATCTTTAATGCTGGAAATAACATTTCTTTCAATTAACATGGACCAGGACCTAGGCCTTCCTGGTACAATATATAGATATGGATTTGGTAATAGAAATGACGAGGGTGAGCTTCTGCTTGATCTATGAACATGAAACCAACTTCTGGTGAAGAACTCATGGTTTCAGATATGGGACAGCCACAAGATAATGAGATACAGCTGGGATGGTAGGTACAGATCAGTGATATACCTTATCATCACAGATAGGTCAAGTGGAGAAAAGGTGCATGATGTAAAAGTGATTCCTAGTGAGAGCCTGATAGTGACCATAGACTCCTCATTGCAGACCTAAGAGTCACCAAACCTATTATTAAAGTAAACAAGAAGAAAAAACCATGAATTAAAGACTGGAAATTGAAAGATCTGGAAGTCAAACAGCGGTTTCAAGAGGAAATTAGAGCTAAATACCAATAACAGACACAAAGAAAGGTAATTAAGAATGGAATTATTTTAAGGCAGGTCTGGTTGGTAGTGCAGATAAAATATGTGGAAGAACAAGCAGAAGAGTTAGAGAGAAAAGAACATCTTGATGGAATGATAAAGTGAAAGAAGCCATAATAAAAAGGATTAAAGCCAAAAAAGTTCTTGATGTGGCTAAGTCTGACAGAAGAATCAACAGTGACCGAATAGACAACAATAAATCTGAAGAGTTGGCAAAAGAATGTAGGTACAGGAAGTTGGAAGTCAAGAGAATTGTACATGAAGGAAAAGATAAAAGTTGGGAAGAATTTACAACTAAACTGGAAAAAGACAGTAAAGGGAATATGAAAAATATATGGAATATAAAAAAGTAAAAGATCAGATAAAGAAGCAATTACAGCTCTGGAGACAACAGATGGGAATATAGTTTGCAATATGAAAGATATCACAGATACAATGGGACAGTATTTTGACAAGCTCCTAAATGGCACTAATGAGATCTCTGTTGAGGATGTAGGACAGAAAACAATAGAGGAAGATATCCCAATTACATGGACAGAAGTAGAGCAAGCACTCCATAGGATGAGAAGTGGTAAGTCAGCAGGAGCTGATGAAATTACAGCTGACATGATTAAAGCTGCTGGTCTGCCAGGAATACAGTGGCTGTATAGAGTTCTCAGAACAATATGGAAGGATAACAAAATACCTGAAGATTGGACCAAAGGAGTGATAGTTCCTATCTTTAAGAAAGGAAGTAGAAGGAAAAGTGAAAATCACAGAGGCATTATGCTCTTATCACACATCCTTAAAATTATGGAGAAGAGCAATGAAGCCAGAATAAGGGATATACTAGAGCCTATCTTAGAAGAGGAACAACATGGCTTTAGGGATGGAAGAAGCACAACAGATCTGATATCTGCTTTGAGGATGTTGGCAGAGAAACACTGGGAAAGAGGAAAAGACCTAGTTATTGTGTTTATGGACCTTGAAAAGGCATATGATAATGTTCCTAGATCAACTATTTGGAAAAGTCTTAGAAAACTTGGTGTACCGGAGTACCTTATTGGGAAGATCCAAATGCTGTATACTAATTGCAAAAGCTGTGTCAATATTGGAGATGGTCACTCTGTTGGTTCAACACAACCAAAGGAGTAAAACAGGGAAGTGCCTTATCACTTCTTCTATTCATAGCAGTTATGGATACCATTTTAAAGAAACTAAAAGGAAAAGGCAATAAAGATCTTCAGGCTCTGGTGTTTGCAGACGATGTGGCAATATGGGATGAAACAGAGGAGGGAGTGAAAAATAATATGAATTCATGGTGTAAGAAGTTGATGATTATGGAATGAAATTGAACCCATCAAAAAGAGTAGCATTGAAAATCAGCAGACATAATCCAGAATGCAACATAAAAATACAGGACCACCAAGTTGAAGTAGTACACTGTTACAGATATTTAGGAACCATAATGGCTAGTAATAATGGAGCTGAGATAGAAATAACAAACAGAGTAACCAAAGACTCTAACTTTTACAGTATCCAAGATATCTGCTATATCTTGCTGGAATCCTACAAGTTGAGCTTCAGTGGAATAATCTTTCCTAAAACCGAATTGCCTTCTATCGAACCAGTTATTAATTTCACAAACATGTCTAATATATTCAGAAAGAATGCCTTCCCAAAGCTTACATACAATGCATGTCAAACTTACTGGCCTGTAATTTTCAGCTTTATGTCTATCACCCTTTCCTTTATACACAGGGGCTACTATAGCAACTCTCCATTCATCTGGTATAGCTCCTCCGACCAAACAATAATCAAATAAGTACTTCAGGTATGGTACTATATCCCAACCCATTGTCTTTAGTATATCCCCAGAAATCTGATCAATTCCAGCCGCTTTTCTAGTTTTCAACTTTTGTATCTTATTGTAAATGTCATTGTTATCATATGTAAATTTTATTACTTCTTTGGCCTTAGTCTCCTCCTCTATCTCGACATTATCCTTGAATTACAAGTAATGAAAATCATTTTATTTTCCGTATTGAAGGAATCTCAATAATAATATAAGAGAATTTATTGGACTCCAACCTATTCAATACATTACAGGATGTTAACGATGTTTAACTAAAAATGTTAACATCCTGTAATGTATTGAATAGGTTGGAGTCCAATAAATTCTCTTATATTATTATTATCCTTGAAACCAACAATCTTTACATACTGCTTACTGAATATTTCTGCCTTTTGAAGATCTTCACATACACACTCCCCTTGTTCATTAATTATTCCTGGAATGTCCTTCTTGGAACCTGTTTCTGCCTTAAAATACCTATACACACCCTTCCATTTTTCACTAAAATTTGTATGACTGCCAATTATGCTTGCCATCATGTTATCCTTAGCTGCCTTCTTTGCTAGATTCAATTTCCTAGTAAGTTCCTTCAATTTCTCCTTACTTCCACAGCCATTTCTAACTCTATTTCTTTCCAGTCTGCACCTCCTTCTTAGTCTCTTTATTTCTTTATTATAATAAGGTGGGTCTTTACCATTCCTTACCACCCTTAAAGGTACAAACCTGTTTTCGCATTCCTCAACAATTTCTTTAAACCCATCCCAGAGTCTGTTTACATTTTTATTTACCGTTTTCCACCGATCATAGTTACTTTTTAGAAACTGCCTCATGCCTGCTTTATCAGCCATATGGTACTGCCTAACAGTCCTACTTTTAAGACCTTCCTTTCTATCACATTTATTTTTAACTACCACAAAAACAGCTTCATGATCACTAATACCATCTATTACTTCAGTTTCCCTATAGAGCTCATCTGGTTTTATCAGCACCACATCCAGGATATTTTTCCCTCTGGTTGGTTCCATCACTTTCTGAATCAGCTGTCCTTCCCATATTAACTTATTTGCCATTTGTTGGTCATGCTTTCTGTCGTTCGCATTTCCTTCCCAATTTACATCTGGCAAATTCAGATCTCCCGCTACAATCACATTTCTTTCCATGTCGTTTCCCACATAACTGACTATCCTATCAAATAATTCTGAATCCGCGTCAGTGCTACCCTTTCCTGATCTGTACACTCCAAATATATCAAGTTGCCTATTATCTTTAGAAATGAGCCTTACACCTAGAATTTCATGTGTCTCATCTTTAACTTTTTCGTAGCTTACAAATTCTTCTTTCACCAGAATGAACACTCCCCCTCCCACCATTCCTATCCTATCTCTACGATACACACTCCAGTGCCGTGAGAAAATTTCTGCATCCATTATATCATTTCTCAACCATGATTCAACTCCTATTACAATATCTGGTAAATATATATCTATTAAATTACTTAATTCTATTCCTTTCTTTACAATACTTCTACAGTTCAACACTAACAATTTTATGTCATCCCTACTTGATTTCCAGTTCCCAGTTCCCTTATCACCGCTCCCTAGGCCATCCCTTTTCCCTGAATGTACCTCCCTATTACCCTTCCAAACAAATTTCCTAACTTATATGTACCACTGCAGTTTAAATGAAGGCCATCTGAGCGCATATCCATGAGGATATAGAAATTTCACTCCCAGTTTCCTGCATACCCACTCCATAGTCTCATTTAAATCCCCAATCACCCTCCAGTCAGTATCCCTCCTACACAGTATTCCACTAATAACAATCTCCGCTTTCTTAAACTTCACCCGTGCTGCATTTACCAGATCCCACACATCTCCAACTATGTTGGTACTTATATCAGCTTGCCTTACGTTGTTGGTACCAACGTGAAACACTACCACCTTCTCCTTCCCCTCCTCCCTCTCTTCTACTTTCCCCAACATCTGCCTCAACCTAATTCCTGGATAACATTCTACCCTGGTTCCTTTTCCTCCACACACTTTCCCCACGTGTCTAACGATGGAATCCCCCATGACCAGAGCCTCAACCCTCCCCACCTCATCTGATCCCCTCCCCTCCTGGTCAGCCCTATCTTCTCTCACTGCTGCAGAAGCTACTTCCTCCTCCCTTTTCTCCTTCCCATGACCCTGTTCCACCTGTCTTTTCCTATCCTCTACTCTACATTTCCCTTTCCTACCTTTTCCCTTCCTCCTACTTCCACGCATCTCAGCAACAGTTCCCTGTCCCTCATCTTCCGTCTGTTGTTCTATCTGGAGTGACTCGTACCGATTTCGCACAGACACCTGTCCTGAATTCTGATCCTGAATAGAGCCCTTAGCCTGCAATCTCCTTCCCCTTAGAACATTAGACCACCTGTCTTCTACAACTCCTCCCTTTCCTTCCCCTCCCTCTTGTACACCTACTGTAACCTGTACATTGTTTGAGGGAGTCCTATCTTCCTTCCTGTCTTCTGTGAGAATCCTAATTATCTCCCTCAAACTTTCCAACTCCTCCCTCATACCCCTCAATGCCTCACCACACCCACAATAAGTACACTCGCGCTCCTTAGCCGTTCTTTACGGGGGAAAAAAATTAAATTAAAAAATAAAATAACTTATTTGCAAAAAATAAATGAAAAGCAACAGATAGGGAATCTGCCACCTGGGCGACTGCCCTAAATGCAGATCAGTATTGATTGTTGTTGTTATTGTATCGTTAGACACCTACTATGGGATGAGAAGGTCCCTCAAAGAACAAAAATGGCCCTGTACAAGTCATATTTCATTCCCATCCTTACATATTC
Organism: Anabrus simplex; assembly: GCF_040414725.1. NCBI lineage: Eukaryota > Metazoa > Arthropoda > Insecta > Orthoptera > Tettigoniidae > Anabrus > Anabrus simplex. The sequence goes on from NC_090265.1 coordinate 803,866,994, forward strand.
TCTGGAAACCTGCACAGTAACATCAAAGGATTGCAGTAGGATTCAAGCCTGTGAAATGAAATTTCTTAAAACTAACCTCCAAAAGACAAGACTTGATCACGTGATAAATGATGAGATCTGATCTAACCTAGGTCTAAATGAATTGACGGAGAAAAGACTTCATCTAGACTTAAATGGTTTTGGCATGTTATACAAATGAATAGCACAAGGTTACCATGTGCTTATTTGGAAAAGAGAATAACAGGTAGAAGACCACCTGGAAGACCAAGAAGAAGATGGATGAACCAACTGAGGGAAGACGTGGAGAGAAGAGGATGGAATTGGGAATCTGTCATGGACATTGAATAGGCAACTTTGGAAGATGCTCGTTTTTAAACACCCTACCAGGCTCGCTGGAAGGGCAACCGATGATAATATAATGAAGAGCATGGGAGAGTTTGTATTTTTCTAAGTCAGGAATTGAATGTAAAGAAAGGAAGGATCTTGAAGTGCATAATTCTGAACTAGAATTTGAACTAACTTCAGTGGAATTTAAGCTTCCCTATGGTAAAAGGGTAATTCTGTTTAACTGTGTACCATTCACCGGATGCTGATGTGGAGATTTTCTTAGGAAAATTAGATGATGTCCTTCATAACATTTTTGGTAGGAACAACAGCACAGAAGTAATACTTTGTGGTGATTTTAACATAGAATTCACTGAAGAAAACCTTCCTTCAACATCACAACTACTGCATGTTCTTCAAAGCTGTAATCTAAAACACTTAGTTTTTACATCCACCCAGGTAACTTCCACCTCAGCTACAACGATAGACAATATTTGTATTAATTTCCATTGTTCTAAAATGCAAGCGTCCAATATAAATTTTGGATTATTAGATCATCATGCTCAAATTTTGCAACTAGAAATTGAGAATGTTAACAAACATTCAACCAAAATGAAGCAACTACAATTAACTTATTTTTTCTCTACAGCTGCATGTGGCAGTTTCATTGAAACTCTTGAACTTCAGACCTGGGCTCCAGTAACATTTGGTCACAGCATTGACCAAAAGTATAGAACCTTTTAATTATTTTTTAAAAGCAATTTGAATTACATTTTCGAAAAACTTGCAGTAATTAATGAAACTTCAAAAAAGCCATGGATCACGAAGGGTATACGGATTTCAAGTCAAAAATGTAAATTACTAAGTAGATTAGCACAGCAGAGTTGTGACCTGGATTTTTGTTAAGTATGTTAAAAACTACAAATCAGTCTATCGAAGAGTTCTTAGGGCTGCCATTAAAAATAATAAGGGAATACATATGAATGGCCATCATCATTTGGCTAATTATATAAATGATTTCTTTCTATCCCTATCATACAAACTTGAAAATGCAAATAAATCATATCTATTACCAGAACTCCCAACCTTTGTGCAAAACTCTACGCAATTAAACCCAGTAACAGAAATGGAAGTTCGTAAAATCATAGGCTACAGTCTTTGAAGAATAAAACTTCCACAGGTGTAGATGAAATTCCCACAAAACTCATTAAAAAATGTGCTCCCTATCTGGTACAATCTTTAACTTATCTCATCAATGAATCATTTTCTAGTAGTCAGTTTCCTCATCTCTTAAAAATAGCTTAAGTTATCCCAGTCTTTAAAGTGGAAACTTACATTATTTACATAACTACAGACCAATATCAATATTTACTGTTATTTCAATAGTATTTGAATGTTCTATGAAAGATTGGCTAACAAAATTTTTAATCAAATATAACTTGTTAAATAATGCACAACACAGGTTCAGAGCTGGCAGAAGTACTTTGTATGCTTTATTATATTTTACACAGTTGGTTGTAAATGCTCCTGATAATGACAAAAGTGTGATAGGACTATTCTTGACCTTTCAAAGGCATTTGATACTGTTGATCATGAAAGAAATATTGTTGCACAAATTATATCAAAGTGGGGTTAGAAGAATTGTTAACGAATGGTTTAGATCGTACCTAGATAAACAGTCCCAGTTTGTTGAAATTACACATTGTAACAATAAAGGGCATAATGAAACATGTCACTCTCAGATGAAAAACATAGACCTAGGTATGCCGCAGGGTAGTATATAGGGGCCTGTTCTTTTCTTGATCTATGTGAATGATCTTCCTCATAATAATCAAATAGAAACTGCAGTTCTGTATGCTGATGATACAAACATAATTATTAATAATCCTGATCCTATGTCTAGAGAAACTGCAGCAAATGCAGTCCTGTCTAGGTTAGAATCATGGTTCAGGAAAAACAAATTAACATTAAACCTGAAAAGGATCCATTACATGGAATTCAAGGCATCTAACTACCATGACAAAACTGCAAAAAAGTAGAACTTTATATTAAATGCAAATGCAATTGAAAATACGTTGACCACAAAATTATTAGGTGTCCATATAGAAGAAAATTTAAGATGGGATTGTCATATTAAAAAAATAGTCTCTGAGTTCTGTTTGTTTTGCCTTAAGGATTTTGTCTAACAGTTGTAGTGAAGACTATGTTAAAATAGCATAGTTTGGATATTTCCATACAGTCATCACTTATGCTATTGGTCTATGGGGCTGCTACAAATAAAATCTTGATGTTATTTTTTTAAATACAGAAACGAGCTATCAGAATTATATCGAGACGTAAGAGGTTAGATCATTGCACGCCATTATATAAGAGACTAAGTATACTCCCAGTACCAAGCATATACATCATGCAATGCATTCTACACGTGAAAAAAAAAAGTTGATCACTTCAGAAAGAATTTTGACAATTACAATTACCAGATGCCGAGTAGCTGCTTCTATATTACAGAAGAATATGTGATAAAGTGCTGGTAATGATGCTATTAGGTACTTATTAACTTGTAAATGTTCTTAATATCCAGTATATAGCCTTAAAAATATGTTAATTTCACATTGATTATGTGTGTATTGTTAACACCACACTATATATTTTTATTTTGTCTTGTAAATATTGATTATTAATATTATTTATTATTTTGAAAATGAGGATGTGCTGTCCTAACATTGTGGTATTTAGTGTTCTTGTTTTTTCCTTTTTCTTCATTTTCGAAATGTTCATTATTGTGCACATATTATTGTTAGTATTAATAAATCACTTGACAACTCCTATACTGTTGGCATATTTCAAAATATGTACTTGTAAAGTCTATGGAAGCTAAATGAATGAATGAATGAATGAATGAATGAATGAATGAATGAATGAATGAATGAATGAATAAGCTGTCTTCTAGTGATTCTACTGCTTCTACTGCATCCCTTCACTTACAGAATGGCTTTGTCACCAAACATCCTACATTCTGATGAGCACCTCAAACAGGGTTGCCACATTTTTAAAGAATAAAAAATGAAGATTTTTCGTTAACATATTTTTGAATAACTCATACCTTCATCATTTTTATTAAATGCTATTTTCGATCAAAACTCACACACATTTATGTCTTAAACCCTATTGCTTCATAATACATTGGTATTTTGAAACTACTTTATGTAGCAATCTTCTGTCAATCTTTAGCAGGTTAAAAAAAAACTCTTTGCAGGGCATGCCAAAATTTATTACAATTTGAAGCTTTGATTTTATGAGTTCAGGTGAATACCTGTTCTGAATATCAATCAACTGGGCGAGTTAGCCGTGCTGTTAGAGTCGCACAGCTGTGAGCTTGCAGCCGGGAGATAGTGGGTTCGAACCCCATTGTTGGCAGCCCTGAAGATGGTTTTCCATAGTTTCTCATTTTCACACCAGGCAAATGCTGGGGCTGTATCTTAATTAAGACCATGACCACTTCCTTCCCATTCCTAGGCCTTCCCTCTCCCATCGTTGCCATAAGACCTATCTGTGTCGGTGCGATGTAAAGCAAATAGCGAACAGCAATCCACTTGATACTTTCAGGAGATTTCAGGAAATTAACAAAATCACTGGTACTTTTAGATGCTAATATGTTTTTCACTAATATATATGCCTTTGTCTTGCCACAAGGAAGTTCTACAGCTGTTTCTGAATCTGCAAATATGCACGACATCAATTTACTGTCACAATCCAAACTTGCATAATTGAGGCAATAATAACAAAGATAATTATCAAAAGAATGTGTATTTTTGTTATATTAAGAAGAAGAATTGTTATGGGTCCTACTCTGAGCCACCACCAAATATTTTAAAAAAAAGGAAGAAAGTGCTGTAGGGAATAAAAGGCTAAATTAACAGTTAAAAATGTAAGAATAAGGGAAAAACATACAACCTGGCAACCCTAACCTTGACCCACACCACACTTACAAAAGAGTATGCAAATAGCAGCAATAAGCAATATATTGCGCTTTAGAATATGTTAGCCACCCCCACCTGTCCAACCAGTGATGTTAAAAAGTAAGTCTTTTAGACCCATAAAGGCATATACGGAACTTGTATGATCTATCAGACTTATGATAGGGCTTCAACATTTCGTATCTAACATGTCTCTAAATGTTTACACATTTTGTTTTCTTACCTCATCCTCGATTCCGTATGAGGAAATGGATCTAAGGAGTAAATGTAAATACAGTACAATATGCAATAATATGAACAAATAGAGTGTTTCACGTCACAATTCTGCAATTGATTTTTTATAAAGTAGGGTGACCGAAAATTTCTGTGAGTGGGGCATCGAGACCCCTAAAGACCTGGTTTGCGAAGAACTGCAGGAATATTTTCCTACCACAACACATGTTATTTCACTTTTAGGTTCCAAATTGGCATCACCAGAACTAGTCTGTAGAAGTACAGAACTGCATTATTCATACATGTTGTGGCTTGAAAGAACTAAATGTTTGCATACCTCTTCATTTTCAAAACTACTGTATAATTAAATTAATAAGTAAAACTTACAATTTTAAATAAAAATACAAATTTCAAAACAATTTTTCACATCACTAGATATCATAAACTTCACAACAGAAAGAATGCTTGTTTACTGAGGTTTACTGCAACTATTAAAAGTCATCTCCGTACAGGCCATGAAGGCCCTTGGAGGGTTGGAAGGTAAAGGCTTCCATTATCCGTGACCTCGGCACTTGATGGGGTAGAGTGGTCAGATCTACACCCGGTTGCCTTTGCCCCCAGGAATTAACCTGGTACTGATTTTTGGTGTAGGCTGAATGAACCTCAAGGCCATGTGCACCTCCGGAAGTGGGAATCTTGTTTCTTAAATTTTATGACTTCCTGGCGGGGATGACGGGGTGGGTAACTACTAAGGGAACAAGTTATTCTTTTCACAGCTGTTTCATTGTTGTCTCAGAACTATGAGAGGAAGTCGATATGCAACAATGCCATAGTTCTCTTTTATTGCACTGTTTGTTCCAACTTATCAAACCTGCATGTCTGGAGCGAGCGATGTACACTCAACCACACAAATTGGCTGGCAAAGAAATAATTATAATTTTATACATTTTTGATATGCAAGGACATTTGTGAAATGTGGATAGCCAGTGGCTAAAGAGATGATACTTTCCTATCACCTGCACAACAAACATGTACATCCTAATTTCAAACAAGATGATTTTGAAAGAAAGTCATTTTCTGTACCAGCCAATTTTTGTGTGGTTGCATGTACATTGTACAAAAAGAATTTCATCCACCATCACTTCCATCATAGAAAATAAACGGCTATTGTACAAATACGCCAAAATGACATACTCGTATTATTTAGTAGCAAAAAGTGCAATAATAGCAAGCAGAGTGGTTACGTCTGTTAAGGCCTTATGGCTATGGAGCCAAGCTGTGCATTCACGAGATGAGTAGGTTTGAAACCCAACATTGGCTGTCCTGAGGACAGTTTTGGGTGGTTTCCCCATTCTCACTTCCAGGCAAATGCTGGGATAGTTCCTATTCATAGGCCACAGAAGATTCCTTCCACCGCCTCACCCAATTTCATCCTCATTAGCTCCTCAACTGAGGTTTGTGTCAGGAAGGGCATCCGGCTGTAAAACATGCCATATAATTTCATCTCACCTCATCCTTGATCCCGTATGAGGAAATGGATCTAAGGAGAAAATGTAAATACGGTACAACTTGAATAATATGTACAAATAGAGTGTTTCATGTCACAATACTGCAATTGATTTTTTTATAAAGTAGGGTGACAGAAAATTTCTCGGAGGGGGGCATCCAGATTCCTAAAGACCTGCCTTAAGGTGGTGGTGGTGGTGATTTTTGTTTTAAGAGGAAGTACAACGAGGTAATCATCCTCTCTGAACAAATAAGTGGAAAAGAAATTTAACATATAAAACAAAATTATTTATTCAACAAGGGAATTTGGAAATGCAGTACAAAATAAAACAAAACATAATTATAAAACTAGGCCGATAGGATTACTAATGTATCAAAAGGGAACGTACGTTCCCTGAGTAACAGTACACTTGTAATTTACATACCTTTGATAAGTCCACTGTCACACATAAAGCGGATGACGAGATCAGCAGTAGTCGCGTCATCGGCTAGTATGCGTTCGAGTGTTTCCTGCAGGCCGAGGCTCCGTCTTAGGCCAGAGAGATCGGCGCACTCTGTGAGGATGTGGGCCACGGTGAATTCGGCACCACAAGAACACACTGGGGGGTCTTCCCTCTTTAGGAGATAAGAGTGCGTGGATCGTAAATGACCTATCCTCAGCCTGCACAGTACTATGGCCTCTCTCCGTGAAGGTCGGAAAGAGGACCGCCACACGGTAGTTGTCTTCTTAATTGCTCTCAGGTTGTTGGGAGTTCGGATATCTAGCCACTCCGATTCCCAGAACGCCAAGATGGTTCGACGTAGCTGAGAACAAATATCCTTAGCAGGTACATTGACGGGTCTTGGAGGTAAAAGTGCAGCTTCCTTTGCTGCTTCATCCGCAAGTTCGTTTCCCGCAATCCCAACGTGGCTTGGAAGCCACGCGAAAGTAATTCTGGTGCTTGCATCACTTAACCTGGCTAGAAGGTCATGTATCTGCTGCACCAGTGGGTGTTGCGGGAAACAGGTTTCAATAGACTGCAGAGAGCTTAACGAATCGGTACACAACAGAAAGTGGCTTCCTTCGTCACGCAGTGCAAACTGCAGAGCCTCTAAGATGGCGTAAAGCTCTGCAGTATACACGCTACATACTTTAGGGAGCGAGATCTTCGTACTCATATCATCAATGACAAAAGAGCAACCAACATTATCTCCGATTTTAGAACCATCCGTGAAGATAAGTCTCGCGGCCGGATATTGGTGAACAAAGTCCTGGAAATACCTCCGATGAACGGAGGAATCCGTGTTCACCTTGGGTCCACGGAACAGATCTAGACGTATATCCGGTCGCGGAACCAACCACGGAGGTACCTCGCTATGAGTTCGTTCAAGACAACCACCGATATCAATATTCAAATCATGACACAAGCTATCAATCCGAAACCCAACCGGCCGTGTGGCATCCGGCCGGTCTTGGCACCGCTGGTGGTATTGGGTGCGATAGATGCATTGATAGCTTGGATGTAGCGGCATTTCACGAATTTTGGCAGCGTACGTTAGGAGTAACTGCTGCCTCCTTATCCGTAAAGGTGGAACTCCCGCTTCAGCGAGCAGGCTGGGAATGGGGCTAGTACGGAAAGCACCCGTTGCCAGCCTTACTCCATTATGGTGAATACTGTCTAAAAGGCTCAGCGTAGATTTTGATGCTGAGCCATAAGCCGCACTTCCATAGTCAATTCGGGAGAGGACCGTCGCCGTGTAAAATCGTAGCAGTACCGCACGGTCAGCCCCCCACGAAGTGCCGCTGAGAAACTTAAGCATGTTAAGTCTCTTCATGCAGGCAACCTTTAACTGACGGATGTGGGGCTGCCACGTAAGTCTCTTATCAAAATGGAGACCCAGAAATTTGCAGGTGTCAACCACTGGTAAGACACTGTTTTGCAAGCGGAGCTCTGGTTCGGGATGCACAGGCCGACGTCGACAGAAGTGTACAACTGAGGTTTTCGCTGCTGAAAATCGAAAACCATGTCGCAGGGCCCATCTATCGACTCGGTTAATAGCTTGCTGTAGCTGTCTCTCTGCAAACGCCACCCTTCCGGAGCTGTAATGTAGAGCTAAGTCGTCTACATACAGCGATGGAACGACTGCGGGCCCAGCAACGGCAACTATGCCGTTGATGGCGATTGCGAACAGCGTGACACTCAGTACCGATCCCTGAGGTACTCCATTTTCCTGAACGTAATATTGAGAAAATGCATTCCCTACTCGGACTCGAAAGAGACGGAGGGACATAAAGTTCTCAATAAACGTTGGCAAATTTCCCCTAAATCCCCACTGGTGTAGAGTGGAGAGAATCCCATATCGCCAGGTAGTATCGTAAGCTTTTTCCAGGTCAAAAAACACGGCGACTAGGTGTTCCTTCCGGAGAAAGGCCTCCTGAATGGCGCTCTCCAGTCTGACCAGATGATCAGTGGCAGACCGATGAGAGAGAAAACCACACTGGTAGTTAGACAAGAGGCCTTCCCTTTCCATGGCCCACACAAGACGCCGGTTAACCATCCTTTCAAATAGCTTACAGAGACCATTTGTAAGGCATATTGGCCTATAACTATCCAGAAGTTTTGGATCTTTACCTGGCTTGGGAATTGGTATTACAATTCCCTCACGCCATTGAGATGGAAACACTCCCTCACTCCATATTCTGTTGAATAGGGTGAGGATATCCTTGAGACATCTGTCACTCAAATGCTTAAGCATTTGATTATGGATTTTGTCCGGTCCAGGAGCCGTATCTCTGCATAGCGCAAGTGCACTTCGCAACTCCCACTCCGTGAAGGTCACGTTGTAGGGATGCGAAGCACTGGAGGCAAAAGAGAGATGGTGGGCCTCTGCTTCGCGCTTAATTGGAGAAATGCAGGGTCGTATCTCCTAGAGCTGGACGTATCTGCGAAATGTGACGCGATGTGGTCTGCAATGACTGAAGGAATCGTAACTATATCCCCATTAATGGAGATTCCGGGTACTGAGGGCACATTCTGTACTCCGACAATACGGCGGAGTTTTGTCCACACTTGTGATGACGGAGTATGTGCCGTGATGGATGACACATACTTTTCCCACGTAGCTTTCTTACTTTCTCGAATCAAAAAACGGGCCTTCGCGCGCAGACGCTTAAATGCGATATGATTGGCCATCGTAGGATTCCGACGATAATGCTTAAAAGCCCGTCGGCGATCACGTATGGCTGCTGCAATTTCGTCCGTCCACCATGGGACCTGTTTCTGGCGACGAATACTGGACGAGGAAGGAATTGTTTCCTCTGCAGCAGCCAAAATTCCAGTAGTAATGGATGAGACGTGGTCGTCAACAGACTCCAGCATATCATCAGTCATCACTGTGCGTTTTGTAAATTCTGGCCAATTTGCCCGCCGAAGTAACCAGCGCTTGGGTACTTCGGACTGTCTTTGATTCAAGAGAGACAGAATTATCGGGAAGTGGCCACTATCACAGAGGTCGTCGTGAACTTGCCACCGTAGCAGGGGAACTAGTGCACGGCTACACAAAGTGACATCCAGGTGTGAGAATGTGCCATGCGTGCTACTGAAATGTGTCGGTTCCCCTGTATTGAGCACACAAAGATCAAATAGGTTGATCATTCGCTCGAGCTTCCTCCCCCTAGAACAGGAAGACGGAGAACCCCATAGTGTGTTACGGGCGTTCACATCCCCCAGCATGAGGAAAGGAGGAGGCAACTGAGCGATCAAATCTTGTAGTGCATTCATATCAAGGTTATAATCCGGTGGAAAGTACACGTTGCAAACCGTTGTTATTACTGGCAACGGACTGCGAACTGCAACTGCATCTAGCTGAGTACAGAGCGGTACTTCTTCGCTGAAGATGTCGGAGTGAACTAGGGTACAAATGCCCCCAGTTGCCGTGCCATCCACAGCTACTCTGTCTTTGGAATAAAGACGATATCCTCTCATAGTCGTGTCGTGTCCAGGTCTCAAACGAGATTCCTGTAGATAGACTATGGAGGCCGCATAGACGGATATCAGTTGACGTAACTCAGCTAGGCGACAGTGGTAACTACTGCAGTTCCACTGCAATAGTGCCATTGTGTAGATTGGTAGTCGAAATTAGGACAATTGCTTGCCCTTCTTTTTGTCAACTACCTGCCATTCTCCGCCGTTGTTGTTAGTATTGTCGTCACCATCCACGACAATGAGTGGTTCAGTCTCCATTGTCTCCTCAGAAGAAGGAGGCGCGGTGACTGGACCCTCCGCGGACGGTGATCTCATTGATCGGGGACAGTGGGCCTTTTTCCTGGGAGAACTAGGTTCTCTAGAAAGAGATCGAACAAGAGGACGTCGGGGCCTCTCGCCCTTACCCACCATTTCCGAACACTTCGGAGGAGGACTGGCAGATGACTTGCCAGGCTTTTTTGGAGATCCTGGGATCCCCAGTCTCGTTGGAGAAGGTTTCTTCTCCAAACGTGTAGGGGAGCATTTAGGCTTCCCTTTCTCCTCCTTTTTCGGGCCAGTTGAAGGATGGCTGGAAGGTGATTTTCCAGCCTTTGTTGGGGAAGTCTTTTCCCCCACCCTTGTGGGGGAGGACTTCCCAGCCGAATGTGTCTGGGAAGAATTTTTCCCGGACGTCTTCGGCAATGACGTACTTGCTATCTGTTTAACCTGTGGTTTGATGTTTACTTGCTGATTACTGGATGTTTGCAGAGTTGATGGTGGGACAGAGGGTACAAAACTTACGGGATTTATGCGTACACTAGAAGCCTTCTCTGCAAAGGAGACGGAGAATTCCGGAGGAGCCATTGATTTATACTTCTTCCGTGCCTCTGGATAAGAAAGTTTATCCAGAGTCTTAATCTCCTGGATCTTTTTCTCCTTTTTAAATGTAGGGCATTCCTTGGATCGAGGGGCGTGCTCGCCAGTGCAATTAACACACACTGGTGGTGGTGTGCAGTCCGCACCGGCATGCGCCGCTTTTCCACATGCCCCGCATATTTCTGATCCCTGGCAGCGTGGTGAGGTGTGGCCAAAACGCTGGCAGTTGTAGCACCTCATAGGAGAAGGAAAATATGGTCGAACAGTGAGTGTATACAAGGATACCTTAATATGTTCGGGCAGTTTCTCGAGATCGAATGTTAAGATGAAAGCCCCCGTGTCGTAGAGGTTATCACCGACACGCCTCTTAAGACGTTTAACGTCGGATACACCTCTACGAGCAAGGCTCCGGATAAGGTCATCATCGGAGGCCTTAATCAAGTCCCTATGAAAGATAACTCCTTTGCAGGAGTTAAGGGACTTGTGGCTCTCAATCTTAACTGGCACTGATCCAAACATTGTGGCTTCCAATAACTTTTTACTCTGTACGAACGTACTGGTCTTAATGAGTACGCTACCATCCCGCAATTTCCTCATTTCATCTACTTCACCAACAAGACCTTCCACAGCATTGCTTATCAGGAACGGGTTCTCTTGAAGAAAGCTCTGTCCATCGACTCTGGTCGCAACCAGAAATCGTGGCAGACGCTCTTCAGAATCTTCCTTATTCCACAGGTCAACACGATTGAAACGTTTACGTTTCCTAACTGAACAATTAAAGGGCGCAGTTTTAAGGCCTGCAGCCTTCGAAGAAGAATCAAAACCAAACTCAAAAACCATCCATGTCCCACGAGTACCCGGGATATAAAAGGTCGACCTTCGGCAGAGCCCTGACGTACCGAAGGCAAGGCTATATACTCCAGAGGGCGCCCGGTATCTGGAGGTGGGTCGCTAGGAACTACTCTCCCAGTAGCCATGCATCACCTCGCCACGACCCGAAACTTGTGATTGGGGTGGGCCGCTAAGAACTGCTCTCCCAGTAGCCATGCATCACCTCGCCACGAACCGAAACTTGCGATTGGGGGAGGATAAAACCTCCATACTAACCTATTTTACCTATTCTAATTTTTCTTATCGTTTATTCTACCCGAGGCAGAGAGGCTGGCTAGAGAGGAAGAGGAATGAAATTTAAGAAGGTGAGGACAGAAGGGTAGAAATAGTTATGAAATTTAAAGAGCACAGACACCTCTCAAGCAACTCGGGGGACACCTTGTTAGTCTGGCCCTACACCGAAGCCTATCCAGCATGGGTAACCCTGAGCTGGCACAGCCCTCGGGATCAACAAGCACACAAGCCCCCACACCGATTTCAAGGTCATGGTGTCCCTAGAGGGGGGGACCTGCCTTAAATATGTCCTTACACATGGATATACAATAGAATTTCATAATGGCAGTTCATTAGTATCACATTCAAGAATAGTTTATCTTCATAGTGATTCATGTGATCAGGAGATAATAATACATTATTTTTGATTGAGCAAGTTGGCCATGTGGTTAGGGTCACGTAGCTATAAGCTTGTATTCGGGAGATGGCGGGTTCAAATTCCACCATAAGTGGCCCTGAAGATGGTTTTCCGTGGTTTCCCATCTTCACACCAGACAAATTCTGGGGCTATATTTTAATTCCCAGTCCTAGCCTTTTCCCATTCTAGCATTGCTGAAAACCTTCAGTGTTTTAGTGAAAAATTAAACCATATATATATATATATATATATATATATATATATATATATATATACATTTAGAATTGTAATAACGGACATACCTCTAATTTATTAACACTGACCACAGTAGCACGACAGCCACTTAACTGTGCACTCAACACCAAAAACTGGCCTTCTAGAACCAATTTAGTAAAGTCACATGAAGTTCCTGAACAATCATCTTGATACCGAACAATTAGATTACCACTGGTGGCAAGTGGCAGGAACCGGATGAAGATTAGTATCAGTCGAGCAGGTCGGCCCGAGGAAGAATATAACAGGGAACCATCTCCAGGAAATACTGCCACTTGATGTGTTTTCACTGAAAAAATGACAAACAAGGCTTATCAATAATTTGCAAGTCTTACAGATCTCCTTTAGGTACACAAACCAAAACACTCAGCTTTACATAAAACAGCTTACTACATGACATATTCTTAAACATATATGTGAGAAAATATTCATATTGATTTTAGCAGCAAGTCTGGATAATTGACAGAATCAAGAATCTCATTAAAATCTCATTACCACATCGGTAAGAAAAGACAGATAAAAGAATTATAAAATTTTAAATATATTTAATATTACTGTGACATTTAAAACATAGATCTGCTACATATCTGTTACGTACAGTATTTACATAGCATTCCCTAAATGAATGTATGCTTTCTGCATCAACAATATATTGACACTCAACATAAACTGGTTATAGTTTTTTCTGGCATTCAAAATCTAGTGAGAGTTCAATACATATTCTTTGTTTCATATTTATTTAATCAGTATCTTAACTTTTAAAAGTCTATGGGTCTTATTTCTGATGCATGGAGAAAAAGCACATTGATGCCTTTCTATAAAAATAATGGGGATATTCATAAATGTGGATATTTTAGAGAGGTGAAGTTAACTTCTCATACACTTACAATCTGGAAACACATCATTAACCAGTTTAGGTTTACTCCAAGTATGGACACTACAGATGCTACTCACGTCATCAGAATAATGATGGAGAAGATTAAGGAGAACAAGAAAGACCTACATTTAGTATTCATAGATCTCAGAAAGGCATTCAACCAGATTCCCAGAAATCTTACATGGCAAGCTCTAGGAGCACAACACATCCCAGAATACTACCTGAAGACCATTGTAGATATGTACACTGACCCCTGCACCTGTAAACAAAGTTCAGCACAGTTGCAAGCAATCATCCACATTTTCCATATCAATGTTATATACTGTTAAAAGAAGTAAAAAACACAAACAGTTCCACCTGATCAATACTGTTTATTTGCTTAAGGCAAATTAAAAACTGTAGAACATGTTTCGTCTACTTTGCAGACATCTTCAGCTACATATGTTTAGGCATGTTACGTAATTAACAAGGAGACATTCCTGTTATCTTAATGTTAAAACACACATGAAAAACATTTTTAAAATGTTAAAGTCGAATGAAGACTGACCATACGCCATGTATCTTCAGTACCCTACCACATCGACCAGTGATCGGCCAGCTGATGCAATAATAGATGGAGCAATATTAAAACAAGACAACACAGTCGGTACTCTCAGATGATAATACAATAGATGCACATGTTATGCACAGAATAAATACAGCTTGGAATAAATGGCACAGTCTTAACGGGATGCTATGCGATAAAAGACTGACCATAAGAACCAAGGGTAAGGTATACAAAACTGCTGTGCGGCCAGTTATGCTATAAGGCAGTGAATGCTGGCAGTCCACACTGCTGAGATGTGCATGCTGTGCTGGTCATGAGGAACCTCACTGAAAACCAAGCAAGGAATAAATACTGTATGTGCAGAGAAGATTAAAGGTTACACCCATCACCTATTCTCTTGCTCCTTCTTCTGATGCTAACCTTTCTTTGTGTTTATCCCATTATGTGTTCCTATTCATGTTTGCTTCTATATATGACACAATTATCAGCTCTGTAGAGTGTCTTCTTTGGGCTGTACAGAAGTGAATTCGTTTAGCACTCATTCAGTGAAGCTCGCTCTGACATGCTCGTGTTTACGGAGAACAGTAGAGTTCTACCTAGAAGTTTCTTTTTCTTCCAGTAGATGACTCAAGTGTCCTCATTTGTCGATACTGTACAACCCTCCCTTTGTGTTCCTTTACTCATTGTTTACAAGCCATTTTTGATGCTTCTCAAACTGAGTGAAATAGCAAGTGACGGTGGTTGTGTAGCACTGGAAGAGTAAATAGTAATCTGGACAGGAACAACGACTGAGTTTCCCTTCTATCGTCCATCAGTTCCAATATTTGACATATGTACGAGTGTAAATAAAAACAGTGAGGAAAATGTTATGCCTTTTGTAAATAATTTTTCAATAATGATTCCTTTAATATGCACTAACATAGAACTCAGCAGTCAAGCAGGCAGCTTTCTAAAAATGACTGGACCCCTGCAGTGGCCAGCTGCTCAGGCAGCCGGTAGTGAAAGTGTTAATATGATGTTGATTAATATACCGCCACCATATGTGAACCATTAATAACAGTATTCCAATCATGTCTTTAGTACTACATAATGAACTTACCCAGAGAAAGTACAAAAATTATCACAATTCCTCTTTGCCTTCAAGAAGGATTTAACATTTGTGACAAGTCCCCAGAGATATCAAAAGAAAATGATTGGTCTATTATAAAAGAGTTTAAGAAGGAGGCACTGGTTAGAAAGAAATAGGAATGGTCATAAGAGTAAGGAGAGATTTAAGAAACTTCCAGGAAGTTGAATTTAGCAAAAAAGGACAGTTATGAATAACATGATGGCAAGCATTATTGGGAGTAAGCAGTGCTGGGAAAAGTACAAAATAATAGTAACTAGGCTCAATTACAGTTATCTAACAAAAAATTTTTTACTCAATTACAAATTCAACTTAAAAAGTAATCAGTAAATTTACAAGTACAATTATTTCACAGAACGTGAGTCTTTAGAGAATCACTGACATATTTTTTGACATGGGGATAGTGTGATACCAAAGTTTGAAAGCAAAAATACATTACTCCATTTTATTTTCTTTAGCATAGAGACATTAAGTGACTACCATCACTAGGTGAAACTAATCAGACTTTCAAAATGATTGCTCCCAAGCAAAATTTGCATGTCACTTTTGTGTTTTCATTATTTTCTGCAATAAATAATTTGCTAGCATTCCATTTCGTTGAAATTGAAGACGCTGTAACAACCTCGCCCCCCATCACACAAACAAATGGGGTCCTCCAGGGTGATCCAATAAGCCCAATCTTATTCAATATCGCCACAGCAGATGTAATGAAGATAATACAGAACTCTCCAGTCATGCTATACGCCTATGCTGATGACATGATACTAGGCTCTAGAAATAGGGAGGTCCTCCAGGAAGCAATGGACAAGTTACAGATCTGGGGTGACGAAAATGACCTGCAGTTAAATAAAGACAAAACTGTTTACATGACATTTTGAAAAGGAGGAAGAGTTGCGGCACAAGATACAATTACGTTTTCAGGACAGACCTTGAAAAGAGTAGGTAATTTCCGATACTTCGGCATCACTCTTCAATCTAATGGTACCTCTTACAGAATACACATAAGAGAAAGAATGGCAGCAGCCATACGAGGGATCTACGACATAGAAAACCCCACCATGATCTCGCTAGAAACAGCAATGCTTCTCTTCCGCAGCAAAATTCTCCCTGCTCTCACCTATGGTATTCATCTCATTTGGGACCACCTTACTATGACCGACTTAGAAACCCTAGAAAGAGTAAAAGCCAGATTCCTGAAAAGAATACTGGGGATAGCAAAAATAGTGCCGTCAAAACTAGCGTATATGCTTGCAAAAGAACACTTTTTCATGGAAGATATGAAGTACATCCTACAGCTACCATCTACACCACAAGCAGAAGAAGTCCTTAGGAAAAGAAAAGAAAAACAAGAAGAAATATGGCCGGAATTTTTCACAACAGAAGCCATGCTACACCGAAGATGGAGTGGACCAAACCACGTGAGTAAGTTCCTTAGTTTCTGGTTTTCGCTCACCCATCTCCTGTCTATCATAGCATCTGTTGCATAGAAGTCTAAGGGTTTTTAATTTTTTTTAATTTTGTGTAACTATTTCTAGCCGAGTGCAGCCCTTGTAAGGCAGACCCTCTGATGAGGGTGAGCGGCATCTGCCATATGTGAGGGAACTGCGTGTTATTGTGGTGGAGGATAGTGTAATGTGTGGTGTGTGAGTTGCAGGGATGTTGGGGACAGCACAAACACCCAGGCCCTGGGCCACTGGAATTAATCAATGAAGGTTAAAATCCCCGACCCTGCCGGGAATCGAACCTGAGACCCTCTGAACCGAAGGCCAGTACGCTGACCATTCAGCCAACGAGTCGGACAAGTCTAGGGGTATTTCTCGTCGTTTCTTCTCTCTAATCTCAATAAGTGTCTTCGCTGGCTTGGTGTATGGCAGGAATAACTGGAGTCGTAGGTCCTCTATATAGAATGTCTCTTTTGCTAGTTCATAAACAAGTCTGGATGGGGCCGTTTTTGCTGCTCCTAATGCTCTTTTTAAATATCGGGTTTTCACTTTCTCTATGGTCTTTAAGTCTGTCAGCGATAATTTATCCCATATTACTTCCAGACTGTATGTTAGGACTGGGCTTATTTTCGCGTGGAAAAGAGTTATGGCTGTTTGTAGTGATAGGGAGGAAATATTCTTTATGCTATAGATTCCTCTGATCGTGGCAGTTGCTCTTTCTTTTACGTGTTTCCTGAATGAGTTGCATGTTGTCTGCAGGGTAATGCCAAGGTATTTGGATGAGTTTACTAGCTCTATTTCTTCCCATCCAGTGTCATTCTATCTGTGGCTGCAGCTTTTCCTCCTTTTCTGAATACCATGTATACCGTCTTGTTCTGGTTAATTTTGAGTTTGTTTTCCTTCACCCAAGTATGTACGTTGTTCAGCATTTCCTGTAGTTCGACCTTGTTTGGTGAGCTTATGACCATGTCATCTGCATATAAGTACAGTGAGACCAAGGTGGTTTTCCCTAATATTTTCGTGATGTCTGCCGTGGCAATATTGAAAAAGATAGGGCCCTTCGGGTCTCCCTGTATTACTCCATTTGTTTGTACTATTTCTCTTGATGTTGAAACTCCATCCTTGATTTCTATTTTGTTGTAGGCCAGAATGTTGTTAATCGTTTCTGTGATGACATGTTTTTCTCCCATCATGTTTTCTAACTTTTGTAGCAGCTTCGTCCTGCTTAGTAAGTCGAAGGCTTTGGTGTAGTCAATGAAGATAGTATGATGTTTACCTTTGGGGTGTCTTAGTGTTTCATGGATATCATTTAGCAGGTTGTTTATGGCATGAAATGTCGACCTTCCTTCTCTGAATCCGAACTGCTGGTCGGGAATTAGTGAGTCTACCAATGCAGTGAGTCTTCTGGTGAGTAATTTGGAGTATACTTTGAATATATTACTTTCTAAGGCTATTCCTCTATATGAATTTGGATAGTTTTCTTCTCCTTTCCCCTTATATAGGACCTTGATTGTTGATTTTCTCCAGTCATCTGGTATTTCAGCAAGTGCCATACATTTATTAAAGAGATCAGTCCATATGTCTATTAGTTTTTCCACTGAGTCTTTCAGCATTACATTGTATATTCTGTCGGGTCCAGCTGCCTTATTGTTTTTTGTAGAGTTTATTCCAGTTTTCACCTCTGTTTTAGTGAATGGGGTGGTATTTTCCTCATTACAGGGTGGTTTGATATCATGTGATAAGTTCAAGTTTGACATGTTTAATATCCAGGAGAAATGACTTTCCCAGGCGTCCATAGGAACTTCTCCAGGGGTTCTGTTGGATTTTCTTTTAAGTGCTATGTAAGGGTTCTTGCATGCTTCTTCAGCTTCCAGTAGTACCCGTTTTTCTACCCACTCTGCCTTCTTGTCCTTCAGGAGTAGTTTGTAGGCTTTCCTTTCTCTCGCGTATTCTTCTAGTCGCTCTCTGTTATTACTGAGTCTTGCCTGTTGGAGAGCAGCTAGTGACCGTTTTCACTGCTGGTAACACTCAGCATCAAACCATGGTTTCGCTTTTCTTGGTTTAATTGGGATCATTGCTGCTGTTATAGCGCTGTGAATGGTAGACATTGCAAGGTTGATATTATTTTCTTGTAAGTGTCTTTTTGTGTCTCTGAAGGCTTGCAAGTTGTTGGTTAGTGTGTGTATGTTCAGTTTTCGTGAGGTTGTTTGCATTTTCGTGTTTGATGTAGCATTGTTGTTTCTTAGCAGTAGAAGTTTAGTATGGATAGCGATGTGCTTAGTCAATGGCGTGTTGGATGTTTGCCATAGGCCTTGCTGACTTTTGATGGCGATGTCCTCTCCTCGGTAGAAAACTAGATCTATCGTGCTTGTGCCATTATAGGCGACGTAGATTTTTTCGTGTGGCTTATTAATAAGGCAGAATCCTTCTTCTCGTACGATGTTTAGCATCACAGTTGTTTTGTAGTTGGGTTTGTCCAGTCTGCAGTTGAAGTCCCCTGCTAGTATTACGTTTCTATCTGAACTAACTTGCGCTATTGCCTCTGACAGTTGTTCTGCTGTATCATCTATGGATGTGCCATTTGCAATGTACATCCCGATTATGGATAGGTTTGTAGCTTTTACAATCACTTTGTTTTCTTCCTTCAATACTTCTTTGATTGATCCTAGGGTTGGTTTAAACATGATGGAGACACCCCGTTCTGGTCTGCCTCTGGGCTTATGTTTTGCGTATGAGTGTGCCATATAGTATCCTGGAATGACAAGTGGTTCTGTCAGGAATGTTTCTGTGGCTATTATTATTTCTTTTCCTACCCATATATCTTCTGGTGCTCTATTGATTGTATTTTTCAATCTTTCTAGATTGCATAATGGGATGTCCAATTCCTTTCCTGTGGAGATTTGCCATTCTTCTTGTTCTTTGTTAGAAGTGGTTTCGAAATCAATAAGTGTGGAATGTTACACCATTTGGCCAGAAGTCCGGGTTGAAGGCTGTTTCCCAGTCCTCCATGAATATTCCTACCTTTAAAGCCCTTAAATGCTTTATTTATGCCATGTGTAGGTAGTTTTTCACATCCAATGATTTTGATGATGCCGTTGTTTAGTAGGTGATCTTTTATGTCTTGCTCTGATATGTCTGTGTCCAATCTTCCTATGTAGATCCAGGCAGTTTTGGGGGCTGCTCTTAATTTGCCTTTCTCTATGCTCCCTGATCCCTGCTGAGGTGGTCTTCTTGCGGGATAGTCTGCTCCTGTGTTTATATCGTGGCTTGGTGTTTCATTATGATTTGGAGTGGTTGTTGTGATTGTTTGCCTGTTTTCTTCCGTACTAATGGGCTTTCTTCCTTTTTGAGGTCTTTGGTGTTTTTCTTGTACTACTTTATTGTCTGCATTCAAGTTGGTAGCCTCAGTCGTTGTGGTTGTGGTGTCTCCCGTTGTTTTGGTGTTATTCGTAGTTCTTCTGGTTGCAGATTTTTCCAGGCCTTTCGACAATATGTCTGCTTGCTGAAGTTGCATCTTGTCTTGCGATTTTTCTTCTCTCATGATCTTCTGAAGTTCCAGAGTTCAGTCCGTAGGTTTTTAGGCAGTTTCTGCATGTTTCACGCATCCATAGCAGGGATCCTTTCTTTTACTTTAGAGCGTTGTACTCTGTTATTATGAGCATAGTGGAACCGGAGTTCACAGTCACCAACACAGCTGATGGTGTTTTTGTCCTTTGTCAGGGTTATGGCACATTTGGCACATTTGGCACATTTTGAGCACTGCTTATTTTCCATGTTCTGCTTGTTTGGTTGCAGGAAGTTTCCTCGCAGTTGTGGCAGGTCAGTGGATTCCTTCCTGTGTGTGTCACTGTCATACGGGGTCTGCCAAATTAATTGTGTTTTATGTGTCGTAAGACGTTCGTCACCCAGGGAAAGTCCTCTTGCTTTAGCAATGAATGTCTGTCCGTATTTGTTGTAAATGTAGACATTCTCTCTCTGGTGTGGATCGGTTTATGGGATAGCAGTGAATGTCTGACCGCATTTAACACAACTGTGGAATTTCTCTCCTGTGTGAACCAGTTTGTGGGGTAGGGGTAAATGTTTGAGCGCACTTATTGCAACTGTGGATCTTTTCCACCTGTGTGAATCGATTTGTGCGGTGGTGTGAGTTTACTCAGTTTGTGCTATCTGTGGTAACACTTTTTAGATGTGTTTGTTGTTGAGGTGCGTGGTTTGTGTAGTGTTGTAGTTTGTTACACTTAACCTCACTATTGCATGCAGAGATGATTGGTAAATTTGATGTTCAAAAACTGCCAGATTACCTCCACTGTTGTTAGTTTGTTAGTACCGTAATGCCTACAGCACTGATATCTTCTTTCTTCCATTTTGTCACTTAATTGGTCGACGTTGATGCGCCTTCCTCACAAGCACTGGGAGACCTCTACACTCAGGGTCTTGACGGGTTCTTCTCGTTGTGGGGCTATTTCAGGGAGTCGCAGTACCTCAGCTAGCTAAAGTGTCTGGATCGGTACGTAACCTTGGTTGGTTCAGGTGGTGGTAGCGAATCGCGTCTGTCGTAGGAGGTTGGATTGGGAATCCTATTGGGCTACCTAGTTCCCGAGTCTAATTTGCAGAGTATCTCTTCAATTTCGTGACATGTCTATGCATTGAGGTTTGATTTGGTTTACAGGTAAGGTTATTTACGGCTAATTATTAATGGAAGGATGGAGATATTCTGGCTTGGATTCTGTTTATACATTGAAATAACCCGAGCTAACTAAGACGAAACTAAAGTGTAATCTAACTTTTATCTTATGAAACCATTTCCAACGAAACCAATTAATTGACTTGTCCCTATCTCAACATAATGCAGTGATATTGGTTTAAGCAATTCTTATTCTCCAAGAGCTAGTCGAGAACACAAACACAAGTTTACAATTATTTATTAGCTTACATTAAAACCTTGGAATTGATAACCATTTTTGAGATCTCATTTAACCTGTTCTGTCTGGATGACTCAACCTATCTGATGATATTCTTTGCTTAATTTCATTGATATGAGTACCTTCATGTCATATTTTATGCAAGGCATACATTATAGGGAGTTTTGCTTTTATTTGCGTTGAATGAGTCCAGCCAATAATGCCTTTTCATGTGTTAATTACCCTAACTGAAATCAGTGATCATTACTATATCCTAATTAAATTATATTGTCCTGAGGACGCTCATCTTAACGCAACAATAACCGCACGCCCATCCTCACACATACCTTCGAGGATCACCTTGACTTAACATTACTGCATGAAATGAATGATATGAAAACAACACATGGAACAACAAGAAATATTTACACTCATGTGTCAATCAACATCACATTATATCTCTACTACTTAAAATTAATTACTATGCCCATAAAGTTCTACATTTAACCTAACTGATCTTATGGTACGTATCCTTGCAGACATGTGTGTGGTAAGCTCCCTACGCGCCGCAAGCGTATCACTATTGTACCGGCCGACAATCGTAACAACGGAACGTGAATTTCAAATACGGCATCCGTAGTGTCATGGTAATAAATTGAATCACAGTAACCAACATCGCATCACAATTAGTAATCATCAACATCACTACCTTAGCATACACTTACGAATAAGCATTATCATCTTAGCATATACTTACATAGAAGCATTACGATCTCAGTATACACTTATATATGAGTATTACGTACCCATTTACATGATCTAAGTCCATAATAACCATAACACATTTAAATGGCACACTCTTCGTGGCGAATTGCATGGTGAACGTTCACTATCACATCTCAAATTATTTCACAACTTTCATTGCACAGCACATTTCAACACATAAATCACTTAAATACATGTGAGCTCACCCACACCTCATTAGCATACCTCGATATCACACTGCACTGAATTATTTACCACTACAATAACTATCACCATTGTAGGCTCTTAATACACTCTTGGCACTCACATCATCATTACTATATTCTCTTCACGTCGACTCATATTCTTATTATCACTCGTAGCTTCACTGTTTATTGCATTACTTACCTGTACAATATCTTCTTTGATACCACAATATGCCGTAGCCTCCTTCTCATTATCATAATCATAGTAAACATGCTGCATTTAGTCATTTGAAGAATAATTCGCCCTTGAATTCATGAAGTTCACCATCTCGCTACTCGAGACAAATCGGATCTCCATCACCCGTGCGTTACTGGTATTTACTTCATAATAAATATGCTCAAATTCTGCTGTAACACATGTCACATATGCACGCATAAGCTCCTACCTTTCAGTAATTACGATACAACAGTGCCGACGTCGACTCCTACCATAAACAATCATACACCCACAAAATACCGTACAATTTCTAACACCGTGTTGCCAAACGCGTATATAAATTACTACAGGCCAACTAACTCAATATCAAATCACTCATTGTGCGCTTATTCTTGCGTCTTAACGAACTACTTCAGGACATGTATTTACACTACAGTACTATCTACATCATGACTACTAAGAAATGCAACAGAATGAAACATGAAAAAGCATTATTATTAAGATGAAGATTACTGACTTGGAGACCAGGGTGGAGGAAGCGCATGGTCTATGTAATCCTTCCCTGTAATTACACCATCGTCTCAGCTGGACCCGCTTTTACAATTTAGCTCTCCATATTTTTGTATTTGTTACCTGGGTACATCATTGTAATTTTTATCTCACTCTCATGTAGATCACACCTGAAAAAGGCCAACATTAGATTATCAAGTATCCACAAATTCATTGTTAAGTTCAACAATGCATATACTTCCAGCTATATGTAACTATTCATAAGATACCGACATTCTTTTTCAAATACCATGTTGATTTTCCTACAATGGCTTGGCTTTGCATAACTTCCAACATTTCATTGCCATTTATCACTACTGACACTCATTTACTGTGTACGTCGTATATTACAACTCCCTTTATACACTCAACTTGCATACGCTTCAACTCCTATTAATATATACCAATAATTTGCTTGTTTAACAACAACCTTCCTTGAGCTTCACATATATCGACTTCACACTACCATTACATCAACAACAATGGCAAAGATTCATACTCCGCCTTTCTCATCCAAACAAAGACATGGAACAGAAGTGTATCATACTAGATGTGGAAGTTCATCTTAAGTACATACTTATGTCTATCGATACCTAGATGTCGCCACCATCACTCTTACCAACTCTTGCTGTTTTACATTATCCAGTTTGTATGATCCTTGATTTCGTCTTACTTAATACATTCTATATTCTACATTTAGCTTACATTTAACATTATATACATGATTTTACACATCTTTCCGCTCAAAAATGAATGTAAAGTCTCTATCTTCACGCTCACTTTCTCATGTTTTCATCATATGTAGTTGAGTTGTCCAGACTGTTCCGGCGCCATGTTTCCGGACCTCGTGTTCACTGTCGTCACTCGCGCTGTGGCGCTCATTCCACATGGAAATGGCACATTGACTTTCCTTTAATCGTTTCTAGTTCCAAATTCCCGGGAGCGAGGGTCGGTACGTCCGCCTTCATCCACAACGCAAGAAGAAGAAGAGAGTAGTTGCCCAGTTGTACTTCCTCTTCAAACAATAATCATCACCACCACCACCATCTCGACCATTTAGTACGTGATTATCTAAATCTTGACCAGTAACTATGACAACCTGCGAGTAAATGAATGAGAGCACATTGTATCATGGAATATTCCCTTACTGAGATGTCTTGCGAATGCTGGAGCTCCAAAGTTGCCAAGCTCTCAATGCGATATATATGGATTACTGAAATGTAATGATTACAATTTTATTTTCAGAACTAATACGGATAATGTCCAGGTTGAGGAGATGACTAATACCAGTGAAGTACTGAAAGTTACCTATTCTTCTTCTACTTCTTTTATGACCGCATAGGATCACTTTAGTCAGTCCATCGTTCAGGTCTCTTTGAAGGGATTGTTCGGGCTTTGCGGTCCTCCCAGTACTTCTTCAGAAGCTCCGAACTTTGTGCCCTTTCCTCAGTTGAAAATATGTGTGTTGTTGGTTTGTTTCGTGTAAGGGTAAAGCGAGGGTTTGTATTCTTGAGTTTTGTATTCAATTTTATCTTATTTGTGGTGTCTTCTGTTGTAAGGCCTATTTCCTTCAGATCTTCTCTTACTTCTCTGATCCATTTACATCCTGTTGTGGTATTTTTTGAGATGAGATTGTGTTGTACTAGTTGTTTCAGAAGTCTTCAATCATGCATCTTCATGATATGTCCAAAGAATCCCAGTCTCCTCTTACACATAGTATCTGTTATGGGTTCTAGCTCCTTGTACATGACTTTGTTAGGTATTATCTGCCACTATCCATCTTTCTGGTATATTTTGTTGATGCAGGTTCTTCCAATCCTCCTTTCAATTTTCTGAAGCCTGTCAGTCTTTGATTGTTTATTCAGGTGAAAAAGTTTTTCTGCTGCATATCTGTAGCTTCTGGTTTTATAACTGTGTTGTATTGCTTTGTTTTTGCATTTATTGATAGACATTTCTTTTTGTAGATATCCCATGTTAATTTTTGTGCGTTAGCTAATCTCTTTGTTCTTGTTTGGATTGAGATTTTTTCATTTAAGTTATGTGTTATTACTTCTCCAAGGTATTTAAATTGAGTTAACTATTGTTATTTTAATACCATTTATGGTAACTTCTTTTAGTTGTGTTGGTTTCTGGGGCATAATTTCTGTTTTTTCAAATGATATTTTGAGGCCAATTTTATTTGCAATGTTTTGAAGTTCTGATATCTGGGTTTTTTCTCCTTTCATGTCCACTGCTAGTAATGCTAAATCATCAGCAAAACCCAGGCAATTTGTTTTGATTTTTCAGCCAATATTTTTATTTGCAATGTTTTGAAGTTCTGATATCTGGGTTTTTTCTCCTTTCATGTCCACTGCTAGTAATGCTAAATCATCAGCAAAACCCAGGCAATTTGTTTTGATTTTTCAGCCAATATTTCTGGGGGACATTTTTTAAACCATTCCTTCATTACCATTTCTAGAGCACAATTAAATAATAGTGGTGAGAGCCCGTCGCCCTGCCATGGTCCAGTTTTAATTTCAAATGTCTCTGATGTTTCACCCCTAAACTTCACTTTTGATTTGTTAGTGAGAGTCAATTTTATCATATTTATTAATTTGGGGTGTAGTCCAAGATGTCTTAAAATTTTAAACAGAGATTCTCTATGGATGCAATCATAAGCTTTCTTGAAATCTACAAATGTTATCACCATATCTCTGTTTCTTCTCCTGTTATAGTCTATTATCAACTTAAGACTCATGATCTGATCAGGACAGCTCCTCCAGGGTCTGAAACCTTCTTGATATTCTCCTAGTTCTTTCTCAAGTTGAAAACTTATCCTATTAAGGATGATTATTGAAAATATTTTGTATGTTATGTCTAGGAGAGAGATTCCCCTGTAGTTATTAGGGTTGGTTTTGTCTCCTTTTTTGTGCAGTGGGTGAATGAGGGCTGTTGTCCAGTGTTCTGGTAGTTCTTCTTTAATCCAGATAGAGACAAGTTGTTGACGGAGGACAAATTTTGCTGATCTTCCTGCATATTTCCAGATTTCCACAAAGGTCTGATCTTCTCCTGGCACTCCATAGATTTTTAATTTATTCAGTGCTTGGTAGACTTCCTTTATTGTGGGGGGATTGATGTTCTCTGGTGGTTTTTTTTATCAGGGTGTTGGTGTCCAAATGAAGGAGTTCTGTTGGTTCCTCACAATTTAAAAGCTTGTTGAAATATTTAGCCAGAATTTCTGCATTGTCTTTATTGTTATGGGCCAGCTTACCATTTTTATCCTTCATCAGCAGGGTCAGGGTTACATTTTTGGAGCTGTTTTCTGAAGGTTTTGTAGTAGTCCCTTGACTGATTTTTATTGAATTGTTCTTCAGTTAACTGCATTGTGTCCTTATGATGCTATCTTTTTATTCTTCTTAAGACTTGGGTAGTTTCTTTTCTCTGTTTTACTAGATTTTGATAGGATATTTCTGTTTTTTTGGGACTGATGTAATAGCCATGCCTGATGTCTTTTCTTCACTGTTTCATCACATTTAGTGTTCCACCATTGGTGTTTTTTATGTGGTTTAATTGGAGCCAGGTCTTCTGCAATTTGTTTAAGGTTGTGTACTATGTCTTCAAGGTTATCTGTGATTTTTATTTTTTCAGTTGCTTTCTGGTAATTTTTGTTGTTGATTAGCTGGGTAGGATCTATTTTTCTTTTAGTTTTAGGAGCTTGCTTTTGTTGTCTCCTCTGGGGAGTGAGTTTAATTTTAATTTTAACTACGTAGTGATCTGAACCTGTGTCTATTCCTCGGAGGACTTTGACATTATAGATCTCTTTGTGGTGGTATTTGTCCATGCAGTTGTGATCCAGTTGCCATTCTCCTTTAGTGTAGTCAGGGTATTTCTATGTTTCGAGTTTTGAGGTTTCCTCTTAAAACATGTAGATTTTGAGATTAAGTTATGGTTTCTATACAGGTCAATTAGTCTCTCTCCATTTTTATTTGTTTTCTTGTGTGCTGGCCATCTTCCGATGATGTCACAGTATTTTCTTTCTCTGCCTAGCTGAGTGTTGAAGTCGCCTATTAATAATTTTACATGGTGTTTGGGGATGTTATCTATGGTCTGGTCCAATAGGTCCCAAAATTCTTCTGTCTCCTCATGGTATTTATATTATATTATATTATATTATATTATATTATATTATATTATATTATATTATATTATATTATATTATATTATATTATATTATATTATATTTATTTATTTATTTATTTATTTATTTATTTATTTATTTATTTATTTATTTATTTACAGAGTTTACGCCCACATTGGAGCACTTAAATCAGACTACAACAAATTTGTCTTCCTTTTCTTCTCCCAAAAAGTCTTGAGTCTGGTTGACCTGGCTGCCCTCTCCGCATCTGTTATAACATATTGTTTCCTCTGTACAGTGGTCAAAGGAAGCCTGATGCATTTATTCTTCAAAATACTTTTCTCGCCTCTGTTTTCTATGGTTTGCATGGTAATATTCAATTCCTCCAAATCACTTTGGACTTCTTTAAACCAATTGTTTTTTTATTTACTATTCCAAAAGTAATTAAATATTATAATATATTTTCAAAAGTTGAAAGCTAGAATATCAGCTGGAATTGATAAGATTTCTGGGTACTGTATATACTAAAGGCCATAAACAGACCATGTTTAAGAATTATCTCCTGCCCCTCATGACATATAGTCTGGAGAGTTGCATCATACATAAAAAATAAGTAAGTTAACTGCAAGCTTGTGAAATGAAGTTCCTTGGATCAGCTGTACAGAAAACAAGGAAGGGCAGAATCAGGAATGATCAGATATGAAGAGACCTACAGGTCAGCCTGATCATGGAAGAAAGGCTCAGTGTTGCAAGGCTGAAGTGGCTAGGACACATTAAGCAGATGCATGCGACTCAAACTCCAAAGAAATATTTTGGAAAGATTGTTCCAGGACAAAGTCCTATTGGATGACGTAGAAAAAGGTGATTAGACCAGATAAGAGTAGACCTAGGGGCGAAAGTAGAAATGTGGGATGCCATAGAGAGAGAAGAAACATACAAAGTCCATTATAAATGGAGGCACATCATTTAAAACCATCATACCTGGCTCACTGGAAAGAATTCATGATGATGATGGTGATGATTTGAAGTATTTATCTGATTACTGTTTGCATGAAGGAGCTATCTATATTGATAGAGAGTTGCTATAGAAGCCCAATGTACAAAGGAAAGGATAATAAACATGAAGTGGATAAGTATAGGCCAGTCAGCTTGGCATGTGTTGCTTGTAAGCTGTTGGAAAGCATTCTTTCTTATTACATTAGACACATTTGCAAAATTACCAGCTTGTTTTGATAGAAGGCAGTACAGGTTTAGGGAAAGTTATTCCAATGAAGCTCAATTTGCAGGATGCCAGCAAGATCTAGCAGATATTTTAGATCCAGGAGGTCAAATAAACTGTATCGCTATTGACCTAGCCAAGGTTTTTGATGGAGCTGATCATGGGAGATTACTGATGAAAATGAGGGCTATTGGAGTAGAAGAAAAAGTGCTTGAATGGACGGCTGAATTTATAGAAAATAGAATTTGGAAAATAATTTAGCATGAAGGGGTGGCCTGCAAGGCAGCATTATTGGGCCTTTATGTTTGTTCTACTGTATATATAAATTGTATGAATAAAGAACTGGAATCAAAGATAAGGATTTTTGCAGATGATATTATACTGTATGGAGTAATAAATTACAGGATAGTGAGTGACTGCAAAAAGACCTCAACAAAGTTGTGAGATGTACAGCACACAATGGTATGACAGTAAACAGGATGAATTGTTGGGTTGTATGTTTCACCAAGAGGAGAAGTTCTCTCAGTTTATTAACTGTGTTGATGGGGGGTCACAATAACTCATGGGAATCATTGTATATACCTAGGTATTAATGTAAGGAAAGATCTTCATTAGGGAAATCATATAAATAGGATTGTAAATAAAGATTACGAATCTCTTCATATAGTTATGACTGCTGTTGTAAGGATGTGAAGGGGAGGGTGTATAACTCTCTGGTAAAACCCCAGTCAGAGTATGGTTCCAGTGTATGGGACTCTCACCAGGATTACTTGATTCAAGAATGGGAAAGGATCCAACGGAAAGCAACACAATTCATTCTGGTTGATTTCCAACGAGAGAATATGTCTATAGCAAAGGTTTTGGTTCCACGTAATCAATTCATTGATTCATTGATTAAATAGAAAGAAGTGGAGGTAAAACTTCAGAATAGGTCCTAAGCCTTAAGTACACAATTTAGGAAGATGAATCTCTGAAATCTTACCTCATATTACATGTAGGTAAGGTAGATGAGTTCATTAGCAATGCCAGGGAACCAATGTCTTGCCCTTCGAAATATGTTTACTTATATAGCAAAATATCACAAATCAACCAACATTTTGCAAAGTAGCCAGTTGAATGACCACTGTTATTGGCTAAAATTTATTCATCATGGTTTCACTTTGAGAGGCTCTATGCTAAGCACTCCTGACGTGTTAGGCCAATGGGTTTTGTCACTAGAGAGGACATGTGCCCTCCCCTCTCTCCTGGCATTTTTGTCAACAGTTGGTAACACTGTGTGAGTGTGCCCTCCATGCCGGGTATGTTCTGCTGCAGTGCACTCTTGCAGTGCTAACCTAGGAGCCATTCTGAAGTTCTATCTAAGCAGATTTGACAAGGGTACTTTTGAGATTATAATGTTTTGCACTTTTGAAAGCTACGATCTCAATACTGAAGAAATTATTTTAATATGAGCATGCTGGCAAACCTGTGCATGGTCGTTTGAAACAGTGGCGCACTTCAGTGATGGTTCCCGTACATAGAACACCCCCACCTTGTGGTGCTGGATTGCTACAGCTACGACTGCGGGACTGTGCTCCAATGCCACACTCAGCGGAGCATGGTTGCCATACTTCCCATGCTGACCATCCACCATCCACTGTAAATCATTAAAATCACATACAATCTGAGATCATTAGAGAGAAATAAATAAAACCACACACACATTATTTTAACCACCACCATGTGTAGCCCAGATGGCAGCTGGAAGGGGTGGAGGAGACAGGTATCTGGAATCATGCTGCCTACAGTGCATTCTACTGCCGCTAGAGGGTGCATACTGGTGGATCCATACAGTATATGATTGCGGTGCAGTAGCGGCGATTGGGAGGGGATGGTTGCCCCCACCCACATTTTGGAGAAAACATTGTACTTTTAATCCATTTTAGCTGGCTGAAACTAGGAATTCTTTTAAGAAAAGGCAAGCTGTACAAGCCCTGTTGTCTAATCAGCTCTTACTTTATTTTCTTAAATTATTAACAAACATTTTGGCGGAAATACGCACAAAATGTTGTTTGTTGTGGCTAACCGATTTGTATAGCGCCAAAGCAAGTAGTGAAGACTTTGTATGTGCTGTGAGGAAGGGTAACAGGTTTCTTTTCGCCAAAGTTATGGACACTGGGGTATGATTCGCCTGCTTGCCGCATGCATTCGTCAGTCTGGCAGACTCTTTAGTATATGTTAGTTTTTAGTGTGTAGTCAAATAATAAATGATTTTAATTGTATTATTATGCCTTACGTATATTTAATTGTAATACATGTGTAATTGTTTCTTTGATGAAAGTTTTATTGTATAGTATTGAATCGAAATCTCAAAAAAAAAAAGAAGCTATTATTACCACACTTAAGTTTGGTGTTACTTCTCTGTCGAAATTCACTCAGAGAGCATCAAAACTTACCATTTTGTACGTTCTTTTTCAGTTTTGATTTATATTCCACCCCGCCGCTATATCCCACAATCCTGGGTACTTTTTGTTGTCTATACAGTTTTTGCCCTTCGCCCCTCTGCGCCCCTCGCTACTGTTGAGGTAGTCCAAATGCTGCATGGGCAGCACCAATTCTCTTCTCCACATCTTACTCACAGTTACAGCACCCAGGTAGGATACTACCCTAGTACGAAAAGTGGTCTACCTGCTCCAGTGGAGTATCTGAGATGGAGATGTTGAAATATGCCAGGGTCGTGCCAGGACCTTGGTCTTTTGAACGTTAATGGTGAGACTAAAACGAACACGTGCACCCTTGTAGCAGTTAACTGACTGTTGCAATTCCTCTGGTGTGAGTGTAGGTGATGGAGCATCATCTGCATACAGCATTTTGGTTACCTTTGTAACCTGGATGAGCCTCCACATCTGAGTTGTTCATAGAAGATTCATGTAGCATGGCAGCCAAATATAATGCAAATAATGTTGGAGCAAGTACACACCCCTGTTTCAGTTCATGAGTAATAGGAAATTCATCTGAGATCCTGTTCTGATGGCAAACCTGTCCAGTCATGCCATCATGGAGGGCCTGAGAACCAGATCAACAAAATGCTGAGTGTTTCAGTACCGCCCATATAGTAGGTCTTGGAACAGAGTCAAATGCCTTTTCCAGGTCATAAAAAACTAAGAAAAGAGGATTCTGTTGCTCTCTGCATTGTTCCTGAAGTTGCCTTGGACAAAGGATCAGATCAGTTGTGCCTATGGAAGTTCGAAACCCACACTGAGACTCTGGGAGGACTCTCTCAGAGATAACTGGAGGTGGTTAAGCAGAATTCTTGCAAGAAATTTACCTACAATAAATAGTACAGTAGAGTCTCGATTATCCGATCTAAACGGGACCTGGAGTACGTCGGATCACCAAAAATATCGGATAATACAGAATACTTTTGAAAATGAACTGAAACAAACAGAAAGGCTATACTCTAGCACTAAAACAATGACATGTTTTACGGTACTCTATTTAATGAATTATCAATTCAGTTTTACAGTATGTCTTACAAAAAGAAACTTGTCAACAATGTCTGCATGCTGCTCATTCACGTTTTCTTGCTGAGAGATCCCGCCATCGACGAAAAATCAACACCTCCATTGCGCTTGCTTCCGGCTGTTGCTCGACGTATGTTACGGCTATTTCCAATGCACTTAATCCGTAACTGTGAGTCAACATTTTCTCCTTTTGTTCTTCAATTCCTCATTCTTCTTCTTCTTCTTCTTCTTCTTCTTCTTCTTCTTCTTCTTCTTCTTCTTCTTCTTCTTCTTCTTCTTCATCCTCATTTTCATTAGTATTCACAAAATCAATAATACCAGGGTCAGTTAGTTCAAACAGCTGATCTTGTGCAGACCACTTACATCTTCAGTCGTAGCATCCTCACAGCCAGGAATGCAATTCAGTAAGCGCATAACATTTTCCATGTCTTCTTGTGCCACCTCCTCTCGATGTTCAACCTCACTCACCAATATGTTCCAAGACTTTCTAATGTTGTTGTTTCAACTCTTCCCAAGACTGCACTATCCAGTATGCCACGTCTTTCATGTTGATTCGTTTTAACTTTTCTATCATGTCGTTGCCATTGTCCATTTCCTCTATCAGGGATGAAGGGAGTTTCCGCTGATATTTCCTCTTCAATGTTTCCAGCACACCTTGGTCCATTGGCTGACATATGATGTCGCATTAGGAGGGAGGAACATGACTTTTATGTCATCACTTCTAAGTTGCTCTGCATTTGGGTGTGATGGAGCATTGTCCAGTAGAAGAAGAGCTTTTCTAGGGAGATTGTTTGAAGCTAGAAATGTTTCTACATCTGGAACAAACTGTGTAAAAAACCAGTCTTTAAAGATGTCAACAGACATCTAGGCAGCCTTCTGATTCATGTAATGGACTGGAAGAGCATTAACAGAAATGTTTTTAAATTCCCTAGGCTTCTTTGCTTTACCGATCATAAGCAATTTTGCTTTTAAGTTCCCAGTAACATTACTACAGGCAAGAACACTTAACTCTTTCCTTACTACGCTCGTAGCCAGGTGCAGACATCTCGGCTTGGGCTGCGAGAGTTTTTGATGGCAGCATCTTGAAATTTAGCCCAGTCTCATCACAATTAAAAATCTGATCACCGGTTAATACTTCAGCAAGAATTATTTTCTGAAATTCCTTTTTAAATTTCACAACCTCATCAGATTTAGCTGACAGTTTTTCTCCATAGATATAAAGCTGCCTAATGCCGTACTGTTTTTTCCACCGATCAAGTCACCCAGCACTGGCAGTAAAATTAGGGTCCCCTTCATTAAACTCCTTCTGGAAATACATAGCATTTTCTTGCAGAATGGGGCAGATATTGGCAGGCCCTTTTC
The DNA here is from genome assembly GCF_040414725.1 of Anabrus simplex. NCBI lineage: Eukaryota > Metazoa > Arthropoda > Insecta > Orthoptera > Tettigoniidae > Anabrus > Anabrus simplex. The sequence goes on from NC_090265.1 coordinate 803,900,439, forward strand.
TCGGTGTTGAGTGAACCAAAGAAATAGTGCTTCACTTACTTTTTCGTACTCACATTTTTTCATTGTTTTTCTAATTTTCAGTGCATCACTTGTTGCTCTGGTACAGCACTACTTTTCAATTTCTTCCCTCTTTTTTTCCAGTCTCCCACTGTAACACGTCCAACACCATAATCTGGAGCAACTTTTTGAAGAGCTTCCTCTTTGTCCAGTCCCTTTAATGCACTCAACTTCTCTTCCATAGAAACAACCACTTTCTTCTGTTTACTCGCCATACTCACCGAGGATTTGAAAACTATAACATATGCATCCAAACCAATACTACAATGAATAATGACTAAGGAGTCACTGCACCTGTCCTTGAGAAAGAAACCGGTCCTACCGCCAGCAGTCAGGCCAGTGCTTGTCCCACGGACGCACCCTCCACACCAGATGTCCCTGTCTCCACCAAAAGTTCGAATTAAGTCTACCAGTGTCGGATAACACGGAATGTCGGATAAGCGAAGGTCGGATGAGCGAGACTCTAGTGATATACCGCAATAGTTACCACATACACTGTGATCACCTTTCTTTAAAATTATGATGACAGTGGCATTTTTTAGTTTGCCAGGGACTTCTCTGACTTCCCAAATTTTGAGGATGAGAGTGAAAACCCTCATTTTGAGTGATTGACCACCAGCTTGAATTAACTCCAGAGGGATGTTATCTGGGCCAGGTGCTTTTCTGTGTTTCAGACAATTGAGAGTTGCACTGAATTCTCGGTAAGTTGGCGGAACTGCCATCCATGGTTGTTCGGGATGCTGAAGCACATCACGAAGAAAGTCTTCATCAGCAGTGGAAGGATGATTTAGAAGGCTGGAGAAATGCTCCTTCCAATGCTGTAGGATTTCATGGCTGTCAGTAAGAGCGGATGAGTTGTTAGCTGTTTCCATTGTACCTGTTGAAGAGTAAAATGAACCATATAGCTCTTTTATTCCTGCATAACAGTTCCTCAGGTCCTGAGCATCAGATAGTTTCTGAAATTTCCTGGGCTTTCTGTTGCCACCAGGTATTTTTAATTTCTCTTATCTTTGTCTGACATGCTTTCTTCATGTTAGAGGAAGGATCTTGAACATGGGATAGATGGGCTTGCCTTTCTGCATTGTTGTGACACAAAATTTCCTCATTGTTGTCATCAAACCAGTCTTGTCTCTTCTGCTTTACAAAACCAATGATTTCCTCAGCTGACTTCTAGATTATCTTCTGCAAAGTGGTCCATTCTTTCTGAACATCATTTGTGCTAAATGGGTTACCTGTTAGTTGTACATTGATCATATTCTGAAATTCTGTGCAAAGGATTCATCTTGAAGTTTAAACATGTTAAACTTTCTTCCGGTCAAGATTTGAAGATGCCTAGGTAGTTTAGGGCATATGGAGATCCTGAGTTGATAAGTAAGGAGTTTGTGATCAGTTCAACAATCATCAATATTTGTTGCAGTTCTGGTAATAAGTATGTCCTTCTTATCACAATACTGTGTAATGACATAATCAAGAATGTGCCAATGCTTGGATCGAGGATGCATCTACGTGGCCTTGAAGTGGTTAGGCAGTCAAAACTGAGCATTGGTGATGAAGAGTTCCTGTTCTGCACAAAGATGGGCAGATGCATTACAATTGCCAACTCCTTGCTTAACCATCACATTTTGACATACCGTAGTCTATTATCTCTACCAACTCTGGCATTAAAATTGCCAAGGAGTAAGAGCTTATCTGCAGATGGTACCTTGGTGATAGTTGTGCTCAGCTGATTGTAGAACTCATCCTTTACTTCATCATCAGAATCTAAGATTGGAGCAGGCAGATATGCGCATCATAAAAGTACCTCCTGAGAGTGGAATGCAGAGAGTCATAAGTCTTTTGCTGATTGGAGTGGGAGTAAGTTGGTGATCAATAATCAGTTTAGCCTTCCCACACCACGGATGCAACAATTTTGCTCATCATTTCCCTTCCAGAAGATGGTATATCCTGAACCAAACTCAGTAATTTTGCCTTCCATGGACAGTCTGGGTTCACTCAGAGCAACAGCATCAATGCTGAGTCTAGAGAGCTCATGGGTAATGAGAACTGTTCTTCTCTCAGGCCTGTCATTATCTGACACATCAAGTAAAGTTCTCACATTCCCTGTTCCAGTTTTCAGAGTGTGACTCTTTCCTGCTTTTGATTTCTGACCGCATGAGGGGTGACCCGCTGGGCGTGGCTGCCCAGCCGGATATATGATGTGACTTCCGACGTTTAGCCCACCTTTTCTAGGGCCTTCCCCATGTGGGGTGGGCAGCAGTAATCCTAAACAGGCCTGCCCAAACACAGATGCAGGACTGAATTCATGAGTAGTCACAGGGTCTCAGGGGGACAACCATCACACATCTGCTGCCAACGTGTAGGTCAACTAGGGGCTTCCAGTTTCACCTCTAACCTGCCCCTACCATCCATATCCCATCGCTGCTGGTCTTTGAAAATAGTAAGTGACATTTGGAAGAAGTGCCACTGGCGTGGGCTTGTTTAAGGTGGATCTCAGCTTGCCAGGAAGTGACCCATGCACTGTGATCTTGGAGCCATGTCCTGTGGAATGAGACGTGCAAGATCAAACACTGAGACTGCAACGAACTGCCACAGACTCAAAGTACTACTGAGGTACTACAGCCAGTTCATCTAACATGACCTCTTCTGCCTCCACTACTGTTGGGAACCATTAGAGTGAGTGGATTCCTCCTTCACTCGTTTCGCCATTGGGCCAAACACTTGTGACGGGTTCCTGTGTTATTTCCTACACTGAGGGACCATCAACCTACCTAAAGGGGATCATCCACCTAATGCCGTTGGCCTCTTTAGGGAGTCAAGTTATTTACCACCGCCCGACACTCCACATTGAGTCGCTGGCTGTACGGACTTACTCCATTACCGTAGCGGATATCTGCCCAAATAGTTATAAAGGCCATCTAAATGGTCTTCAATTAAAAATGCACCATTTAAATCTAATGGTAAAGCAGAGTATTAGGAACATATCTAAAAAGTATCGTATTTTGTTTGTGAGTCTTGGTGGTATTGCTAGAAATGTGTACTAGGCAGGAATAGGACTAGAATCAAGTGGCACCCCATATAATAATGCTGAATGCTGGTCTGGTATAATAATATAGAAAGCAGGTCTGCTCAGTTTATTGTGATATCATTAGCCGAAGTGAGATATATCAGAGAAAATTATTTCATGCTATTCCTTGTACCATGTGCAACATTCCAGGCCATATTGCAGCCCTAAACACCTGTGGTATGAAGTCAGAGGAACCAAAGCAATGGGCGCCTTGAAAGCTGCAGATGATGTTGAAATATGAGTGTGGAGACTGATTAATATGCAGCACACCTGGATTCCTGAGTGACTTTTTGTGATGTGTCATAAGAGCCATGCACACAAGATATCTGCCTTCTTGTTCAATGGTATGACAGGATCCTGGAATATATATCTTTTTGCTAGCATTTTAATATTGCACCAACTCAGAAAGGTTTCTTGGCAAGGATGGGATAAATGTCCATGGCCTTCATTAACGTACATCCCCAGCATTTGCCTGGAGTGAAAATGGGAAACTATCTTCAAGGTTGCTGATGGTGCATTTTGAACCCACCATCTCCCAAATGCAAGCTAGCAGCTACATGTCCCAAACTGAACAGTCAACTCACTTGGTACCATTATAATCCTTCACAACTGTGAGTTCATTCTTTCTCAACCCACTAATTCCATATGCATATCGCTGAGATTGCTTTCTATCCTAAAGGCCAGTCTCCACTGATTAACATTTAACAACAAGTTAAATGTTAAAAGTGTTAAATGTTAACTGGTGACACCATCAATATGTTAAATGTTAAATACTGTTTCATAACATACTTAACATAAACACCATTGTCTTGGAAGGATAATATGCAGTTTCAATATATCACAATTCTCCCCCAATCAAAGTTACAAATGTACTGGTATAGCAGCTATATTCTGCATGGAGACATTCTTAAGCCATCTGTGTACCTGAATGGTGAGTCAAAACACTTTCACTATGTCCTTCCTTAATGTGCTTCCTCCTAGGATTAGGACTAGTGCACATGATACACAGTTGTGCTGCACCACTAAATGTCATGGGTGCATCATGATCTGTGCATTTTGCACATGCCATGCCATCCCTATTGAATGTGTTATTTCTGGCGAGGAAAATTTAAGGGTCGGCAGTGTTTGTGTCCCTTGGGGGGGAGGCTGTTAAACCTTAAGAGGATGCATTCCCAAGGAGCAGATAGGGGACCAACAAAAAGTATGGGCTGCTTTAGACAACCTGGAAATGAACCTGCAGACCAACAGGCAGCCTACCTCCTGGGGACTTTATAATATTTGGACACCTCTCTCCATGGCTCATATATAGGAGGCCTGAGCTCAGAGAAATGAATGAAATTCTCAATAACTATGGTGGAAAAGATGAACTTTGGTACAATGTAGTTGGCCAAAGAGGCAGCCCAGTACTCATGATCAATGTGAGTGAAAGGTATATGTTCTGAGTTTGAACAGATATCAGTTTTGTCTCGGATAGAAGAGCCTGGGATGCCAGACATACACTTTTCTAGGGGACCTCCCTCAAAAACAAAGGTTGGAATATGACAGTTGAGATACTAAAGTGCACGGTGGAATCCATGAAAATTGTGTATAATAGTGAAAATCATGTTGATGGCTGTAAAATCACATGACAACTTGTGAAACTACCCTCTTAATGGGGAGCCCTTTGTGAGATTTCCTCCCATAAAGTCTTCCAGAACCGTGCAAGTTGACCGTGTGGTTACGGGTGTGCAACTGTGAGCTTGCATTCGAGAGATAGTGGGTAGGAACTCCACTGTCGGCAGCCCTGAAGATGGTCTTCTGTGGTTTCCCATTTTCAGACAAGGCAAATGCTGGGCTGTACCTTAATTAAGGCCACGGCCGCTTCCTTCCTATTCCTAGCTCTTTCCTATCTCATCGTCATGTGATGGGTAAGCATGGAGTTGGCAATTGTAATGCAAATGGACTATTGCTTCTCAGACTATGTGCAGATCATGAACTTTTCATCACCAACACTCAGTTTCGACTGCCTAACTGCTTCAAGACCACGTGGATGCATCCTCGATCCAAGCAATGGCACATTCTTGATTATGTCATTACACGGCATTGTGATAAGAAGGACATACTATTACCAGAACAGCAAGAAATATTGATGATTGTTGGACTGATCACTTAACATGTTACAGATGTGAACATTGGTATTTTTAATATTTTACAAATAAAAAAACAGGTATTATTTTGTTTTTGGAAAAACCACTTAAAGTGGGGGTAAAAGGGACTGAAAAGGGAGTTGAATTATTTTTATTAGGATACTGATATGTCAAAACTGAAGATGTTACAGATGTAAAAATTGGTAAAGGGGATGAAAAGATTGAAACATTAGTTGAATTATTTGAATGAGGATACTTATACGGTATCTAAAAAAACCTAAAGATGTTAGGCGTGAAAATGGGTATTTGGAATCTCCTTTAAAAATTAAAAAAACATGCATTTTGTGGGGCGGGACCAACTTTGGGGTAGTGGGTGAGAAATAGGAGTTGAATTATTTTCATGAGGATAAAAATATCTCAAAAACTGAAGATATCTCAGTTGTGATAATTGGTATTTGGGAGCTCCTTTATGAATAAACACATATTCTTTGTTTTTGGAAAATTCACTTAAGGGAGGAGGGGGTGGAAAGAACTGATGAAAAAGTTGAACTTTTTATGAGCATTCTTATATCTCAAAAATTGAAGATGTTACAGACGTGAGAACTGGTATTTGGAATCTCCTTTAAAAATAAAGAAACATGTATTTTTTGTTTTCAAAAAAACATAAGGGGCTGAAGAGAATTGAAAAAGCAGGTAAAGCAGGTGAATTTTTTTTTTAAATGAGTACCAGAATATCTACAGTATATGTCAAAAACCTTTGCCTGCTGCCATTTCTTGATGGATACAGTACTTTTGCATCCATCTCTTGGCGCAGGCCAGAGTAAAGTGTAGCTTCCACCGAAATCCTAGTCTCATCCATGGCTATGACAATATGGAAGCTGCTGGGGTATGGGTTGTGCTGAGTAATGACATTCAGAGCACGACTAGTGCATCTGAGTGTTATGAAAGGTGTTTCTCATAGGGTCAGTCGTGCTGCAATAGCACTTTCTGACCCAGTGAGGAAAGCAATGGCAAACTACCTCACTCCTCGTCTTGCCTAGTACGCCTCATTTTGGTGCTGCCATTGGTTTTTGCGGTTTCCTTATAACCGCATAACCTTTGGTGGTGCTATTTGAGGATCCAACCAGCCTCTGGGCTGCTGACCTAACAGACAGACATGTCAAAAACTTAACATGTTACAGACATGAAACTTGGTACTTGGAAAGTCCTTTAAAAATAAAAAGAACATGTCTTTTTTGGTTTTGGTAAATCCACCTAGGTGGGGGTGGAGGAAGGGTTGATAATGGGGTTGAATTCTTTTCATGGGAATACTTATATCTCAAAACCAGAAGATTTTTCAGATGTGGAATTAGGTATTTGAAATCTCCTTTAAAAATAAAGAAACTTTTAAAATTTATTTTTACTTGAGAGAAGACATTCTCACGTGTACAGTTCTATGTCACATGGTCATCTTAGCCCCATAAGGCAATACCACAAACGTGGTTTACAAAGAGTTTCTGGGGTAAATGAAGCTCAATTTTTTGGTGAGTTCTTATACTTTAGGGATTTTCAGATAATGTCTTTGTACAATGCTGAGGAACGATTACTTTTATCAAATTACGAAATCCATGCGAGAGAAGCCGTGGGTAACTGCTGGTAAATAATAAGAAAAGGGGCCAGATATTACAGGACTAAGGGCTAGACATATACACAAACATATATACTAATTATGAAAACTGTTAATAATATTTTAACTCAAACTAGATGGTAAACCTGATAATGTTTAATGGAACATAATAATTACCTAGGTATTATGAAGTGTTATAATATTATCTTCTCTTCATGGTCTGTAAGCATGTAGGTCACTCCTGTTTCACTTATTCTAAAGAATTTGAATCTGTAATGAAAAGCTGCAATTTACTCTAACCATCCTTTTATACAGATATGAAATCATTACCTGAACAATCCTCCTTCATGCATTCCTCAACTTCCTCACTTGGTCCAGAACATGCAGTTCCAGACAGCAGAGTTTGTCCTTCTCTCTTAGATAATGATTTGACTTCATCTATGTTTTCACCTGTAAAGTAGTTACAAAAACTCACGAGTGGTTGTTTACAAATACATTCACATGTTTTCAGATTAGCTGCTGTTTTACATAGGTACTCAGTTTAATCAAACACAGGTCCTAGTTAACATTGCCAATGGTGAGCTGACATTAAGTGCTAGACTAGGTATCTCTAGCACAGTTCTTGAGAGCTTATGGTGTTCTTTTGTTGTTTTAAAATCTCTTGCTGTGGACACGTAGTGAACTATCAAACCTAAGACTGTTGGAGGAAGGGTGGTAACTTTTTTTAAACTCCCCAAAATAATTCAACTAGATGATTGCAAGAGTAAGGTTAAGCTTAATGCAGAAGGAATATATAAGTGAAGAAAGAGGTAACAGTATCCATCTGCCACATTAAATTAATCATAACATCCTGTTTATTGCTGGACACTCTAAAGAGGAAATAATATAATTTAAGCATGATTTAGGAGGTGCTGGCCCTGGAGTGTAGGAGTAGCATACCTGCCTCTTACCCAGAGGCCCTGGGTTTGACTCCTGGTCATATGAGGGATTTTTACCTGGATCAGAGGGCTGGTTCGAGGTCCACTCAGCCTACGTGATTATAATTGAGGAGCTATCTGACTGCGAGATGGCAGCCCCGGTCTAGAAAACAATGAATAATAGCCGAGAGGATTTGTTGTGCTAACCACACGGCACCTCATAATCTGCAGGCTTTTGGGCTGAGCAGCGGTCGCTTGGTAGGCCAAGGCCCATCGGAGCTGTTACACCATGGGGTTTGGTTTGATTTTATGATTTAGAAGGTATCATAGAGGTAGATCATGAGTCCTCTGGGTGATGTATGGCTGAGACTACATATCACCTTCTTCTCTTTTATTATTTATGCTTAATTTTCTTTAGCTTTCATTCCATTCCCTGAAGGGGTACAGCAGTTCTTTTAGAGATTGATGCCCTCTCTCAGGCCAGGAAATGTGTAGTGGTGATTTGAGGTGAGGTGAAGGTGAGAGGAGAGTGGCCATCCCGGCATTTGCTTTAGTGAGGAGAACAGGAAAACACAGTAAACCATTCTCAGGACAGCGATGATGGGACCAGCCACCACCTCCCAAATAATGCACACAGCATACATTATCTACAAAGTACTTTTCTGTTCCAGTACATTAATATAATATAATATAATATAATATAATATAATATAATATAATATAATATAATATAATATAATATAATATAATATAATATAATATAATATAATATAATATAATATTAGTACATTATGCAACAAGCGTATAATGGCAATAATTAAGACATAGGTATGTTTATAAAATGAGTGAAGTGAGTTTTATAATTTCCATACGAGCGTCTTAATTACCATTGTTGGTAAGTTGCATACAACTGTTTATGCTCGACGATAATTATAACTCTATTTTTTAAATATTCATAAGTTTCTGTCGAGATGTCGCTTGACAGTTGACAGTTGAGTTCACTGAACAGAGCGCAGAGCACATGTGCTGGCTTATTGATTTTCCGTGAGTGGATTAGAGACCTTGATATGTGTAAAGAAGTGGAATCAGAGATAAGACTGTTTGCAGAGGATGTTATTCTGTACAGAGTAATAAATAAGTTACAAGATTGTGAGCGGCTGGACCTCGATAGTGTTGTAAGATGGATGGTGGACAATGCTATGATGATAAAAGGGGTTAAAGTCAGGTTGTGAGTTTCACAAATAGGAAAAGTCCTCTCAGTTTTAATTACTGTGTTGATGGGGTGAAAGTTCTTTTTGGGGATCATTGTAAGTACCTAGGTGTTAATATAAGAAAAGATCTTCATTGGGGTAATCACATAAATATGATTGTTAATAAGGGGTATAGATCTCTGCACATGATTATGAGGGTATTTAGGGGTTTTAGTAAGGATGTAAAGGAGAGGGCATAAGGGCATATAAGTCTTGGGTAAGACCCCAACTAGAGTATGGTTCCAGTGTATGGGACCCTCACCAGGATTACTTGATTCAAGAACTGGGAAAAAATCCAAAGAAAAGCAGCTCGATTTGTTCTGGGTGATTTCTGACAAAAGAGTAGCGTTACAAAAATGTTGCAAAGTTTGGGCTGGGAAGACTTGGGAGAAAGGAGACGAGCTGCTCGATTAAGTGGTATGTTCTGAGCTGTCAGTAGAGAGATGGCGTGGGAGGACATCAGCAGATGTGAAGTTTGAGTGGTGTCTTTAAAAGTAGGAAAGATCACAATATGAAGATAAAGTTGGAATTCAAGGGGCCAAATTGGGGAAAATATTCATTTATAGCAGTGGCGGCACGTGACTTTCGTTACTGGGGGTTCAACAGAAGGAAAAATCTCCCCCTCAGTATCTCCTCTTCCCCCTGTCACCTGTGCCATGACTAAGTTCAAAAAATGGGCATAACAGTGAACATAATGTACATGCCTAAAATCTTCCCTGATGAGAACTTGCACTCTGAATGGTGACCACTCATTACATTTGCTCCATCGTAACCTTGTGAAATCAACTTATCTGGGTTATCCACAACTTCGCTCGAAGAAAATTTTAACACTCTGCTATTGTCTTAGCATCATGACCAGAGGGTGAGAGGAAACCCTGGAATCTTTCAACTGGCTTACCGTTGGGAAGAATGAAAACAAATTGTGCTGTAGTTGATATATCGGTGGTCCCATCTGTGATTACCGAAATGAAGTGCGCTGTGGTGGTTTCTTTTTTTCTTCTTTTCTCATGACAGATTTCGTACATGCACGAAAGCAAATTATTTTGAATGTCTTTTGAGGTGCTTTTGAAAGCAGTAGCTTTGGACAGATGGTCTCTTAATGCAACGTCAGTTTCAGAACCAAAATTAACGAGGCCTCGAAATATGTCAGGATTTGATTATTCACTTGTTTTGTCATGCCCGCACAATGCCATCTCAAATGCACCACAGAACTTTACACAGCACATAACGATTTTTCTGTACTTGATCGTTGTCTTTTTCCACAGACTGCCTGTAAGCACAGTCAGATTACTGATGGTTATCGAGTCTCCCCAGGAGATCGAATTGTAACTGGGCAAGCATATGAGATTTAGAACTTTTGTGTTTCTTTATTTTTTTTGGGACAAATGTCCTAAATCTACCATTCCGACTTTGGTCCAAGTCCCTTCACTTTCATCATTCATGAATCATTAAAAAGAATCACCATGTTAGTAATTTCGCACCCATAGATCCACCTGGTTCTTTTATATATCCATTCTGAATTTACGCACGATTTCATTACTTTTACTTTTAGGATGCCTCGTTATATCAAGATCAGGCATTGGGCGTCCGCTGGTATCCTTAATCTTAAGTTTACGCTCAAGAGAGAGAGAGAGAGAGAAGAAAAGTTTGTCTTCTTAAGTATCATATCACCGTTCAAACTCATTATGTAGCTCCTTACCTTTCCCGGGAACAAAGATTATGGATGCAACTACAGTGCACAAAAATACACACACGGACAAAATATTGTAACTTATTTATGTCCTAAAAATTAAGTTTCTGAATGGCACAACGGTGCAGAAAAACACTCACACGCTTGCACAGCGTACAATAATAATACAAATTATGATAACTATTGCAAACTTTTGTAAACACTAGCATCACACTTGAAAAACATGAGTAAACTTCAGGATGTATGTTCGCACTGTTCACAATGTTGGTAACTCAATTTTAAGAACTCCTATAGTTAGGCAATTAGTGTTTTCATTGGTATTACATTCCTGCTACTCTCTGTCTTGGTGATTTTTACGTTAATTTTCTCTCCAAAAAGTAATTATTCCAAAGAAGGCAAATGAATAGATGCTAAGTAAGTACTGATGTATTTGGGAAAAGACATCAATTGGAATTGGGCAGTTTAATGTGCTGCTGGTAGTAATGATGCTCTTCAACACTAGCGCTAGTTATGTGCACTATTTTCTGCTACCTGAATTCCTGTAAGGGCAACAGATGGCAGGCACATACTTACCCCCAACACCTCCGACAACGCGACTTGAGAGAGTGGCAAATTGCGCATGCATAAAGCTCGGATATCTGTTTCTGCAATATCCTGGTCTTGTCTACGTGCCGGCCGATGTCCCCCCGCACCTCGCCACTCCCTTCGCCTAGGTATGGACGGAGAGATCGCCTTCCAAGGGGGTTCATTCCAGACAAGTAACCAGCCACGGAACGTGCGCATTTCACAGGAGTACGAGTATATTACGGATAGATGGGCTAAGCAAGAGCTTCGAGATTGACATGGGAGTTATGAATATTAAGTAGTTGAGTACAATTTGATATAAACTGGAGGTTCATTGCTCCATTGCACTATACCAGAAACTGCCACTGGTTTACAGGAAGGGGAGTTAGGGATTGGAATAACCTACCAAGATAAAGGTTCAATAATTTTCCAATTTCTTTGCGATCATTTAAGAAAAGGCTAGGAAAACAACAGATAGGAAATCTGCCACCTGGGTGACTGCCCTAAATGCAGATCAGTAGTGACTGACCTTCAGCTATAAAAAGTTCTCTACATTGTGTTTCAAGAATAGCTAGTTACTGTAGCATGTGAACTGGTAGCAAACTTTGAAGTCCAAAGCTGCAGTTGCTCTGCATCTCCACCAACTCAGTATATTGTACAAAGGTCATATATGAAGATGATGATGATATTGATGATGATGCTAATCATAACTGGATCTCTGCTGGGTGATCTGTAGATGGGTTTCAATTAATTATATCAAGTAGGTATTTTGCTTTAACAGAATTTATCAGACAAGTATTTCCCCAAAGGTTTTACAAGACCAGCAGAAAGGACAAGTTAAGGAAAATATAAAAGTAAATCTATTCTGACATTTCACTTCACTACAGTCTATAATACCTTCTAGAGCAGCCAGTGAAACTCCCTCCATGGATTCAGGTTCCACTTCACGTTTCTTTTCAGTTATAAGACAATCTCTTTTACGTGTCTTGATACCAGGACCACATTTCACACTGCATTCGGACCAAGGTTTCCATTCTGACCATTTTCCATCTGAAATTGGATATAAAAGTCCTCATCATCATCATTATGAACCTTACTCACTTTGCTTGGACGAGGATATTGACAAAATGGATATTCTTATATTTAGAAGATGTGGTGGAGATGATTGTTGTTTGAAGGGGTTTGGACAGAAAGAAATGACTACAATGATTATTAGATTGAATTTAAAACAGGAAGGAAGAATCAATTTAAAATTTGAAAAAGGAAGGAAGAATCAATTAAAAACAATTATAGATTTTCTACATAAATAGGTATATCAAAAGAAAACAAATGTTCCCTGATTAAACAGCTACCTAAAATTTATAAATTTTTACCCCGAGAGCAAATGATGAGATCATTGGTAGTCTCGTTATCAGCTAATATGAGATTGAGTTTTTCTTGTAGATTAAGTTTGTTTATAAAGTCAGAGAGATCCTTCTACTCCCCCTGTGGGTGGGGGCAGTAGAATAACACCCACAGTATCCCCTGCCTGTAGCAAGTGGTGACTAAAAGGGGCCCCAGGGGCTCTGAACTTTGGAGCGTGGGTTGGCAACCATAGGGCCCTGAGCTGAGTCCTGGCATTGCTTCCACTTACTTGTTCCAAGTTCCTCACTGTCATCTATCCTATCCGACCTGCCTTGGCCAACTCTTGTTCTTTTTGACCCCGACGGTATCAGAGCACTCAAGGCCTAGTGAGTCTTTCATTTTCATGCCCATCGTGGCCCTTGCCTTTCTTTGGCCAATACTTTAATTTTTTGAAGTGTCAGATCCCTTCCATTTTTTCCTCTGATTAGTGTTATATAGAGGATGGTTGCCTAGTTGTACTTCCTCTTAAAACAATAATCACCACTACCACCACCACCATGGTAAAATCAGATTGACACAAACACACTGAGAGATTTTCTCCTGTTAGGAGGTAAGAGAGTGTGGATATTTCATGAACTATTACTCAGTTTATATAAAACTATGACTTCCTTCCATTAAGACAGGAAAGAGGTTTACCATATTTCAGTTGTCTTTCTAATTTCCCTCAGCTGGTTGGGTTTTCAGATAACTGGTCAGTCCAACTTGTAAGACTCCCTACCAGGTACATCCACAATTCTAGAGGAAAATATCACTTTTGCAACCTGGTCTGGTAATTCATTTTTCACAGTAGCGGTAATGGAATGAAATGCCGTATGGCTTTTAGTGCTGGGATATCCCAGAACGGGTTTGGCTCGCCAGGTGCAGGTCTTTCTATATGACTCCCGTAGGCGACCTGTGTGTCATGATGAGGATGAAATGATAATGAAGACAACACATACACCCAGCCCCCGTGCCATTGGAATTAACCAATTAAGGTTAAAATCCCCGACCCGGACGGGAATCGAATCCAGGACCTTCTGAACCGAAGGCCAGTACACTGACCATTCAGCCAACGAGTAGGACACAGTAATGGTGATCGGGAGTTAGAAGTGGGAGGGCACAAAAATTTATAGGGAGCAAAAAGTATCAGGGTTGAAGGGCTAGAGCAGAGAAGATGGGTGGGTTTAGGGCATAAAAATTGAAAAATATAGCCTTCTTAATGCACTCAGGGCAAATTTCAATAGAGATGTAAACGTTTAGTCTACCAATTTTAGTGCGGTAATAAGTGAACTATACAATAAAACGTTCACCAAAGGCACAATAATTACACATGTATTACAATTTAACAGAAGTTTGGCGTGATTATTCAATTAAAATGTCATTTAGAATTTGACTACACACTAACAATGTTACCGACACTAGATAGAATTACACAGACACATTTACTGAGCGAGACTGCCAGAATGATGAATGTGAGCAGCAAGAAGTTGAATCATACCTGGGTCCGTAATCTTAGCAAAAATATACCCCTGATACGTTCTTCGCAGCACAGGCAATTTTTTAAATAACTCTTAGGTTCTTCAGTCTGTCAAAACTTAAAAAATAGGTGGCTGAAATGGAATAAAAAAGTTTTTCTGCACAAAGTGTGTGGGGGTGGGGGGTGGGGGAGGCAAATCCCCACCTCACCTCCTTAATACTCCTCCCATGTGGCTAGAAAGTAAATGTGGAGGTGATTTTGGTACCAGCATGAGAAAGCCTGGCTAAAAGATCATGGATCTGGTGCACAAACTGGTGTTGCAGAAAACAAGAATCTATAGATTATAACAAGCTGAAAGAGTCAGAAGTTAATAAATGTAAAGAAACAAACTTGCTTCCTCTTTGCTTGTGTGCTGCATCTGACAGGGTTGTGAACTAGTCTCTGGCTGACTACCACAATGGTTACTCAGTGCTGTGTGGAGTGACAAGTGGGGGGTCGTGTAATGCATGGAATAGAAGAGAGGGAGGGATAGGAAAGTCCAAGTCTTGTTGACTTCTGTTATTTTGATTCATGCATCTGGTAGTGAAAGTTTTCAAAATAAATGGGAGAATGGAATTAAAGAGGATGTTAGTTTTCTTTTAGTAATTTCATTCAGTTTGCTAGAAGCATTTGAATGTCAATTTAAATGTATGAAAAACTTCTCAGTAATATTGAGTAAGGAACCCTTTTGCATAGTCTTAATAATATAAATAATAATATAAAACTGTGTTGGCATTCTTCCATATGATTACCCACAGCAGAGAACCTATTGTATTTAGACGTGTTTAGATTCTCCTCCCCGCTCTTTCTTCTTATTATTTTTGCACATTCAATTCTCTATTTCCATTTCTCTCTGTATTTTAAATTCCACCTGTCATTTTATTCAGATTTCTGTGACTGGCATTCCTCAATATAATTTGTCAACTATGCAATTGGGCACGATGTTTCACCTCAACACAGCTCAACTACTTTCCATGTTATATATGCTATTATACTAAAGACCTACTCATATCACATTTTATAATGAGGGAGCATTATATAATTTTTTAAAAGCAATATCTTGCTTCCATTCCATTTTAATCCTTAGTGAGTGTGACTATGTCATTTTTTCTGTTGTATATTAAAGTTTCAATGCAACATATTTAGTAACCGATTTTCAATTAAGGTATAAATACATCACAATCCTTCGAATGGAGAAATTAACTTAACATAAAATGTAATAGTCTTCATACTGAAATCCATATAAGCTTACTTTCACCAACACAATGTTAACAGAAAAACCTAAAAATAGAAAAAATAGGAAAAGTCTTCTCTGTTTTAATTACTGCAGTGATGGAGTGAAAGTTCCTTTTGGGAATCATTGTAAGTATGAAAACCTACAACCTCTTTTCCAGTCAATGACCAGGTCAGGGATGGGATGAATGAAGTCCCCAACTTGCGGCGAGTTGTGCCGGCTGCCAAAGCTTGTCACACTCCTCTGGGGCAATGATTAATGACAGATGAAATGAAATGATAGTGGAGAGTGTTGCTAGAACGATAGATGACAGGGAAAACCTGAGTATCCAGAGAAAAACCTGTCTGCTTCCGCTTTGTCCAGCACAAATCTCATATGGAGTGACCAGGATTTAAACCACGGCATCAAGCGGTGAGAGGCCGGCATGCTGCCGTCTGAGCCACGGAGGCTACATCATCTAGGAAAGATCTTCATTGGGGTAATAACATAAATGGGATTGTAAATAAAGTGTACAGATCTCTGCACATGGTTATGAGGGTGTTTAGTGGTTGTAGTAAGGATGTAAAGGAGAGGGTATATAAGTCTCTGGTAAGACCCCAAATAGAGTATAGTTCCAGTGTATGGGAACCTCACCAGGATTACTTGATTCATGAACTGGAAAAAATCCAAAGAAAGCAGCTCGATTTTTTCTGGGTGATTTCCGACAAAAGAGTAGCATTAAGAGGTAAGAATTTCATATTGTTCCATAGTGAAGTGAGTTCACTATTAAGTTGAAAGAAGATATATGATGGTGCAACCTTTCAATATTATTAAAATAAGAAATGTAAGTTTTAAAGGCTTGATTTGAGAGAAGATATATGATAATGCAACCTTTCAATACTATTAAAATAAGAAATGTAAGTTTTTAAGTTTTAAAGGCTTAGAACTTTTTAAATTTTTTGTTGGGTTTCCATAAACTTTTGGAAGCACAGTGCTGATTGGCACATATGTCTTGCTACTCTTCAAGAACTTGCTCCGTACTACATTTACGTATTTGATCTATGACTTCTTCATGATTTTTGGAACTATCAACAAGCAGCAGTGCTGACGCCTAAAATTATACAGTGCCTCATGAACTGCAACTGAAAAATATGTATTTGATCCTAGACTTCTTCATAACATTGAAATTGGTGAAAGTGTTATAGTGCTTCATAAACAGCATCTGACGGAATTATTTAAACTTCCCATTTTGTTTACTTGTGCATTGTCTTTTATACTTATTTGTGATCAGTTGAAATTTCAACACGGAGGTAGCAGGTAGGGACCCTTTTCACAGGTAGCCCTACCCAGGGAGTGGCGCCCCTGCCTATGTGAGTCCCAGAGCACACTGACCCGGTGTGTAACATTTGGTAAGGGTCCCAGCTCAGGGTTACGAGTGAAGACCTCAATGACTTCTACAGCAGAGAAGGTGGACTTCGGTACGGTGGAGATGGCGGAAGAGGCAGCCCTGTACTCAGGGATTAATATGAGTACAACCTGCTGCCTTGTAGGTTGAGGTGACTGGACACCAAAGGCTAAGGGAGAAAATCCTGAAAGAAAATCTCCATCTGTGTTAGGCTCAGCAGGTCAACACAGGGATTACTGAAGAAGTTGCTTTCAAGAATAATACGAGCCTCGGATGTAGGAATTCATGACGACGACATCAGTTTGGTGTGAATGACGGTTTACAGCCCGATGTTACACCAGCTACCCAAACCAAACGAAGACAAAGTATCAGAGTGGGAACATTAAATATCCTGACAGTGACAACAAAACTGAAGAGCTGGTCAATGAAAAGGAGGAAACTTCTGATCATGGGCCTGAGTGAAACAAAGTGGAAGAAAACTGGGAAAATGAATATCAGAATGGACTATAGTCTCTACTGGTCTGGAAATAAAGTAGAGTCTTAGAATGGAGTAGGATTTTTTAATACATAAAGACAAAGATGCTTGTAGTGAAGTTGAGTTTGTTAGTGAAAGGATAATTAAGTTATCTGTGAACTTAGGAGGGAAAAAGTACAATGTGATCCAAGTCTATGCTGCACAGGTAGGATGCTCAAAAGAGGAAAAGGCCAACTTCCTTAATAACCTGAAGAACACACTATGACAATCTAATTGTAATGGGCGATTTTAATTCACAAGTTGGCTCACAACAAACAGAATATGAATCCACACTGGGCCCTCATGGAATGGGAAACAGAAATGAAGAGGGAGAATATATGCTAGATCTATGCATGAGAACAACCTGATAGTGAGTAACACTTGGTTCAAGAAAAGGGACCCCCATAAAATCACAAGATATAGCTGTGATGATAAAATAGGTACAGTAATAGATTATATTCTGATAGATCAAAATGTATGGAAAAATGTCAATGATGTCAAGGTCATTCCAAGTGAAGACCTTGGTGGAGACCATAGACTGTTGGTTGCAGTTATTGCAGAGAAAAGACCTCCCAAAGTCTGTAACAAAAGAGTCTCAAAAATAAAAACTTGGCGACTAACCGAGCCAAGTGTAAAGGAAGAATTCAGGGAAGGTGTCCGCAGGTTGTTGCCGAGAGAAGAACTGAAATTGGTAGATGAGGAATGGGATACTCTAAATAAGGTTGTGCTTGGTACAGCAGAAAAAGTATGTGGACGACAGAGTCAAATAAGAAAACCTAAAGAAACTGCCTGGTGGAATGATGATGACAGAAACTGTGCAAGAAGATCCTTGTATCAAGCAAGAACATGGGGAGATCAACATGAAATAGAGGAGAAGCTGTCACTTTACAGAAAGAAAAAATTACAGGTCAAACAGTTGGTTGTAGCTGAAAAGCAGAAATGCAAGGAAGATCTGGCTACCAAAATAACACAGGATGGAAATAAAAAAACTGTTATACAGTATTGTTAAGAATAGAAGAACTCAAAATGAATCTATCCAATCTGTAGAACTTCCTAATGGTGAGGTGACTAGAGATAGGACCAAAGGAGTTCCAAAGGCTCTTTGATACTCTGCTGCACTGTTATGAAAATGTCACTCCATTAGATGATGAACCTTATGATTTTGGCAACACAAATACCATTAGTCTGACATGGTTGGAAGTAGAGACAGCAATATCTAAGCTGAAAAACAACACATCAACTTGATCAGATGAATTAAGTGTTGAGATGATCAAAGCACTAGGAGAGGTTGGACAACAGTGGATGTACAGGGTACTAAATAGAATCTGGAAAGAGAATGTAATACCCAATGACTGGAAGCAAGGAGTCATCATCCCATTGTTGAAAAAAGGTGATAGAAAGAAATGTACCAACTACAGAGGTATAACTCTGCTGTCATATGGCCTCAAAATCTATGAATCCATCCCTTTTTTTTTTTTTTTTTTTTTTTGCTAGGGGCTTTACGTCGCACCGACACAGATAGGTCTTATGGCGACGATGGGATAGGAAAGGCCTAGGAGTTGGAAGGAAGCGGCCGTGGCCTTAATTAAGGTACAGCCCCAGCATTTGCCTGGTGTGAAAATGGGAAACCACGGAAAACCATTTTCAGGGCTGCCGATAGTGGGATTCGAACCTACTATCTCCCGGATGCAAGCTCACAGCCGCGCGCCTCTACGCGCACGGCCAACTCGCCCGGTAATCCATCCTTGAGAGCAGCATTAGAAAATATGTTCAACCTACACTTGAGGAGGAATAACATGGATTTAGACCTCATAAATCAACTATAGACCTCATTTTTGCCATCAGAATGATCTATGAGAAGTATTTGAAGAAAGGTAAAATACTTATAACTGTTTTTCCTGGACATCGAGAAAGCATATGACCATGTACCACATTTCCATTAGATTTCAAGATCAGCTTGTACAAAATATATCTAGTACCTATATTGATGTATGTTCTGGAAGCAGTAACACTTATTGGACCAACAAAGAATTGTCTTCAGGCAACAGAAATGAAGTTGCTCCATTCTTGTCTACAAAAATCAAAAATGGATAAAATAAGGAATAGGGATATCTGGCAACAGCTTGGAATGGAAACAAGCCTGCTGGAGACTCTAGAAGTGAAGAGACTGCAATGGTATGGTCACATGAAAAGAATGGACCCTCATAGAACTCCTCGAACATACTTTGACTACAATGTTCCTGGGAAGAGCCCAGGAGGAAGACCTCGTGATGTTTGGGAAAGACAGATAATGAAGGACCTTGAAATTAGAGATGTGAACTGGCATCGCATATCTGAGCAGCATCTGTGGATGGATAGGACAATCTGGAGGAGGCTCATACACAACAGCACCTGGCTTGCTGGAGCGAAGAAATAATGATGATGATGAATACTCCCTACAGTGTTTTACTGCTTCACAAACAGCAACTGATGGATTTATTTAAACTTCACATTTTATTTACCTGTGCATTGTTTTTATACTTATTTGTGATCAGCTGATGACCAAGAATAATGGTCGAAACCGGTACCAATTATAATTAAGTAGGAATGTAAAACTTATATTTCTTATTTTAGTAGTATTGAAAGGTTGAACCATCATATATCTTCTTTCAACTTAATGGTGAAAAGAGTAACATTACAAAAATGTTGCAAAGTTTGGGGCTGGGAAGACTTGGGAGAAAGAAGACAAGCTGCTTGACTACATCTGTATCATAAGTGGTATGTTCCGAGCTGTCAGCGGAGAGATGGCGTGCAATGATATTAGTAGACAAATAAGTTTGAGTGGTGTCCTTAAAAGTAGGAAAGATCACAATATGAAGATAAAGTTGGAATTCAAGAGGACAAATTGGGGCAAATATTTGTTTATAGGAAGGGGAGTTAAGGATTGGAATAACTTACTAAGGGAGATGTTCAATGAATTTCCAATTTCTTTGAAATCATTTAAGAAAAGGCTAGGAAACAACAAATGGGGAATCTGCCACCAGGGCAAGTGCCCTAAATGCAGATCAGTATTTATTGATCCACTTGAATGTCCAATGGTTAAGGTACTTGTTTTCTAGATTTCTTGGTGAACTGCATTTTACCATAACTTTTACAGTCTAGAATAATTATCTGCTGTTGTGGTATCACCAACGTTAAACAAACAGCAAATAAAGCCAATATACAAAGAGTCCTGTGAACGCTACTCCTACAAATACTTCAGATGCCAGAGCTTGAAGGCACTAAGTCCTGGAAACTCCGTACAACTTCAACTCAGTCCACCTGTCCGCCACCATATTAAACCACAATAAGTCGCTGTGTCCGGATTGCGGTGTTAGTGCGTCATTCAACAGAGCAAGCCTGTCTGGACTGCCTCGGAGAGGCTCAGACGTCATCAGCAGCCCGCAGCCCACAATGTTCAAACCAGCACTACCACATTTTCAACTCATTGTATACCACTTCAGGCTTTAAGCTACTTGTTTACAAGAATAAAATTTGGCACTCTTATACCGTGTTATACCGTACATTTATTTCAAGTGTTACCTCAAGACCTTCCACAATACATAATACACACATGTTGTACCTCTAATGTTCTTGTACTGATTTTAATTGAGTTCCGTTAGACTAAGTTTTTATCCGCTTTTTGGATACATGGGACTGTTTAATGTTTTTTTGTGTATTTAGGTTGTTTTAAGGTTTTTTCTTATTAGTGTTAATTTATTCTTTAAAAGTTTCTCACATCCGTTACTGAAGATGGTACCATGGGTACCAAAACTAGTCTAACAATATGAAATAAATATTTATACCTGTATATTGAAGTGTTGATTAGGTGGAACATCATCCCCATTTTTCTTCATTGTATAGCCTAACCTTGTCAAAAACACCAAGGGGATTACTCAAGGCTTAATATTTCCAACCAATGACCGAATTACTACCAATAGCATCATCATGTCCTCTCTCCATAAGAACTCTGTAGAGAAGTTTGGGACTGAACCCAGGCTTTTGGCGTACAATCTAGTGATTAGGAATTGTATACAACCACCTCTGGCTAACATTCTAAAAATGAAAATTTTTTTGCCAGTGGGACTCAACCAATGTATTACGAACATAAAGACTTAATGTTTTAATGATCATGGCCACCAGGAGGGGCTGTTACCTATTAGATGTCTTCAGGTTTACACCTGAAAACATCAGTGTAAAGGAATGGAACACCTCATAAGCAAAAGTAATCACTTTTAAGAGTTGATAATAACTCAAAGATAAAGGATTGGTGTTCAGAAGATGATCTGATGCCATTTAACATTGCAAATTTCCATATCATAATATTTTTAGGTTTTATATGATCAAGACCTTACTGATGAACAGGAAAGGCACCATAGAAGACCTGGAAAAAGTCGAAAGATGTATCCTCCAGAAAATTCATGGGCTAAGAGGGATCCTGGATGGAACCTACTGACTGAAAGCGAACAGTTGGAAATGGCTAACACTAGCATGAGACGTAGTTCGGCTGAAGTTTTACGGACCTTTTGAGAATAGGCAATAGCAGGCTTATGAAGATCATCTCACTCATCACAAGCTACAAGATTGGAAGCACATGGCTCAATGAAGTAAAAAGTAGACTTTGTTTCCACTGGGATTTCTGATAATGATGTCTCAGACCACCCTAAATTTTGTAAAATGGTAAACTCATGGTCTCCTCTACCAAAGACTGTTAAATCTTGCAAACCTCTTTCACAGGAAAGAAAGGAAAAACTAATAGCAGGACTCAAGAGGTACTGGTAATGAGAGCGAGCATCCAAAAAGAGCTAGTCATAAGCGCTCCCTAGTGGGCTTAAATCACTAATAATAAAATGATCAAGACGAATGAATGAATGAATGAATGAATGAATGAATGAATGAATGAATGAATGAATGAATGAATGTTGACCAAATTTTCTTTCTATCAGGAAACAGATTCCTTTGGTAGTACAGTAGAACCTGGTTTGTCTGGGCTGATTATGTATATCGTATTTCTACATTAAACTCACTCCATTTAAGAACTAATTTAAAATCTAAGATGAGTATTCTTTTAAATTTAAGAGGATTTCTTTGAAGGAAAAAATCTTTAATTCTGAGACAATTACTCTGAAATATTCAGAAATGGCTTTCAACTTACAGACGGAAATATTATACAATTTGTTCAACTAACGATAATGTGATAGTAATTCTGATGATGATGCAGATACAGAAGCAAGAGATGCATGTTTCAGTCACAACAAAGTGGCAACAATGTGTTAATGTACTAAGAAGAGCAACCTGACATGTCATCAGTCTACAAGGCCAAAAAGCATGTGAACTTCACTCAAAACTGAAACAAAAGAAACTTACAGCCTTCTTAATAAGATGTACAGTCTCTAGCTGAAGTAAAATTTATACTATATTTGCATTAATTGTTAAATTTAGATACATCTTTTGCTTTGTACTGTTTATAGTTTTGTAAAAGTATATAAAATGTGCAAAGAATATATAAAAACTGGGTTAATGTTGTTAATGAATTCCCTGGGTTATCTGGACCTTTTGTCATCTAGGTCAGATCCAGTCCCATTTGAGCTGGATAAACAGGGTTCTACTTTACCCATAAACATATAAAGAAAGTTTTTTGAACTTGTCATATTACGGTACCTAACTTTGGTGCACAGGATAAACCCTCGCAGGTATGGGTTTGGAAACGTGGGCCTTCACATTTAAGCTGTGGAGTTGAAGGCACAGGTTTGGTGCAACTGCGTTCTTGATAGCGTGAACCAAGTCCACACTTAGCACTGCAGGGTGACCAAGGCGTCCAATTAGTCCAACCACCTCGAACTGAAACACGATTCTAAAATCATCAGTTATATTATAAATATGTAAATCTTCATTGGGTTACAAGTTCAATAGGAATGAAGGGTACCACTTACCAGGACAGCCCACATTATGCTTGACACAGTGTAAAGCATTCCAGTAGTCCATCTGTAAAATAAAAACCAGTAGATGTTTAAGTATGTACTATGTACTGAAATTGATTAAAAACCACACAAATGATACCAAATATATTCAAGGCAAAATATTTTTTGTATAAAACAGTTTCATATCTAGCAAATTTATGGAATTGAAAACAGTTTCATTCACATCCATCACAGGTGACAGATACAAGTGGAGCCAGGAGCACAATGAGACCCCACCTCAGTCCCTCGAAAGGGTAAGGGCAAGATCTCAGTTCTTTATTAAACTATCGTGGTAATAAAAATTAGTAGTACAGTAGGAATTATACAAAGAATGTTCCAAAATTAAGGCTCATGGTCTTCAGTAGATTACGTGAATCCTCAGTGAAGACAGAGGTGAAAATATCAGTGATGAAATTCTTCCGAGAAAATGTTATCATTACAAGTTATATGTTGCTCCAGAGTTCTGAGCATGCCTTATATTTTAACTATTGTCCAGGGTCTACAAGAAATTTCTAAAATGTTTGAGGGAATGGAACAGTCATATTTGAAAATGGATTAGCAAGTCAAGATCCTGTTTGTTACCGGTATGCATCCCCTGTGTGAAATGATCAGTCTTGAAGCCCTAATGACATTTATATTCCAACTCTTGATGTTGTTAACCCTTACAGACCAGGCACTCATGTCTGTGAGTGTCTTTTATACATTTAATTGACATTAGAGTTTAGCACTGTGGAGTTGGGACCAGTCTCACATGAGAGTGAGGATTCCAAGGATCAGGATATTATTACAGCAATTGGTTACTGTGGAATAGCTGACTGTTGCACTAGGTTTATGTGGGCATAACAACAACTGTGAAGTTTTTCATTTTTAAAAATAATTCTTACTGATATTCTAAGGTAACCTGTTATATGAAGGTTTTAAGTGTTATTATATGAATTTCATCTTAATTAACGTAAGGTATACATGCAACTGAGGACGATATTCATTTGAATATATACCTTTACAAAAGTGAGTATTCAGAGTATACTGCATCAGATGGGACTGTCTCCAATGGGGGGGGGGGGGGGGGCAGTTTTCAAATAAAATAGCTGATGTCGAATTAATTTAGCCATGGAGCTGGATAAACTCGTGTCCTCACCCCAAGCTGGTGCAGCTCTTTTCAGGAACACCCCCAATGGAACTGAGCTGCATGTACCACTTTAACCACACACCAGCCCTCCTGACATTCTTAGATATCTGGCAGTACTAGGAATTGAACCCAGGTCACTAAGAATGGTAGCTAATAGTACCAACATTTACGCTATGGAGGTAGACTTCAATACAATGAAATTTCGTATGGCTTTTAGTGCCGGGATATGGATATCCCAGGACGGGTTCGGCTCGCCAGGTGGAGGTCTTTCTATTTGACACCCATAGGCGACCTGCGCATCGTGATGAGGATGAAATGATGATGAAGACAACACATACACTCACCCCCCGTGATGTTCGAATTAACCAATTAAGGTTAAAATCCCCGACCCGGTCGGGAATCAAACTCTGAACTGAAGGCCAGTACGCTGACCGTTCAGCCAATGAGTCAGACTTCAATACAATGAAAAGTGTAGAGAAAAAGATTGTTAGTGTTACAAATTTTAACATTAATTTTAATTTCGTGTGGCTATTTCTAGCCGAGTGCAGCCTTTGCAAGGCAGACCCTCCGATGAGGGTGGGCGGCATCTGCCACGTGTAGGTAACTGCGTGTTATTGTGGTGGAGGATAGTGTTATGTGTGGTGTGTGAGTTGCAGGGATGTTGGGGACAGCACAAACACCCAGCCCCCGGGCCATTGGAATTAACCAATTAAGGTTAAAATCCCCGACCCGACCGGGAATCGAACCCGGGACCCTCTGGACCGAAGGCCAGTACGCTGACCATTCAGCCAACGAGTCGGACATTTTAACATTAAAAAACTGAAACTAAATTTTGTGGGTATTCATAACAGTTCAGACTCAGCCCTCATAGTAACAACTCATTTTCCTCAAAGTTTGTATTTTGAATTTCAGAAATCACTCAAATGTACTCATTTTAGATTAAAAGAACACATAAAAAGAAAAGAAAATTTGAATTAGTTTGCACTGAGGTCTGTAAGGATTAACTTAGCCACAAAATTTCAAAGTTAATTTGTAAACTCATGTATTTTCTTTCACTTTGTATGTTTGTGATATTGTCATATAATTAAATAAATAAAGCAAGTCAAAAAAAAACTAAACAAAACTAAAAGAAACTGATATCATTAAAATATTTCAGGAGTTTATAAGGCACTATATCATAGATCAGGACCAGATTATTAGTAGACCTGTCGTCATCATCAGGTATTCAGTCCTGTGACTGGTTTGTTCCTGTGATAGATCTTCTCCATTTGACTCAGTCCTGAACAGCACAATTCACCTCTTGTTAATAAACCTAGGAAATATAATTTAAAAATCTTCATCTCACAGTTATATTTTGTGAATACTGGATGATTTCCATAAGGTCAGGAGTAAAATTTAATGAAAGTATTATTCTGTCATTTGTAAGAATATTTTATGACAGTAAATATAAACACAACTTACATGACATAATTTAATTACATTGCATTTTTGTCTTCTAATATTCAGTTATCTTTTACTGTTGTAGGATACCTTTGATTGCCCTGTAATATTTCATCCATGAAGCTGTGTGAGGCGGGACTACAGTATCCTGGTTAATAACAATTAATCCATATTGACAACCACATACAATCTTCTACTGGGTCACTGTATTCAACAGTTTTGGTGTTTATAGATGTCCAACCTCCTCTGTGAACCATGTGACCTTGCCGCAGTGGGGAGGCTTGCGTGGTCCCAATGATGCAGATAGCCGAGCCGCAGGTGCAACCATATCGGATGGGTATCTGTTGAGAGACCAGACTAACGAATGGTTCATCGAAAGGGGGGTAGCAGCCTTTCAGTAGTTGCAAGGGCGGCAGTCTAGATGATTGACTGATATGGCCTTGTAATAATACTTAACATGGCTTAGCTGTGTTGATACTGCTATACGGCTGAAAGCAACAGGAAACTACAGCCGTAACTAACTCCCGAGGACATGCAGCTCTCTCTGTATGAATGATGTACTGATGATGGCTTCCTCCCGGGTAAAATATTCTGGAGGTAAACTAGTCCCCCATTCAGATCTCCGGGTGGGGACTACACGAGAGGGGGCGATCATCAGGAAGATGGATACTGACATTCTGCGAGTCAGAGCGTGGAATGTTAGAAGTTTGAATCGTTGGGATAGGTTAGAGAATCTGAAAAGGGAGATGGATAGGCTAAAGTTAGATGTAGTTGGTGTAAGTGAAGTACATTGGCAGAAAGAACAAGATTTTTGGTCAGGCGACTACTGAATTATCAACACAAAATCAAACAGGGGAAATGCAGGAGTTGGTTTAATACTGAATAAGAAAATAGGGCAGCGGGTAAGCTACTATGACCAGCATATTGAAAGAATTATTGTCGTCAAGATAGACACCAAACCAATGCCCACCACAATAGTGCAGGTCTATATGCCTACTAGTTCAGCGGATAATGAAGAAATTGAAAGAATATATGAGGAGATAGAATATTTAATACAATATGTAAAAGGTGATGAGAATATAATTGTGATGGGAGACTGGAATGCAGTGGTAGGCCAAGGAAGAGAAGGTAGTACAGTAGGAGAATTTGGATTGGGACAAAGGAATGAAAGAGGAAGTCGGCTGGTTGAATTCTGCACTGATCATAATTTAGTCCTTACCAATACTTGGTTCAAACACCACAAAAGATGGCTGTATACATGGATGAGACCTGGAGACACTGGAAGGTATCAAATAGACTTCATTATGATTAGGCAGAGATTCAGAAACCAGGTGTTGGATTGCAAAACTTTTCCAGGAGCAGACGTGGACTCTGACCACAACTTGTTGGTCATGAAATGCCATCTGAAGTTGAAGAAATTGAAGAAAGGAAAGAATGCAAAAAGATGGGATCTAGACAAGTTGAAAGAAAAGAGTGTGAGGGATTGTTTCAAGGAACATGTTGCACAAGGACTAAATGAAAAGGCTGAAGGAAACACTATAGAGGAAGAGTGGAGAGTCATGAAAAATGAAGTCAGTAGGGCTGCTGAAGAAATGTTAGGAAGGAAGAAAAGATCAACTAAGAATCAGTGGATAACTCAGGAGATACTAGACCTGACTGATGAATGACGAAAATACAAGAATGCTAGAAATGAAGAGGGCAGAAAAGAATACAGGTGATTAAAGAATGAAGTGGATAGAAAGTGCAAGGTAGCTAAGGAAGAATGGCTGAAGGAGAAGTGCAAGGATATCCTGGGAAAGGTAGATGCTGCATATTGGAAAATCAAGAAAACCTTTGGAGAAAGGAAATCTAGGTGTATGAATATTAAGAGCTCAGATGGAAAGCCACTTCTAGGGAAAGAAGACAAAGCAGAAAGATGGCAGGAGCATATCCAACAGTTGTATCAAGGTAAAGATGTAGATAATTTGGTTCTGGAATATGAAGAGGCTGTTGATGCTGATGAAATGGGAGACCCAATTTTGAGGTCAGAGTTTGACAGAGCTGTGAGTGACCTAAATAGGAACAAGGCACCTGGAATTGATGACATTCCCCCTGAATTACTGACTGCCTTAGGAGAAACCAGCATGGCAAGGTTATTTCATTTAGTGTGCAAGATGTATGAGACAGGAGAAGTCCCATCCAATTTTCGGAAGAATGTTGTTATACCTATTCCCAAGAGAGCCGGTGCTGACAGGTGTGAAAACTACCGCACCATTAGTTTAGTATCTCATGCCTGCAAAATTTTAACACGTATTATTTACAGAAGAATGGAAAAACAAGTTGAAGCTGAGTTGGGAGAAGATCAGTTTGGCTTCAGAAGAAATGTAGGAACACGTGAAGCAATCCTGACTTTACGTCTGATCTTAGAGGATCGAATCAAGAAGGACAAGCCCACGTACATGGCATTTGTAGAGCTAGAAAAAAAATAAAAATCAGTCTGCAGTGATAAGAATCGAGGGCTTTGAAAAAGAAGCAGCAATCCAGAAAGGAGTGAGGCAAGGCTGCAGTTTGTCCCCTCTCCTTTTCAATGTTTACATAGAACAGGCAGTAAAGGAAATCAAAGAGAAATTTGGAAAGGGAATCACAGTCCAAGGAGAGGAAATCAAAACCTTGAGATTTGCCGATGATATTGTTATTTTATCTGAGACTGCAGAAGATCTCGAGAAGTTGCTGAATGGTATGGATGAAGTCTTGGGTGAGGAGTACAAGATGAAAATAAATAAGTCCAAAACAAAAGTAATGGAGTGCAGTCGAACGAAGGCAGCTGATGTAGAAAATATTAGATTAGGAAATGAAGTGTTAAAGGAAGTAGATGAATATTGTTACTTGGGTAGTAAAATAACTAACGACGGCAGAAGTAAGGAGGATATAAAATGCAGACTAGCACAAGCAAGGAAGAGCTTTCTTAAAAGAAATTTGCTCACTTCAAACACTGATATCGGAATTAGAAAGATGTTTTTGAAGACTTTCATGTGGAGTGTGGCATTGTATGGAAGTGAAACATGGACAATAACTAGCTCAGAAAGAAAGAGAATAGAAGCTTTTGAAATGTGGTGTTACAGAATAATGCTGAAGGTGAGATGGATAGATTGAATCACGAATGAAGAGATACTGAATCGAATTGGTGAGAGGAGATCGATTTGGCTAAATTTGACGAGAAGAAGAGACAGAATGATAGGACACATCTTAAGACACCCAGGACTTGTTCAGTTGGTTTTTGAAGGAAGTGTAGGTAGTAAGAACAGTAGGGGTAGACCAAGGTATGAATATGACAAGCAGATTAGAGCAGATGTAGGATGCAATAGTTACGTAGAAATGAAAAGGTTAGCACAGGATAGGGTGGCATGGAGGGCTGCATCAAACCAGTCTATGGACTGATGACTCAAATAACAACAGATGTCCAACCCAGCCAACCTTATAAGATTGTTTAACATCACAGCCTGTTAACACTTATTATAAGTTACTGCAATCAAGACTATGAATGGTTGTATTCTATGCCTACAAATTGACAAAGTACCATCTAACTTGATAAAATATCTTCACAAAAAACATCAACATTATGTAGTAACTAACGGACATTGGTTTCACTCTTTGAATCTTTACCACTGAAAATTAAAAATATTGAACTTTTGAAGTGTTTTCCTTCATTACATTTTCTAAATGTTTTGTGCTTGTCAGTTTTTTAATAACTTTTTTCCAATTTTAGTTTAATATAATGGCTGAGGATGAC
This sequence comes from Anabrus simplex, assembly GCF_040414725.1. NCBI lineage: Eukaryota > Metazoa > Arthropoda > Insecta > Orthoptera > Tettigoniidae > Anabrus > Anabrus simplex. The sequence goes on from NC_090265.1 coordinate 803,930,060, forward strand.
CTCATACTTAAGGTCAAAACTAGTCCCATTGATTTTTTAATGAGAACATAGCCAATTAATTTTTAATGATAATATAGTTATATTATCATCAATAATTATTGTGTATTGTCCCATTTGTATTGCCCCATTTAACCCACTGAATACAGATCATTATGAAATATATATCATAGGACCACTAATAACATAGATATTTGAGAATTAAATTTTAGGCCTTTCCCTAAAGTACCATTTCACCCTGCATAAATAAAATTATTTATAACGTAATTGTAGTGCCTTGTTCCTTGACTTTACTTACTGATTTTCATCAAGTTTTATTCAGCCATTTTCACGTGATGCGTGTATAGACAGACATTATCAACTATCAAAGGGTAGAGAAGTGTCCACCTATTTAATACCATTAGATTGTATACTGTCCTATATAACTGCGACTAGTTTCAACCCCATATATATTGGGTCATCATCAGCCACGCTCCAATTGGAAGACATATGATCACATATAACCAATAATAAAGTAAACAATCTGGTATGTCACAATTTACAATCTAAATTTAAAACATTGATGAAGTCTGAACAACACATCCAAACTTGAAACCTTGAAACCAAATGACACATCAAAACTGCTATGGTTGGTACCGAACTATGTTGTCACTCCTACAGCAACCAAATGTTCCTGAGTTGATCTGGGAGTTGGCATCCCCATCTGTATAGACAAGCCACTTGATTTATAAATTATGTTTGTTCAATAGTAATATGGGTAATGATTTGTATGTAGTTTGAAGGGGAACATTCGTAACTTGAAAAGGTATTCCTTTTCTTCAGATGTAGTGATCTATTGTTCAAATTGGTTTGAAGTGACTGTCTGAGAAGAAAATATTTGAAGTAAATTATTGAGAAAATAAATTATTGATAAAAGAAGAGAAGCTAGAAGATCGAGATTAATATATAGCTATGTGAGACTCACCCCTATGTTCCTCATAAGTTGTGTGCATTTGGTGCGGACACCAACACCAGATTGACTGTTGAGAGGGAGCTTATGATAGGAGGGGTTGGAGGAGGGATGTGTGAGTAGGGGCGTGCAGGGGCGCACGTAGGTAGGTTTGAACTGATTGGCAGACTTAACGTGTCTTTTTTCCGTTTATAGTTTGCGTATATAGGAATTATTATATTAAACAGAATATTAGGATTTTCATTTATTTCATTAATATTATTGTTAGACATTACGGAAAATTTAAAAAAAATCAGATCAGGTAAATGTTGCGACAGTGCCTATTAATAAGCCACAGCTGGTTCCTCCACCTCCTTACCCAATTTCATTTCACCATCATTCCTTTCATCTTCACTAGCTCCTCAACTGAGGTTGGCAACAGGAAGGGCATCTGGCTGTAAAAACATGCCATATAAACTCATTTCACCTCATCCCCTACCTTGTATCAGGAAAAACAGAACTGAGGGATAGACATACATACAATGTGTTCTAAAGCAATTGATTAACAATAATGATATTTAGAAAATAAACTTGAGGTTAATAGAACTAACATATTATTCAAATTTGCTGCATACATACTGCAGTTTCCTTCAAAACACTTTCTACTGTCTGGAATCGACATGTGGTAACAATGCAGCGTTCACTTAAAGCAGGGAACTTATCACGGGTCTCACGTAGTATACGAAGCTGTGCAGCACGAAGTGGGTCACCCATTACAAGTCCCTCATATTCTTCAAGTGTGCAACCTATAACAAGATAAGATACCTTAAGCTCTAAAACCAACATTTGCACACTGTTATCCATAAACAAAATGTGTCATGTTTCAGACAATGAATAGTCTCCCAAAAGAAGGATTAAAAGATTCCTCTTTTCTGAAACAATAAAGATTGATACTGTAAGGTCATGGCAGGCAAAAAAATGAAATGTTCTAGTTCATGTAAACTGAAATGCCTCTGGATTAGTACTGAGGTGATTGATAAATGAAATAAAAAAAGAGAAGCTGGCACAAACAAGGAGGTTAAGACTTCATACACTTATTAAGCATTTACAAGTCCTTGGAATTATGTTTCATTCTGATGCTTAGATAAAAAATTATGTTTATAGAACAAAACTTTTATGCATGAGAGAAAATTATATATCCAGAGAGGATGTTCTCGGGGTGAAACTTGAATCTGGATTATGGTGGTGAAAGACCAACATCAAACAGTCCAAAGCATGGAAGAGCTTACATTTTGTATACATAAGGATGTTATGACATATATTAATTTATGAGATTAACAATAAATATTGTTGATATTTTATTTACAATGTACTGTATTTGTGTATTTGACTTTGTTTCTAAGAAAAAGTACTATAACCAAACACTTATACTGGTACTCTGTTTTACTATGATAATACAACAAGTTGTTTTATATTATAGACTGGTTTGAATTTGACTAAAAAAAATTCTCAAGTTCATGAATAAAAAAGGAGAAAGATAATAGTCATGAAAGAAAAATTAATACTCATTTGGGATTGAATTTTTATGTAAATATTTTCAAATATCCACATAACATTGCATAAAAGTACAGTTTAATTAAATCAACTGGACAAGATTCTATTTCAGATTAATAAAATCATCACTGATATGAAACATGGGTAAAAACTGATGTGACATTTAATATAATTCATTGATAAATACATATAACCATTTATGGAGTCAGGTCATTGTTTGGACTCCTCTGGAATGGGTCAATGCTTCTGATTCAGAACTGAGCAAGTGGCTGCGTGGCTATCAGCTTCCATTTGGGATACCGGTATAGTTGGTTTGCACCCCACTATTGGCAGCCCTGATGATGGTTTTCCATGGTTTCCCATTTTTACACTAGGCAAAATACTGGTTAGGAATCGGATTCTTAGGTAGGTATTATTTTTATGTAAATAAGGTAAATATTATCAAATATCTACATAAAAATGCATAACTGTGCATAAGGCTACAACCGCTTCCTTCCCAATCCTATCCCTTTCCTATCTGATCATCGCCATAAGACCTATCTCTGTCAGTGCAACGTAGAGCAAATAAAATTTTTAAAATCTGATTCAGCAAAATTGACCAGTTATGATTGCAGGCATGTACACTGGTTGCTTGTGTGGGATGATGCAATGCATCATGTGATAGTAGTGAATCTTCTGGCTTCATTCATCCATTCTTCTTGCCTTGATCATTCAGTTCCTGGGTGCAGGTAGTTACAATTTATTGTATTAACTTGCATGTAGTTCAGAAATAGGAAAAGTGCTGTATAGTGACTCCCTTAAAGTCATATGCAAATGAATTCATGGATGTGTTCATAACTGATGGCAAAATACTTTTCTGAAAGGTATGTGAAAATCAATGTTTTCACAATTAATAATATTTATTATATTATTATTATTATTATTATATTTATATTATTATTATTATTATTATTATTATTATTATTATTATTATTATTATTATTATTATTATTATTATTATTATTATTATTGGGAGGCACACCTCAACCCTGCACATTTAAAAGATGCACCTTAAGGAACTCTATCTATTAAAGAAAACGTGAAACAACTAATGCATGAAGTTGGGACATTGACCAGAAGATGTCACCATTGAATTATTGGTAAGGTGTTATTTTGAAGTTGCCTAAACTGACTGGATTTATTTGTTTTGTTTTGGTTTACATTAAGAAGTTTGAACTTTTCTCCATAGATGTCATTACAAAAAAACTGAGCTAATGAACTCTGATGCAAGGTAGAAGAATTAGGGATTTAAAGAAGTTTTGTGTTTATAGGTTTTCACAACTAAACTAACTTTCATTTATTTTATATATTTGAAGGTTTGCAGCACTTCCTTCTCATTCCGCCAGCTTTTGAATCTGGCCAATCACAAATTTTCTGTAACTATTTTTCAGCCAATAATAGGCTTCGTGTACCTCTCTATTCAGCCAATAAAAATGAGAGGATGTGTCCTGATTTAGTCCAGAACTTTCTCGAACCCTCCCCTCGGGTATATAAGCTGCGGGTTTTTCGAGTTACCTTGTCTTATTGATCGTCGTAGTTCTGAGTGTGTGTGTTAAAATAGGAGGTGCGGTGCCTCATTCTTCGACAGGCAGAACATCAGTCCAAGGTAATGGCCACCAGTTTTATATCTCTTTCTGCGATCCACAAAAACACAGTAACAAGTGGTAGCAGAGCGTGGTTGAATGGGTCTAGATTAAGCCCTTTTGATGGCTAAAAGTAGGATCGGTTTTGAACTCTAAGAATTTTCTCAATTGCTGGGAATTTTTCCAAATGATTAACTTTTCTATCAACATGTCTGGCCCTCGCGAAGTCCTCGCTCCCTGGTACTTGCGCAAGGAGGAATTGATTTATGAATTACTCATTAGAAAGGTCCAATCTGGAGGTACGGTTGTGGCAGATATTGCCAAACTTAAAGAGTCATTAGAACTGCCTATCTGTATCCCAGTCTTTGGGGAAAAAGAAATTGATGAGGCTCTATCCACTATCACAGACAATACCATCGAGCTAGCGTCGGTAGTTAGCTTCTTTGAAATAAGTGATCCATCTCCTAACCAACTTAAGAGAGTCCAGGCTAGACTCTTTCATTTCTATAATAGGTCTAGGGAACTATTGTCTCTAAAGCTGAAGGATGATCATGCTAAGGATGCCAGTAATCTGGTCGAACATCTGTCAGATATGTCTAATACAGTTAGTCAATTGTTGACTGGGGCAGCTGCTCCCAAAATGGACCAAGTTCCTTCAATAAACTTGCCTACTGAGGAGGATTCTTGTAAAGCTGTAGAAAGTAGGAAATCTGTGGCAACTCAGCAAACTTCTGCCCTATTGGAAACTGAGTCTGGTCATCCTATACAAATTCCACATTTCGTTTTAAACAATGCTGTGTATGAGACCTCTCAACCCTCTATGCTGTCACCTATTATGCTACCTGGTTTCAGTAGTCTGCCTGATCCATTGGCTATGTTGATGAACGGCATTTCAAAATTTTCAGTTAACTCCACTAATGAAATAATCTATTTTCTAAAGTTTTTGATAGAATTTCAAGACTATGCGTTAGTGTTCTCCTTATTGCAGTCTCTGATACTTCAAATCATGTTTCCATATTCCGTAGATGTCCTCTCGGACAAAATAGTTAAGGCCATAGCTGATCGCTCATCCATAGAGGATTTCCACGCCCACCTTTTGGCAAATTTTATTCCGGCTAGAGCAATGTCATCTTTCATACAAAAGTTTTATTTCAGAGTACAGCAATTGGATGAGAATCTTGTGGATTTTATCCAAGACATTAAATTCTACACCAGGGTGTTCGCCCTTCATTTTTCTGAAGATCAAATTTTGTAAACTATCGTTGAAGGTATCTCTCCACCTTATAGGTCTTACCTATGTTTTGCATCTCGTCCTCAAACCTTTTCCGAGTTAGAAGCTATGGCTGTATCAGCTGAAGGAGTAAGATATGCCGACACCTTACGAATCGCTAAGGAACCCCCTCCGTCTTCGAATAATTCTCGGCCTCCACCTCGCCGAACTTTCACCACCCACAAATGCTGTGCTTGTTGTTCGATGGAACATCTGCGCAATAAGTGCCCATTGATAAAATTGAGTGGGACAAAGAATGGAGCAGGGTCATTTCAAGGTTGTTTTAAATGTGGCTCATTTACTCACCTCCCCAAGAATTGCACTAATGTCAATATCACCGCCTCCTGCTCAACTTCTGGTGCAACCTCCGTGAACCCCGATAATAGGAAGTGACTAGTGTCATCGGCTGAGTCGGCATGTTCATTTTCCCGAGGCTCAGCCCCTTAAGTTGGGTATTAGCTAGGCCTCGTCATACATGGTTGTATAGCTCGCTGGGCCATCAGGATTTCTGTGTTCCAATTTGATGTGAGGCATATCAGAGCATCTGAAAATGTTGTTGCGGATGGACTAAGCCGCATGTTTTTTCATGAAGTGGAGACCACCAAACAGGAAGATAGTTCTTCTCTTCCCACACCCATACCTTCGGGCATTAATGCCGTTCTAACTGATGCCCCTATGTTATTTCGGGATATTAAAAAATATCCACGTGAAGATCCTGTGCTGGCTCCTATTATGGAAACCCTTTCTTCTTCTGGGGAACATGTCGTCGCTTATGTGTTGAGAAACGGTGTTTTGTGTTGCCCTTCGAGGCATGATCAAAAGATGAAAGTGGTAGTTCCAGCTGTGCTTGTGCCTATATCTTCAAGTACTATCATGAGACCCCATTAGGGGGGCATTTAGCCATCTTCAAAACTCGGGAAAAGATCCGAGAGATATTCATTTGGAAAGGTATGGACGGTGAAATCAGAGAAATTGTAAAGGCGTGTAAGCCTACCCTGTCCACTAAGCTAGGTCTATTGTCACTTTACAAAGGTGAAAAATGAGAGTATCCTCCTAATTCAATACATCACATATTCCATCATTAGACGGAATAAACAAATTCAAACATTTTTCGGCTCATTTGAGCAATCTTCAGTGAAAAATGAGGGGGGGTTGAAATAATTTACATAATATAAGTTAAAAAAATGCCAAGGAACATAATAAAGGAGCAAATGAAAAACAAACAAAAGAGAACCTAGACAGAAACAAAATTAGCACAAATATACAATATTTACATCAATATGCAGAGCAAAAAACAACTCACAGGTGTTAATTTAAAATAATAATTGAGACTAAAAACTGTGTTAACCTAAGAAACAAAGGAATGAAAAACAAATGATACAGCTGGAAATGAACAATAGTAGCACATGGTGAGGTTGTGGACCTCATAGTTTACAAAATATTGGTTTTGTAACAATAATGGTTGAAATCACTGTCGACTGTCGAAAATTCAAACTTATATTATGTAAATTATTTCAACACCACCCCCCCTCATTTTTCACTGAAGATGGCTCAAACGAGCCAAAACATGTTTGAATTTGTTTACTCCATCTAATGATGGAATATTTATGATGTATTGAATTAGGAGGATACTCTCACTTTTCACCTTTGAAAAGTGAAAACCGTCAATACGGAATGATTCTAATATCTTGTAAAGGTCTATTGTCATCACATCAAGCGTCTTGCTCCATGGAGCATCTCTATATAGACTACGTCGGACCTTTCCCACCATCAAAGGGGAACGCAAATAAATTTATTCTGGTGTGTGTAGATGGTTTCACTAAATTTTCCTGGTTATTTCCGACTAAGCTGGCAACCGCTCAGTCTACTATTTCTGGTTTGAATACCATATTTGCTTATTTTGGTCCCTGTCAATATATAGTTTCTGATAATGCTAAGGCCTTCACATCTTACTTATTCCGTAAATTCTGTTTTGACCTGTCTATATCACATGTAACCACTTCTGCTTATTACCCTCAACCGTTTCTGGCTGAGTGGGTCAATCGAAATCTCCGTTCTGCTTTAATTGCATTTCATAATGAAGGTCATTCCAGGTGGGATACTTCCCTCAATTGGTTGGCTTTTGCTTTAAATTTGGCGGTTCATGAGTCACACAAGTGCACTCCAGATCTCTCATGTTTAAATTTGTTCCTAACACGCCACTCTCTAATCTTTGGTCACTTAATGACATGTTACCAGAGACAATAGATCCTGATAATCTTAGAGATCTATGGAAGAAGGCTAAAGTCAACCTTAAAGCTTCCCACGAAAAAGTTAGAGAAAGATATGATCATGGACGGAGGCCCACCAATTTAAAAGTTGGAGATCAAGTCATGGTTAAAAATTTTGTTCCTGTGGGCAAGCTTGCCCCCAGATTCCATGGGGCGTGTTTTATTTTAGATTTTCTAACACCGATTACGTTATTGATCAGTAACCCAGCCACGGAGAGGATATTTAGAGTTCACCTATCTCAGGTGAAACCTGTGTAAATTCAGGGTTGTTTTATATTCGCCACTAAACATTGGCAGGAGTCGAAGGTTATCTTTCTTTTTAATCAGTGTACTGCTTAAAAATTAGGTAATGTTAATGGTGTGGCCTTCTGCCCCTATTATAATAAGTAGGTATCATATTTATTGTTGTAAAACCTTTCCCTCCGAGAAATTTCCTTTTAGCCAGTACCTGATGGTCATTACCAAGCCCCGTCTCCTTAATCCTTGCATTGCTAACACACTCTATCCATCAACGCCGCCCACCCCTCTGCCTCCAACAAATAAAATTGTACTCGCATGCTCCAGCAAAACATCTCTGTCACCCAGATATTATTGTTTCAGTATCCCCTCAACCATCGGCGGCCGTGTCGCAACATCTAGCAAGCGATACCAGAGTGGGAAATGGGCTCACTCCACTCTAGTGAAGACTTCTTGTGGACGGCACGGTGGAGTCCATCTTTCCGGCAAGGGCTGAGGTGCAGTAACCCTACTGCCAACCCATCTGGGGACTGCATATGTACATCTAAACTGCGACGACCATCACCACGACTACCCTTCTTGTAGTAGCGGGAGAGATGTATCTGAGGGTACTTGGGGGGTTCTGGCGACCTCACCTGGGTATCGGCAGCGGAGGCAGGCCTTGCTGTCAAACTCAATTGGCATATCCAAGTATTCTATGATGGCCAAAAGACTTCAAATCTGGTTTTCCAAATTAATTTGCTAAAAACAGACTTTCAGGAAAAATTTTCTCTCCTATAAAGATTTCTACGTGCAAATCTTCTTCTGTCAAATTTCTTCTGTGTCACCCCAAGGAAGGACCTTCGGGGGGGTGGGGGTGGAGGGGGGGGGGGGGGTCTGTACCAGGAGTTACACCTCAACTTTGCTCATTTAAAAGAAGCACCTTAAGGAACGCTATCTCTCTAACAAAATGTGTGAAACACCTACGGCATGAAGTTGAGACATTGACCTGAAGATGTCACCATTGAAGTATTGAGTAATTGTGTTAGGGTGAAGTTGCCTAAACTGATTGGATTTATAAGCTTTGTGTTTGTTTACTTCAAGAAGTTTGAACTTTTCTCCATAGATGTCTCTACAAAACTGAGGTCACACACTGTGGTGCAAAGTGGAATAATCTGTTATTGAAAGAAATTTTGTGTTTATAGGATTTTTCAAGTAAATTAAATTTCATGTGTTTTTTTTAAATATATATTTCAAAGTCTGCAACACTTCCTTCTCATTCCACCAGTTTTTTAATCTAGCCAATAAGGAATTTTCTGTAATTATTTTCCAGCCTATCACAGGCTTCTTGTTGGTTTTTGGGTGTAACTTTTTGATTCTGTCAATAAAATTGAGAGGTTGTGTCCGGATTAGTCCTTTCCCTTGCGTATATAAGCTGCGGCCTTGCAGGCTACCTTGGCTTTGGATCACCGTATTTCTGAGAGTGTGTGTTAAGACAGGAGGCAGGGCACCTCATTCTTCGCCAGGCAGTCCATCAGCCAAGGTAATGATCACAAGTGTTATTTTTCTGTAGCTACCTCTGCAGACTTACACGAGGGGAAGGTTCAAATTTCTAATTATGTAACCTCCTGTTTTCTAAAATGTAAACCTTCTTTCGGCTAATGTAAACGTTCATAAATTCTTAAAGCTGTAAATCGGCGATAGAGAGTGTGTTACCCTGTTGAGTTCCCCTTCATTTTAAGTTGAGGTGACTACGATTTTGTAACCTTTTCTCTTTTCTATAAATCGTTAGATTAATCTCCATTCTAGTCACCTCAGTAGCTTGGGATTAGCCTCTGCATCATCAGGCCAAGAGCCCAGTTAGGGTTTTAAATTTTCTAGGAGTGCAAGTGTACGCCTCCAATCATTTTGTATTTGGGCCAGCTATTTAACCTGTTTTTCTTTTCCATGAAGGCCCAGTAGTTAGGGTACTAGTTATCCCTGTGTATTAAATTGTAAAGACTTGATGTAATGTTGCCTTGAATAGGCTGTAAGAAATTGGGAGCGCGGTCTCCTTGGTTAATGTTGGAGAGCATGTAAGTTCTTTTCTAAGTTCAACTGTAATATTGAGAGGTGCCTCTGGAAGGCTGTAAATTGTATCGGTTGGAGCAAAGTGCTCTTGTTTTGGGAGATTTATCCTTGTCTATGTAAACACTAACTTATTGGCAATATTGTAAAGTGGAAATTTGGGGCTTGAAGCCCAAAACCTGTTAAATTCTCTCATCTTGGTTTTTCCAATTTTTGTTTCTAGATTGCTATTTGTACCTGTCACTTTATTATTTCACCAAGTGAAAAGTTTGTTAAGTTTGTGATTTAAAGAGAAATATAACCTATGTTAAAGTTTTAACTTAATCTTTGATATAGTAGATAGACCCATTCTATCCAGTACCTTCTTCCACCTCTTTCTGCGATTCCACAAAAACACGGTAACAACAACAACAACAACAACAACAACAATAAGAATAAGAAGAAGGCAGACACCCAACAAGGGTGGAAACTCCGCGTTATTGTAGGGGAGGATAGTGTTGCATGTAATGTGTGAGTTGCAGGGGTATTGGGGACACTACAAACACCCAGTCCCCGAGCCAGGGGAATAAACCATTTAAGGTTAAAATCTCTGGCCTGGTCATGAATTGAACCCGAGGCCCTCTGAACTGAAGAACACTATGCTGACTATTCAGCCAAGGAGCCTGACAACGTTTTGAAGTGATGTATCATTGAAGTGAACATAAGCATATAGCCCAGCTGCTGGGATGCAGTACTTCCTCATCTCTCTATTGGCACAGCTCAGAGCAAATCATAACTTCCACCACAGTCCCAGCACCATTCATGGCTGTGACAGTCTGGAAGCTCCTGAGGTATGGGTGTGCCCAAGTGTTATGAAAGGTGCTACTCATAGTTCTGGTTGAGCTAGTCTAGTGAGAAAAGCAATGGCAAACTACCTCGCTCCTCATCGTGCCTAGTGTAGGTGCTGTCATCGGTTTTTGTGGTTTCCTTGTAAGTGCATAAACTTTGATGGTGCTATCTGAGGATCCAACCAGCCTTTGGGCTAACAACCAAACAAACATACAGCAGCTCTGTTTCAAGAAATCGACCAACCAGGCACTCTTTTATTTTGATAAATCATCATCATCATCATCATCATAATCATCATCATCATCATCATCATCTTCTTCTTCTTCTTCTTCTCCTCCTCCTTCTCCTTCTTCTTCTTCTTCTTCTTCTTCTTCTTCAGGATCGTCAACATTTGTGAAATATTCAACAATGTGAGAAGGCATTTATTTCTGCAGATATTCTACTCTCAGAAATCAATAATCGTGAAGACTTTTTTTTTTTCATAGATTTACACAGTCATGTGAGAATGAAAAATGGATTTTGTGTGATGAAACATAACAGTAATAATAATAATAATAATAATAATGGCATATGGCCTCCAGAGAGGTCTGATGTAGGTCTTTTGAGTTGACGCCCATGACCTGCATATCAAGGAGGACTGGAATCCTAATCTTCTGATCTTCACACACTCAGATACTGAGCCAGAGGAAATAACAAATGAAAGTTAAAATCCTTGATCCAGCCAGGAATCAAACCTGGGATCCCTTGGACCAATGGCTAGCGTGCTAACCAATTAGCCAGATGACAAAACAAGTGATAGTAATAGAAGGAAAATTGTGAATGTTGTAATTGGTAATCTGAAAGATGATGAGGCCAGCCCCGTGTTGTAGGGGTAGCATTCTTGCCTCTTACCCGGAGGTCCTGGGTTTGATTCCCTATTCGATTCAGTGATTTTTACCTGAATCTGAGGGTTGGTTCAAGATCTACTCAGCCTACGTGATTACAACTGAGGAGCTATCTGGCAGTGAAATAGTGGTCTCCGTCTAGAAAGCCATGAGTAACAGCTGAAAGGATTTGTTGTGCTGACCACATGACACCTCATACACTGCAGGCCTCAGGCCTTGAAGCTGAGTAGTGGTCGCTTGATAGGCCATGGCCCTTCAGGGAAGTTGTGCTATGGTGTTTGGTTTGGTTTAGTTTGAAAGATGATGAAACACTGTTAGAGAAATACCATATTTTCTTTTAGCATCTACAGTGAATCACACAACTGTAACAAATGTTTTCAATGAGGTTATGCATATTGTCTGGCTAAGAGGTTTGAAATATGATAATGTGTTGTTACTAGTTACTGATGCTGCTCCATATATGATTAAACACCAGAAGAGTGAGCTATCGTACAATGATTCATGTTACCTGTTTACTGCACGCTCTGCATACAGTCTATGAAACAAATTTAGTGTGCTTTATCTGAATGTAGATAAGTTGCTTGTTAATGGAAAAAAGGTTTTTGTGAAGTAACCAAGTAGAACAGAACTTTTTAAAAATAGAGCACCTTCATTCCAGTTATCACACATCGGGGTACTTCATCGCATGCCGTTGTGTATTATACAGCACATTTTGAAGTGGTTTATTCTGTAATGAATGAACTTGATAGAGATAATGCATCTTCTACAGCAATTCTGCAGAACACATTTCAGACCCCATTAATAACATTTAAAGTTGATTTGACTTTCATTAGTTTAAATTTTGGTTTCCTCCTTCACTGCATTACCAAGTTGGAAAAATCTGAACCATTGCTGACAGGGTAGTTAGGGATTGGAATAACTTACCAAGGGAGATATTCAATAAATTTCCAATTTCTTTGAAATCATTTAAGAAAAGGCTAGGAAAACAACAGATAGGGAATCTGCCACCTGGGCAACTGCCCTAAATGCAGATCAGTATTGATTGATTGATTGATTGATTGATTGATTGAAACAATAAAAGGAATCAACAACATTGAAAACTAACTCAATGAAATCAGTGGTTCAAAGGCAAAAAAAAAAAAAAAAAAAAAAAAAAAAAAAGTCGGGGAGAAATTCCTTCATGTTTAAATAAAAATAAAGGGATGCAAGTAATGAGTACAATTCGAAACATTTAAAGGAGGACAATGTGGAAATCTTTGAACAGATGAAAAATATGGATACTGGTAATGAAATGAAATGGCATATGGCTTTTAGTGCCAGGAGTGTCCGAGGACATATCCAGCCCGCCAGGTGCAGGTCTTTTGAATTGATGCCCATAGGCAACCTGCGCGTCGTGATGAGGGTGAAATGATGATGAAGACGACACATACACCCAGCCCCCGTGCCAGCAGATTTAACCAATTATGGTTAAAGTTCCCGACCCTGCTGGGAATCGAACCCGGGACACCTGAGACCAAAGACCTGCATGCTAACCATTTAGCTATGGAGCCAGACAATACTGGTGATATTATGTGTTATAAATATGTAGGACTAAAATCCTGTGATGCTGAATGTATATTTTCAAGGTACAAGTCAGTGTTCCATGATAATTATCACAGCTTATATGCCCAATTTAAACCCAGAGGTTGTTATTCACGGTTTACTCATTGGCTAGAAAATATTTTCAATCTTTTTGCAACATATTTTGACTTCCTAAGCACATAAAAAATAAATAATTGTTGATTTTTAAGCACCTTAAAGTTTGAGTTCTAATCCTGATTTATATACCAAACAGTTTCAATCCTTTTTTTAAACATATTTTTAACTTCATAAGCACATAAAAAATAAATAATTGTTAATTTTTAAGCACCTAAAAGTTTGAGCTCTAATCCTGATTTATTTACCAAACAGTTATTTTTAAAATATTTTTTATGCTAGTGGCTTTACATCGCACTGATACAGTTAGGTTTTATGGCAACGATGGGATAGGAAAAGCCTAGGAGTTGGAAGGAAGCGGCCTTGTTTGAAAATGGGAAACCATGGAAAACCACTTCAGGGCTGCTGACAGTGGGATTCGAACCCACTATCTCCCAGATCCATGCTCACAACCACGCACCCCTAACTGCGTGGCCAACTCGCCCAGTCCAAACAGTTACAAGCACTTGGAAAGGTATTTTGAGTTCATACTCAGACAAAAATTGTGCTATAATTAATCTTTTAGCATTTATTTTTATTGCTTGAGAAAAAACAATATGCTTCCCCCTTTCAGGGATTACCAAAAGACAAAGCCTACTGATCAATGTGATTCCATAATTTAAAATAAGAGAATTTGGAAAAATCATTAAAAAAAAAAACTTTGTACCTGTAGTTTAGGGTCCATTGAAATTATTGTGTAATATTGCAATTGAACCTTTCAGAGCAGTAATTGCAATTCTTAGAACAAAAGCATTGTCCAGATGGAAGTCCCTGCAGAATTTTGCGAAGAAGCCTGGGATCATACCTCTTGCACCAACCATTAGACCAATGACCTTAATGTTGTCAAGTTAATACTTTGATTTGTAGTAAGGGATGGTTGGATTATAGATGGAGCATTTTTTGATGTGCACATCAGATGGTTGTTCTTATGGTTGGGTATATGATAGTACCTACTATTGTCTCAGGATTGATGACTATTATGTTGATACACCTCGTCCTGCCTGTTTCTGAGATTCCATGGACTTCTTTATAAACAAGAAAACCCTTTTCTCTTAAAGTAACAGTGTTGGCAATCTTATTTAAATCATTAAACAGTTATTTCATTGGCTAGTTTGAGTTTGTTGAGACTCTGCTTCGACACTTTGAATAAAAGTTCCAAAGAAGTTCCTGTCCTCTTCATGATAATTGTCACACTTAAGAAAAACCTACAAACAAACCGCATGCACTACAGCAAATGTTGCTCAGCCTGAAGAGCTGCAGATTACGAGGTGTCATGTGATTGGCACAACACGTCCTCTCGGCCATTTAAGAAACAAGATTTCTGCTTCCGGAGGTGTGTATGGACCTGAAGTTCACTCAGCCTATACCAAAAATGAGTACCAGGTTAAGTCCTGGAAGCAAAGGCAGCTGGGCATAGAGCTAACCACTCTACCCCACCAAGTGCCCAGGTTACAGATAGTGGGAGCCTTTACCTTCCATCCCTCCAAGGGCCTTCATGGCCTGTACGGAGATGAATTTGGTTGCCTTGCTACATCAACTAATTCCATATTATTACTAACTTTATTGGCCACATTGGGCCATTTGAGTCGTTCCATGTTCACTTTCTGTTTGAAGGTTGTGCTGACTGGTGCTTGTGATCTGCCCAGTACTTTTTCATTCATTCCGATCGTAATTTTCTCAGTTCGTCTGAAGTCACTATGACTGTATACATACTCTACTGTATACTAAAGCATTTATTAAATTAATATTAAAGAAGAACTAAAGGGTCTGGATGCAGCAAAAGAAGTCATGAGAGTATCAAGGCAATGGCTACATGCTGTAGAAGGTAGGAAAGTTGCTTCTCATGTGGATCATTTTGTATCAATACATATTTTTGGGTTTTGGAACAAATCATCTGCATTTCAATTACTTATGGGAAAATTCACTTTGATTAAGCATGTTTACAGAACTAATTATTCTCGCAATTCAAGTCTTTACTGTATATATGTATATATTGGTATTATTGGAAAGCCAAAGTCCCTGTCATCCCAGGAAAGATGACAGTTGCAGAGCGTTTGCCACCTGGATGTCATGAAGACTGATCTGTTTGGAAGTCCTTGCACAGAGTGAGGACAGGAGTGGGCAGATCCAAAGTCAACCTAGCAAGATGGGGCGAAGAACAAACCATGCAGCACATGCTCCAGTGTTCACTGTGTCCATCTTCCTGCCCTGAAGATGACCTTTTTTATGCAACACGGAATGCACTTGATGTTGCTAGGTTCTGGTCGAGATTGGTGAGAAATGCTGTGATTTTTATCTGTGTTACAGTTTGTTATGTTTGTTATGAATAAGTGAACTCTGTAAATTATATTTCTGATACAATAATAATAATAATTGGTAATATTGGTTGTGACAAGAATTAAGTCTGGAATAAGAAGCAAGCTAGTGCAATGAAGACTGGTATTTGTTAAAGATATAACAGTAGGTAAGTGCATTAAACAAGAATAGCAGCCAGGAGGATTCATCATGCCGACCACAACACCTCGTAATTTGCAGACCTTTGGGCTGAGCGGTGGGCAGCAGTTGTTTGGTAAGCCTTTGGGACTGTTACACCATGGATTTTTTTAAAGTGCATCAAAAGTAAACTATTTATATGCATTGCTTACCTTTGAGTTCACATGCCTCTGACTCTGTGTCCTCACCAGTACATGGTGAACCTCCGTTAACAGGCATAGGATTTGTGCAGGTCCTTTGTCTCATACGACGCCCTACTTGTCCACATTCTCCTTGACATGGGCCCCAGATACCCCAAGGAGACCAGCCTCCATCCACAGGACAATCTTCGTCACGGGATAATCCCAGTGAACAATATAGCCTCTTGTGAGTATCGTCCACTGCTACATGAACAATACTCATTAATTTAATGTACTATTACAGATGAAACATAGCCAAAGTCTATGCAACCTATTTATCTTTGTTTCATAACATAATCAACTAAGATCTACTTCAACATCAATCTATTCTATCTTAATTTGTCATCAGTTTTATAAAAGTGTTCAACAAATTATTTATGGATCTTCAAGACGGTGATTTATATTTATTGAAGTATACCAACATAGTACAGGGATGGCACTACTAAGAATTACAGATGACATTAGACGAGCTATAGATGAGCAGAAAGTGACTATACTTATTTTACTTGACTTTAGCAGTGCATTTGACACAGTAGATATTGACATATTATTAGTGAAACTACAAAGATTTAATCTGAGTCCCTCTACTATTCAGCTCTTTGCTTCATACCTCACCAATCAGCGACGTGTTGTCATAAACGGCATGACCACGGACTGGAAGACGAAGCAAACAGGTGTCCCACAGGCATCTGTGCTTGGACCTCTTCTGTTTACTCTATATATCAATGATATATCTTCTCAGTTCAGTAACTGTAAGTATCATTTATATGCAGATGATCCACAAATATATTATCACTGCAAAGCTGTTGATATTGAGTTTGGAATTCATCAGATGAATTCTATTTTATATCTGATTAGCTCTTATTCTAATAAGAACTGTTTATTAATTAATCCTAAAAAGACACAAGCTGTTATAATAGGGCATCAAAGGCAGTTAAATACCCTTAA